>NW_008796041.1:1246984-1252013 GCF_000699145.1 Aptenodytes forsteri | reverse complement strand
GAACGCCGACGCCTGCGGGGGGGCCCGTCAGTATGGTCGGCCGTGTGTATAGCCTTTAAATCTGAATGTGCAGGCTATTTCTCGCATCCTTTCAGCGGCTTCAGAAGTATATTCCAGTATGCTGGTAGTTCCTGTTAAAAGGCTGCCTGCATTTCCTATTAAACCGTCTCTCCTGAAACGTATCAAAGCTTCATCTTGTGCATACGGTATGCTGGATTGTGGTTAGACCGGGAAAAGACGTAGTAACCTCATCGCCTCTGGAAAAACTACCAAAGAAAGACATGAGTTATAGAGAAACAAAGTTTTAACAAAGTCTAAAAGCTTCATCTAAAGTTTTCAGGTCCCCACGAACCATTTCGAAAAACATGAAGGACAAAAAAGTCATCAGGAGTAGTCAGCGTGTCTTCACCATGCTTGACCAACTTGATAAACTTCTAGAACGAAGTCACTGGCCTGGTAAATGAGGGGAGAGCAGCCGGTATTGTCTACCTGGACTTCAGTTTGACACTGTCTCCCATAAGATCCTCATAGACAAGCTGGTGATGAGCTGGATGAGCAGACAATGAGGTGGGTTGAAAACTGGCTGAATGGCCGGGTCCAGGGGGTGGTGATTAGTGGCACAAAGTCTAGTTGGAGGCTGGTAACTAGCGGTGTACCCCAAGGGTCTGTAGTGGGTCCAGTCCTGTTTACCATCTTCATTAATGATCTGGATGATGGGGCAGAGCGTACCTTCGGAAAGTTTGCAGATGAAACAAAACTGGGAGGAGTGGTTGATATGCCAGAGGGTCGCGCTGCCATCCAGTGGGATCTCGACAGGCTGGAGAAATGGGCTGATGGGAACCTCATGGAGTTCAACAAGGAGAGGTGCAAAGTCCTGCACCTGGGGAGGAACAACCCCATGCACCAGCACATGCTGGGAACCACCCAGCTGGAAAGCAGCTTGGCAGAAAAGGACCTGGGGGTCCTGATGGACACCAAGTTGAACAGGAGCCAGCAAATGTACCCTTGCGGCAAAGAAGGCAAATGGTATCCAGGGCTGCATTAGATAAAGTATTGCCAGTAGGTCCCCTCTACTTAGCACTGATGAGGCCACACCTGTCCAGTTCTGGGCTCCTCAGTACAAGACAGACATGGACATTTTGCAGAGAATACAACGAAGGGCCATGAAGACGATGAAGGGACTGGAGCACCTCACATATGAGGAAAGGCTGAGAGAGCTGGGACTGTTCAGCCTGGAGAAAAGAATGCTCAGGGGGTCCTTATCAATGTGTGTAAATAACTGAAAGGAGGGTACAAAGAGGACGGAGCCAGGCTCTTTTCAGTGGTGCCCAGTGACAGGACCAGAGGCAATGGGCACAAACTGAAACACAGGAGGTTTCCTCTGAACATCAGGAAACATCTTTTTACTGTGAGGGTAACCAAGCACTCGAACAGGATACCCAGGGAGGTTGCGGAGTCTCCATCCTTGGAGATATTCAAAAGCCATCTAGACAACTGACTCTACGAAGCCCTGGTTGAGCAGGGAGGGGTGGACCAGATGACCTCCAGAGGTCTATTCCAACCTCAACCATTCTGTGATTCTGTAAACTGTGTGTGAATGAAGGCCTGGGAGGCAGGAGGGGTACTGGCAAGTTACCTTTCCACAGGCTTGGTTGTGCCCATGAATCTACTTTGTAGATTGCCTTCACAATGGGGACATCAAAGAGTATTTTTTCCTTCAAATCAAACTGTGGGTATGTGCTTTTGGAACAGGTGGAACTGGATTTTGCAACTGAGTTAGTTACGACACCACAGTTGGCCAGGGATTTTATGACATTCATAGTTCTTGGAGAGGGGCCACTTGTGTTCCTTGAGGCCTGTATGGTTGGTTTTATGCAGATTTATAACAGTCAATTTGGGAGAAAAATAAAGTGAGTGACCTTTAAAGCTGCAAAGAAGGCAAAAGGATACAGCTATAGAAGGACAGTTGACGCGGCCAACAGAGTAAAGCATAGTAGAAGTGTGGCCTTGAATATTGATTTTTTCAGTGTATATTAGAACAAAGGAACCTTGAAAATAATGTTGCAACGTTACATGATTTTGTGGCGTTGACAGTAAAGAGGCAGAAAAGGTTGATACAGTTAAATATTTCTATTTTGTGCTTGGGGAAAAAGAGAAATGTTGCAGGCAGATCGCATGATGATGAAATACTTTTCCACAGTTCTTAAGCAAGTATCGGTCAAATAGCAGGTATCAATGTGGTTTTGCTTTAAAGCAGATAGAGAGCTAGTTGAATATTTCCCAGTTAACACTGACAGGAGGAATAGGTTTGAACATTAAAAATCTTCCACAGTTAAAAAGGCCAAAATGAGAAGGTTCAGTCCCACAATGTGGATCTCGGAGAAGTAATGGAATATTTGTATATACGGGTTCACTTACCGGTTTAATCAAGTCTAAGCATGGGTTTATGGAATATGTATCTCATCAAGTCAACTTGTTGGGTTTTTTCTGTGATTCTAAATTCAGTTAGTAAAGATTTAAAGTACTTCGCAGACTTTTGCCAGCATGATCATCTTGCATAGGACACAATTACACGTGGGAAAAGCCTTGCTGTAACTGTATCTAGGTCAGTAAAAGGTTTTGTTGACTTTGGTTTGTGTCTCAATGTGAGAAAGCGGCACCTATGCCAGCAGAAACACCGCTGCTAAGGGCATATGCTCTGGCTCAGCAAGGGGACTCTCCTGGCCTGACTTCTGGCACAGAGAGCCTGTCCTAGAGGAGACTCCTGCATGAGGTTGATTCAGTACTACCTGATGTTCTGGCTACGAAAACGAGAAATGCTTCAAAATCAAGGTTGTATATACTAGGTAGTATAGGGCTGACTACCTAGCAGATCGAAACTTGCGAAATTTTAAATAAAAAATCATCATCATCTGGGAGCATTTCTAAAGGGATTATAGTCCTTGCCACTTTAGTCATTATATCAGCCTGAAAAAACTGCCCACAGATTAAGTCCTGACTAAGTTTGTCAGCTGGAGGTATGTGGTGAAAAGAGGTTATCTTGGATCCGAGTGTCAAGATGGACTGGACATAAGCAAATGCGATTTAACAGGATGAGACACAAGCTTGTACACCTTGAAAAAGTATATGCACTAAAATGTAGCTCCTTTCCAGGAAACGGTGACTATAAATAATCTAAAAATCTAAAAATCGTGGGAATAAAACAGATGGGTCTGAAAAAGTTACGTGAGTATCGGCTCACTTGGCAAAAAAGATCATTTTCTAGATTTGGCTACAAGGAAATACTGAGTACACCTACAGATTCTACATTCGGCTGGTATTTGGCACAACTGTGATTGCTCTTTGAATACTGTGTGCATGTTTGGTGCCAGTAATTTGAGGAAACATATTGAAAAAGTTGGGAAGAAGAGCTTCAGGAATTAAAAAAATTGAAAGATACGCTTTACGTCCGAGACTTGGGAAATGAGATCTACCTGGTTTTCTTTTCACTAAGTTAGTAGGAAAACGTGATCGGTATGTAAGTAGCCTCAAATGAAACAGGTACCTTGTAAGGAAAAGCTTTCCAAGCTATCAAAGGTAAAACAAGATTTACTTGTACGGTCTTTACAAAAGACAGTTCCAACATAGTCGTAGCTGTGTGGGAATGTGGTATAAATACAGAAGGAGCTTTTGTTTCCTTTCAAAATTGTAGCGATAGTGCTTTTTATTCATGTTAGAAAAGGTAGCAATATGCTTCAAAAGAAAATAAGCCAACATTTCTTGACATAATGTCACTGAAACTGATACTTAAGCCTAATATAACGCTAAGCCCGCCTTTTCAAACCAGACCCAAAAAAGAGTAATTCAAAGGCATCCATTGACAGGCTACAGGATTGGTGCCTTTGGAAAATAAAGCGCCAACACCAGTATGGAGTTACCCTCCCCATTTAACCCCTTTTTTTCTCTGTTTAGCACATGGATCTTCTCCATTCTAGTGAATCAGTTTAATCAACCTGGTAACTCAAGATATTTTGGCAAGTAAATGAAATTTTTGTGTGGTAGGGACATTTGAATGATCCGTGTAAGTAACAAGCATGACTTTGCCCTTTCAAACTTTTCCAGAGATTTTGAGATGTGTCTGCAAAATGAGCAATGAAGTTAAACAGCAGGGAGGAGAGCTCTTTCCTGGGAAAAAAAGAAACCTGTCTAGTCCTGTACCAGTTGGCAGAGTACACCTAGAACTCTGCCTCAGTAAACAGTCTTGTATTTGGGCTGACTCTTGCCTCTGAATAAAAGGTGGCTTTAACAGCTGAATAATCTCATTACGCGCACCCAGGCCTGCGCCCGCCGTCGTGGTCAAATATTTGTGCATGCTCATTCTAAGTCTAGAGGGGTGTAAACGCCTTCCCAAAGCTGAGAAAAAGCTTCTGTCAGAATCTGGAGTCTACGTGTAAATAAATACCAGATTCACACTCCGAGATTCTGGACTGTGCCAACTTTTTCCAGCTTGGGCAACTTTAGGGTTGCCCAGCAGCCGACACCATGCCCAGACGCGCAGATCGTGAGCGTTTCAAGGAAACTGGGAAGCTTTGTGTGACTAACTTCACCATTGTAAAATGCCTTCGGATGTCCAGGCAAGCGTACTGACAGGACAGGAGGACGAGGTGGAGACACCAGATTTAGACTACAAAACACAAGAGGCGACATCCATTAAATCATCAGATTACATCATAACTTGGTATTATGCCACTAGCATTTTATCATAGTGACTGCTGAACAGATCAGGCAGCGCCGTGCCGGGTGCCCACCCGGGCAGTATAGCCGCCACGCGGTCCCCTCAGGCCACCCCTGACGTGACAACCAGCGTGACGCGACGTGACGCCTCATGACCAACGACATGTCACGACCGTGACACCACGCGGGGCGACAAGGCGAATCGTGCGCTGGGGCCACCAAGGAAGCGCCATTCAGGGCCCATTCCCCCCCCTCCCCCCTTCCCTCCCGCTGTGAGGGACGACGCCCCCGAGCCCCCACCCTCTCCCCTCGCCAC
>NW_008796041.1:1196049-1246423 GCF_000699145.1 Aptenodytes forsteri | reverse complement strand
GGCCCGGAGCGGGGCAGGTCGCTGTTTTTCTCAGGCTTGCGGTGCGAGCGGGGAAGGCAGAGCCCGAGAAGGTGGCTGGGTTGTTGGAGAGCCTGCCTACGTGGATTGACATGTGTAGGGGCGTCCTGGCGGAAGCGAGGAGGGTTGTTAGCTGAGAAGTGTTTTGCTCCGCATATATTCAGTGACTTGTCTGTAGGCCTCTTTTTCCCAGTGAAAAGTGTGTTCCTGCAGATCTGACAACAAAACACTTTCTCCGAGACGTATGGAATCGAAAGTAAAACTGCCCGGCTGGTTAGGCAGGCCTGCCTTCCCTACCAGTGTGTAGGGGGGGCTTCTTTCTCTGCACTATAATTTCCTGTCTTGCTCTGTGTCTCATCTTTCAAAACTTGTGGCTAAGTTTATTTTCTTCTGATTGACCATGGTATTTTTCTTATGTTCCTTCCCTTACTTTAAGAGAAACATTAATTGCATTTCAGTTCTTGAAACTTTCAATTTTCTAGTGGTGTGATTTCTAATGATGAAGTCTGTTGCTCTTTGGGGTTTTTCAGCAGATCAGAAGTGGGACGTCTTGCCTACATTCTTTATCTCCCTCATCTCTTTTGTAATAGAGTAGCTGCATAAAGGATTGTTTATGTGATCAATTTGATTTCCAGTAGCAGTAAAAAAGAATGTGAAAAATCTCAACATTCTTAGTTTAATAAAGCTGTATTTCTTCCCCCCATACTTGTGTTTGCAAGGTTTGAGATTCTGGTTCCTGGTACTGCAGTCTGTGACAATTGGCTGTTTTTATTGATTTGAGAGGATTCAAGCATATCAGACCAAAGTGTTGATGCTTATCCTTTTATTCTGAATGGTGACTAGATTAATGATGCTGAATACCTTTTATGAATCTTCGCTTTCCTTGAGAGTAAGTGCATGGATGCTTTCTCTTCAGAAGGTTTGAGATTCTGGTTCCTGGTACTGCAGTCTGTGACAATTGGCTGTTTTTATTGATTTGAGAGGATTCAAGCATATCAGACCAAAGTGTTGATGCTTATCCTTTTATTCTGAATGGTGACTAGATTAATGATGCTGAATACCTTTTATGAATCTTCGCTTTCCTTGAGAGTGAGTGCATGGATGCTTTCTCTTCAATGTTGCCTGTGCATTTCAAGACCTATTAAGTTTCTGAGGCTAGAGTATCATGAACCGAATCCCACCAGTTTTTCAAATTCCGAGATTGGTATGAAAAAAACTAAGTAGAAATTGAGGTACAATAAAAAATTTCTTAACTAAGATTGAGTTAAGGTAGGTCAAATAGTGAAAAATTAAGAGAAATAGTTTCCTCTGGAAAAATAGCATCTGTAAGTGATAAAACTAAGAAGATAAGAGTGTTAAAGCATCTAAATGTCACTACAGAAATGGACTGCCAAGAGTCCAAAAGCATATGGAACACTTGTCTTGTATCTGTCTTCCCCATCCTTTCTAATTTTCAGCTGTGAATGCTAGTTCTTCCTATCTTATGAAGTTCATGTCATTATCTTGCCTTTTCATCAGTACATTCACATAAACATTAGGTATTAAATAGAAGTTCTCTTAATGATTAAGTTTCTCATAATGTTTCCTTACCATTCCCTTAATCTGGACCAAACTGTCTATCTTCAGCCTTATTTCCTATGGAAATGAGACCCAGGCAAGCCTGCTGCCTGGCTGTTTCCATTTTTCTCTGCTTCCCACAACTTTTGAACCTTTCTGCCAGTTGCAATGAAATTTAGGCAGATGTTTTGAAGGTATAAACTTTCTACAGATGTTGTGATAATTGGCAGCTGAGGAAAAGTAGCAAGGTCTAAATTAACATTCTTGCTGAGGGAAGTGCTATAGCATACACTCAGTGGATGGTTCTGTTTTGTCTGTGCTGTTAGCTGACACTGGTGTGCTGACCGGTGAATCAGTCTGTGTATAGCTTGGAGGCAGCAACCGCACTGACTGCCTCCTGCGATCAGTGGTTGGTAGACATAAATGAGCTGGCAGTGCGATCGGAAGGGTTTGTGAGATAAGGAGCTATATACATAGCAGGTAGTGAGGAGTATTGTAACGTACATATTCTGTGATACAGGACAGAAATCTATTATAAACTAGATTGTTGGGGTTTTTCTGGTCACCAGTGTTCATGCAGAAAAAGTGGATAATACTGCCTTGTGGTCAAAATCACAACATACCCGATTCTGCTCCATCCCTTTTCTTTTTATCTCATCTTCTGCAATTTGTTTTTATACAAGCAAATGTCAGATGTGTCTTTGAAACAGAATTCTGAGTTCCTAAAATTAATAAGAGTTTGAGTAGTGTAACGATTTTGGTTAGTGACCATGTTGTTAAAAGCTACATGTGTAGCTGGATATTTTGTTTTGGCTGTTTTTTTCCCCCAATTGTAATTCAATTACCCTACTAACAACAGGTGGGGGACAAAGATAAAAGCTTGAGTATCGGAATTGTGGCATGTCTTTCCAGCATTTCTTTGACCAAACAACCCTTTTTTTTCCCCCCCAATGTTTTCTTTTTAAGCTTAGCTCCCAATTCATTACCTTTCAGAATCTAACTCTTTTTTTTAATTAATGTGTTACTCTATTTTTTGTTTAATAGAATTCTTGGTGAAAAACATTTTAATACAATTATTGGAGAGTCTCATGCAATGTTCTAATGGACTTAATCTTACTAGTAAGATATTATGGTGATGTTTAAATGCTAAAAGCTTCCCTTTCAAACCCTTTTTGTTAAAAATGGTGGGAGAGAGAGTTTAGCTGTCTCAAACTGATGGGATTTCCAATGTGGAATTGAGGTGAGAAAAGATTAATAAACTATTATTCTTGAATTTGAAACAGAACATGTAGAGGATTTGCATCTCCCAGGTGGATCTGTGAGGAACAGGTCCTGCTTAACTGGCCTACAGAGATGGAAAAATTAGTTCAGACCTTTAATATGAAGGGGTTTGGGGGGCTGCTTAGTTGTTTGGGTTTTGTTGATTTTTTTTTTTCTCCCTTGGTGAAGTACTGATTTAACAATGATACTGTTTTAAGATGATGTAGCTCAGTGTTTTCGAAATCCAAGTAGTTCTGAGATGTTGAGCTGTGAAACCTTTTAGTTGTAGACATGCATTAGGGAGCCAAATTTGCTAGTACTTGTTTAAGCAATGCTGATTTGATTGGTCTTACTTCCATAAATCAGGGTCAGAAACTTTTCTTCATTGGTGCTGTTGCCAATTGCTGTCAAAGAGGCCAAGTCCCGAACAGGTTCTCCATTAGTAAGTTGTCTCTGCCCATATCTGAATATACTGTGAATTTTTGCAAACAGTTTTTTCTTCAGAAGACTTGGACAAACATCTTAAAAATTGTAACGCAGCATTCCGTATGGGATAGTCAGTATTAGAATCTGTCATGTTATGGTTGGGCGTGGGGGAGGGAATGTGGAATACTTAGTTAGAAACAGAGATTTTCTGTAGTGTGATGCCTTGTTTATAAATATCTTTCAAAATAGTTAAAAATAATACTAGAAGCACTCTACATTAGATTGGAATGCAAGTGTCTCTCTCATCCACTTTAAGTAGATGCAGGAAATACGTTAATCTAGCATCCAGTCTAAGTAAAATGTTAGAAAGGCAAAAGTAGGGGTGGCAATTGGGAATCAAACTGGTGTTACTAATAAAAACTAAGTGATGGTTCTTTAGGCGGTATTGCATGCAGTCGTGTCCCATCAGTCCTGCCTATATATGCATTTAACTGGAAGCATGTAAATATGTGAAAATAATTTTTTGTTTTAAGAAATTAATTTAGTCTGAAATAAATAAGGCTTAGGTAGTTCTAATTGCCTCTTTCAGTCCTGTCTGGCCCTATCTGATCCTGGATGTGAGTTGGCAGAATGCCCCGCATTAAGGCCAGCTGCATTCTAGACTGTAGTAACAAGAGTTATCCAGCAGGTTGAGGAAGGTGGGTCTTCCCCTCTGTTTGGTACTTAGAAGACCACATCTGGACACCACATCCAGTTGTAGATTCTCTGTTCCAAGAAAGGCATTGACGTGCTGGAGCAAGTCCACTGAAGGGCCACCAGAATCGTTAGGAGGCTGGAGGACGTGATCTCTGAAGAGAGACTGAGAGAACTGGGTTTCTTCATTTGTCAGAAGAGAAGGGGAAGTCTTATCACTGTCTACAACAATCTAACGCGAGAGTATAGAGGAGATGGAACTGGATTCTTCTCAAAGCTGTACAGGGGTAGGATGAGAAGAAATGGACGCAAGATGAGGCATAGCAAATTCTGGGATGATGTTAGGAAAAGCTTTTTCACGGTGTGGTTATTCAGGTACTGGAACAGGGGCCTAGAGGGTGCCATTGCATCTCCATCCTTGGAGGTACTCAAAACTTAGCTAGCCCAGTCCCTGATCTGATTTGACCTGCTTTGAGCAAGGGAGTAAACTAGGTGACCTCCAGAGTTTCCTTCCAATCTAAATTATTCTGTGATTCTATCCTTTTTTGTTCAATATTTGTTATCTTTTGGATCCTTAGCCAAATGAAACTAAAGCTTAGAGGGCTAGAAACCCCAAAGATGCTAAAGCTTCTACAAGTCCCAAGAAAAACATAGATTGAGTAGAAAGAGATACAAATTGGAGCCTTTGATAACTCCTGATGATTGTAGCCTTTCTGCTATCATTTCCATTTGTTCTGCTGGCAGGGAGGTTTGTGCATACATCTTAGTCAGCACAGCTCGTCTTTCTAGCTGGTACTTGTGCTATACGGAAGAGTGTTTGAGATGACTGGGGAAATCTTGGGAGGGGTAAGTAAAGAGGGGAACAAGGTGATGCCTTTTAACAATGAGGACAGTCAAGCACTGGAGCAGGTTGGCCGGAGAGGTTGTGCAGTCTCTTTCCTTGGCAGTTTTCAAGACCGGAGCCTAGAGCAATCTTGTCTGACCTGGTTGACCCTGCTTTGAGCAGGAGGTTGAACCCCTTGAGGTCCCATCTAACTTGCATTATCCTATGATCCTAAGTAAAGGTGGTGGAAGGGGGAGTATTCTTAGGAGATGTGTAAAAAGGTCAGTGAGGCGCAAGTGCATGCTGATGAATCAAATATTTTTATTTGTTTTTAAGTTGGGGGCACTTTGCTTTTACCAGTCTTGGATTTTTTTTCAGATGGACTTCTGTTTATCTTCCAAGATCTTGTATTCCTCAAGTTGGAGAAACTTCAAATGGTTTTACTTCACAATTCATGCTGAAGACAACTTTGCAGTATAACACTATAACAAAATAATTAGATTTTACTTGTTGTTAGATCCATTCCTTAGTTCAAGAGAACTTACCTTAAACCTGTATTTTATTCTGATGAGTTAGGCATTTGTGAGTTATCTTACTTAGTTAAGAACTAAGTGAGTATGGGTGGGCTGTGAAAGTGACTTTAATATATCAACAACAAGTTAAAAATACTTATTTTCCTGTGATTCTGCAGACTTGCCTGGGTAATACAATGCCAGCTGAGCGCAAAAAGCCAGCAAATATGGAAGAAAAAGAATCTCCATTAAATAATAAAGAAAAAGAATTTAGTGAAAGGCGACCAGTGAGCACCAGGGAGAAGCCGAAAGAAGACATCAAGGTTGGCATGAAGAGGGAGACTTTAAAGGTTCCTGAAGATAAAAAGAAAAAACTGGAAGAGGATAAAAGAAAAAAGGAAGACAAGGAGCGGAAGAAAAAAGAAGAGGATAAAGTAAAGGCAGAAGAAGAGCAAAAGAAGAAAGAAGAAGAAGAAAAAAAGAAACTTGAAGAAGAGGAGAAAAAGAAACAAGAGGAGGAAGAGAAAAAGAAACAAGAAGAAGCAGCTGCTCAACTGAAGTAAGTTGTCTTTTAATGGTTTAATTGTGCCAAATGCTGTAGTCCTGCTATCGGGGTTGTGGGCAGAATTATAAAAGATGAACTGTTTGAGTTACTTATGAGAAGTTGTATGTAGTGTTACAAATTTTACATGGCAAGCAGACCATGCTTTATGACTTCTGTGTAGTTTTGAGTTTTCACCTCTAACCTATGTTACTTTAGTCTCTAATACAGGTTTCTGATAGTGTTCTCCATGTGATGACCATGTAATGCACAAATATGATTGAATAAAGAAGCACAGTTTCTTTTAAGATGGAGAAGTGTTAGTGTCATAAAATTGGGAATACAGGCTCTAACAGGTCCACAGACCGTAACAGGAGCAAATCTACTGTGAGGGATGACTGTAATTTCTTTTAATCAATCATAGACAGTTGATACCTGGATGGCAAACACAGAATGTAACCTGGCAGTTTAATATGTGATACTACCAAGACAATGTTTGTTAGTATGTTATCAAAAGGTACTACAGTGTTGAAGATAGCGTCTTTAGACCAATAAAGCCAAGATTCCAGACAAGATTCCAGACATTCTTGTGTTTGAAACGTGTCATTTTCTAAGACTGAGGCAACACCATAGCTGAATTCTAGCTGGGACAGATGTATTTCACCTATTTAAAATTTTCTGTGTAATTTCAGTAGTCTGGGAATAAAAGATTTCCCATAACTGTGTAATACAGTAACCTGTTGAAAGGTGGTTGTCCTCTTCTGTAAGAACTTCATCTCCGTCTGGAGTAAATGGAGTTTTATGTTTATATTTTCTAAGTCTGTTGGGATTAATATGTTCTGCATAGAAATATTTGAGAAGTTTCATTTTGTAACAAGTAGTACTTGCCTTTTGCAGCAAAAAAAGTTAAACAGTAGTTTATGAAGCAGATGCTTTAGCTTTCTAGGATTAACTTGTTAAATATTTAAAAATGGAGTATTAAGGGGAAATTGTGTTTAGAACTACTGGAGGGTTTCCAACTATGACTTTTTTTTTTTCCTTTGAACTGTTAACCTAAAAGTGAGGTTCTGTAACGGAAATGACTGATTTCTATTTCTCTTAGAGAAAAAGAGGAAGCACATCAGCTCCATCAGGAGGCTTGGGAGCGCCATCAGGCAAGAAAAGAGCTTCGCAGCAAAAACCAGAACGCACCAGACAATCGCCCTGAGGAAAACTTCTTCAGCAGACTAGATTCCAGTTTGAAGAAGAACACGGCTTTTGTTAAGAAGCTAAAAACCATTACAGAGCAACAAAGGGACTCCTTGTCCCATGACTTTAATAGCCTGAATTTAAGCAAATACATTGCAGAAGCAGTAGCTTCTATTGTGGAAGCCAAACTGAAAATATCAGATGTGAACTGCGCTGTGCACTTGTGTTCACTCTTTCACCAGCGCTATGCTGATTTTGCTCCTTCGCTACTTCAGGCTTGGAAAAAACATTTTGAAGCAAGGAAAGAAGAGAAGACTCCCAACATTACCAAGTTAAGAACTGATTTGCGTTTCATTGCAGAATTGACAATAGTCGGGATTTTCACTGACAAGGAAGGTCTGTCTTTAATCTATGAGCAGCTTAAAAATATTATTAATGCTGATCGAGAATCCCACACTCATGTTTCTGTGGTTATCAGCTTTTGTCGGCACTGTGGAGATGACATTGCTGGTTTGGTACCAAGGAAAGTAAAAACTGTTGCAGAGAAGTTTAACTTGAGCTTTCCTCCTAGTGAGATAATTAGCCCAGAGAAGCAACAGCCCTTCCAGAATTTGTTGAAGGAATACTTTACGTCTTTGACCAAACACCTGAAAAGGGACCACAGGGAGCTACAAAATATTGAAAGACAAAACAGGTGACACTTGAATGTTGCTTTATATTTATGGAGAAAAAAATAGTTTGTTTATGAAATGCCTAGATTTATTGCTGTATTTGTAAACAAAGTCTGTTAGCGGTGTGTCGAAGATAAGCGTATTCTGCAATATATCTAAAAAAAGTTCTAAATTTGCTCTGAATACTTAAAAAGCTAAAACCAAATAGACTCTTTGAATATCTTTAAAGAAAATGGAGGTTGACCTTTAGCTTTAATTCTCTATAACTTCAAGTTTGGTGGTGTTCTCTTAGCAGCTTGAGAGTAATGCTTCTTTCCCAGCTGGTACCATCCTTTTCCAGTTGGCACAATCTAATTTCTCCCTTTCCACCCACACGTATCTAACAGAGCATATGCCACAATGGCTTTGGTTTGTTTACTTTTTTTAGTGTACAAGTATGGAGGAAAAATTAGGTTAGACTAACAAGGTACCCCTTACACTTTAATGTGGGCAAATTTTATATATTAAAATGTGGGAGGGCATAGACAATTTGATTCAAATCCTCTTAAATGTCTATATGAAATACTAATATTGAAGGGTGTAAGTATACACACCTTTAAGATCTGAATAATTTAATTCCTACCATGACCACATTGTTTAATAATTGTTTGCTTTTCTTTAAAGCGTCCTGAATTGTCGTTATTGGAGCCAGCCTAAACCCACCTGCTGGTCTTAAAACATGGGCATTCTTAAATCCTTTTGGAAGCATTCCAAGCAGATAGAAATGAACATGTTACTGTGGATAGGCACAGGTTTCAACTAAAAGGCTGAACATCAGTCCAGAGCCAAATGTATGCTCGGAATACAGTAAAATTTGATGTTCCCAAACCAAGGCTTTAAACTTGCTGATGGGTATTGTGCTGCAGTCCTATCTGGTCTTGGTCAGCTCAGTGGCGTATTTCATAGGACCATAAACTGACTTCTGAGCTACCATTATTTCTACAAGTACCTTATTACTTTAAAGTGTGTTATTGACTTAGTTGTTATTTTTTTAAAGTTAATGAGTATAAAGTTTTATGCTTTCAGAATTATAATTGGTTCTGGGCACATTGGTTCTGGCTGGGATTTCAATGAGTGAGTGTCGAAAAGTCTGTATGATAGGCAATAAAGTGAAAAAAAAAATCCCAAGAGATACGAAGAATGTTAAGAAACCATAAGGAAGAAAGAGCATAAGTGATGTGGGAGAGGGAAATATACTTTAATGTTTACTTGCACAACTGGATAAAAGTGGCTGGATAGAGCCCTGGGCAGCCTGGTCTGATATCTTCATTGAGCCTGCTATGAGTAGATCAGACTAGAGACCTCTTTATGCACCTTATCTGAATTATCGCTATGAACTTGGGTGCAAAGCTTTTGTTTTGGGGAAGGAATGTGAAGAAGTATAGTTTATCACTGGATGAAGATAATTCTATTATTTATCTCTGTCTGAACTTTTAGATGTTTATTTTAGCTGCTCAATAAAAGTTGGGGAATAAGTTTTGTTAAAGATACAAGACATCAAAAAACTTTCCTGCCTAATTTTATTTGCTTACAACGTGTCTGTAACAAGAGAGATGCTTGACATTTGCATGCTATGGATGTGCAAGGCATGAGGTCAAAGACAGAAACTTGCCTGGTAAGAAGTCTGTGAATAGTATAGAAATCTTCCTCAACTGTGGATTTCTGAAAAGTGATTGTGGTGATGTGGTGTTGTTTTGTTGTTGTTTGGGTTTTTTGGTTTTTTTTTGTTTTGTTTTTTGTTTTTTTTTAAAAAGGAATAATCCTATTGGAAAAAACGGTCCTCTGTGTATTTGAAACCTGATCCACTTTGCTGATAGCAACAGCTTTTATTCCCACTGTTATTCCAGAACTGGTGAAGTGAACAGGGAGCGAACTGTTCTCTCTTGTGCATCAACAGTGTCATATGTTTAGGTCATGATATTTTGTCAGGTAAATACCTCTTGTATTTACCTGTGTCAGGACAGTGACTGTGAAATAACTCAAGCTGTACAGATTGGTTGAGTTTAATTGAAAATTAATATGCTAACCTTAACCGTGCTTTAATATTGTGTTACCTGCTGAATCATTAAGGTAAAATTAAAGCATTATTAGACACAAGGGTTTCTGCAAGTGGATAATTAGGAAAACTACCTTGAGTTATGCTTTGACAGTAGAACCTGGTGGTCATTTGGTTACACAGCTAAGGGCACAGCAAGATCTGTGCAGGCTGTGTCATTGGAAGGAAACAACTTGATTCCCAAATTCTAGCGTTAGTTTTCAAAAAAGAGTTTTAGATATGGAAGAAACTTCTTTTGTCTAAATTAAGGATGTTTTTAAGATCTGCTGAACTTGTGCTGTGGCACTTCATGAAATTCTGAAGAGACATAAAGTAAGAGAAGTACTGTGTGCTGTACTTTTAATTGTATTCAAAAATGAATTGTGCTTTTTTAAAGTTTGTGTAGTATGCTTTAGATTGCTTGAATTAGTTAACACTTGTCTTTTGGGAACTGAAACCAAGAACTGAAACTCTTGTACTGTTGTTAGAGCACTTTGCTTGTTTGCTTTTTAATAATAGCACAGAGCTTCAGAGCTCATGTTTGAGGCTGCTGGTATATTTTAAACTTAAAATATGTACCTCATGGATAGCTGTCTCCATGGAAAGGCTATGAATTGGCACTTAACATGTTTCCTGAATCCAAACTGAACTACTGCACTTTAGAAATTGTCTGTGGTTATTTAATTTGTTAATTTTTCTTGCTCTACTTTGCAGGAGCAGGTAAATCATGTTATATAGGTGTGTTTTTGTGAGAGGGACAAGAAGCAGAACTTTTGCTAGCATTCCTGCTTCTTGCCCTCTGGCAAGACAACAATGTCAAGTTTTGGTTCTAAGCAGATAGGGATTTTGTTGCTCACCCTGTGAATGTGTTGTGTACAAAGATGACTTTTGTTTTACAATTAACCTGGAACTGAAAAAAGCCAAGATTGTTATCCCTCACCTTACATTGCTTAAACTGGTTTAGAATTTTTATGCTATAAAATGTTTGGGTCTTTTGGCAAGAATGTGATTGTATACTTATTGCTTAATAAAAGCCTAATGATAATGTAATGATGCAACCTGCTTTAGGAATTATGGCATTTGCACCTTATTTCGAACTTCATCTTCTGATGCTTTCATCTCAGTGCAGGGTGCATTGTCAGTGGTTACAACTAGTTAGTCCAATGTTAGTAGCATTATTCAAGCTACTGTAAAATGGAAACTTGCTAGGCAAGCTCATTCCGTCAGCTTCCCTTTAGTCCAATGTTAGTAGCATTATTCAAGCTACTGTAAAACAAATTGGAAACTTGCTAGGCAAGCTCATTCTGTCAACTTCCCTTTGAAAGTCTGTGTTTGATCTGAGCCCATTTGTATCTTTGCTGTGGTAGGCCCCCAAACAGCTCAGCTGGCCCAAAGTGTTCTTTACGTTCACAGTAAAGAACTGACTGTGCCTTGTCCATACAAGAACTATTCATGCAGAGTGGATCATGCCATGGATGGGAAAATGCACTTCTCAGGAGCCCTCGTTGAGGACAAACTAGAACATTGCTAACGAGCAACCAGCTTATTCTTAGTTAACCCAAAATCAACGATGGCAGTCTTTCATCAGTCTTCCGTGGCAAGCTTTGTACTAGCAGATATTACCTTGTTCTGTATATTTCGTTCAAACTACTGGAAGTTCTTGATATTTTTTTTGTCTAAAATCCAAGACGGTCTTAATTGTAGTGTGGTAACAAAATTGAGTTGTACTGCTCTGCATGTAATCCTGAAACTGCTTTACTGTGCGCTTGTAAGCAGTGATTAACATTCCTTCAAATGCAATTGCTTTTGACAGTGGATTTCAATTTTAAAAATGAGCATTTAAAATAAGTATGGATAGTTTCATAAAAGAAAACAAAGAGCAAGTGAAAAAACAAATGTAACTGCTCTTAATTTGGACTGATAGCCTTGAAATAACTTGGTTTGTTGGAAAATTAATGGGCTGGTCTTAATGTGCAACTTTTTTGAGCCTCCTGGCGATGATTGCCCATTTAATCATTGAACAACATGGAAATGTAATGTTACAGATGCAAAGCAACTTTTATCCAGCTTTCATGGAAGTTGAATATTTTAATTTACTACAAAAGTCTTTTCATTGTGCAGGACTGTTACAGGATAATCATAGCAAAAAAATAAGTTAGCCTTTCTCTTTGGACATTGAAGTTAGAGCTGTGACTGTACTACCCTCAACGACATTGAGTAATTCAGTATGGTGGTTTGGAAAAAACCAGTGTTGCTCAAAGTTTTGCTATTGCAGTCTCAACTAGAATTCTGACAGTTCCCTCTTCGAGGGAAAGGTTAGCTTTGCTCAGAGAAATTGGTAGTGGTACAGGATAGCTCAAATATATTTTAAGAAAAAAGGTCATCTTACTGTAACTTTGATTTTTTGTAGGCGCATTCTTCACTCCAAAGGAGAGCTGAGTGAAGATCGACACAAGCAATATGAGGAATTTGCAATGTCCTATCAGAAGCTGTTGGCAAATTCTCAATCTCTAGCTGATCTTTTGGATGAAAATATGCCTGACCTTCCCCAAGAGAAACCAACACCTGAGGGTAGGCAGTCTTCTAAAGCAAGTAAACAGGATGCTGGACTTGGCTTGGATGTGGTGGGAAAGCTAACCAAACCCTCTTACTGATGTGTTCTGATGTGTTCTTCCCATCGACGACTTCTTATTTAGGTTTCCCTCCTTAAGGATATCAAAGAATGAATAATACATAGTTTTTTATTAAAGCAACTAAACCTAACATTTAACCATAATGATTGTATATGCTGTGTAGTTACGGTAACAAGTAATATCTGTTTAGATTTGTTTCAGGTAATACAGGAATAAATGGAAAATTGAAAATGTTTTAAACCTAATTGTTTTAAACCTATTTCTTTCAATTTAATGTAATGCATTTTTTGCTATTTAAAGAACGGTGTATGTTAGAATTTTAAAATCTGATATTGTTAAAAAATGAATTTGAAGTATATTTTGGGTCATGATGTTATGAGCAGGATCATATTGTTAAGCCAGATAGGTCACTAGGTGGCTCTCTGACCTCCTGAGAAGTGCAGCATATAACTGGCAGAGCTATTCAATGCCTTAATGAATCTCTAATTTTAGGTTTAGAGATGTTGTTGAAATTATGAGTGCACCTTTTGTCTGAAGTCATCTTGAGCTTAAAAGAAGCTGTATTTCTTGAATACCTCTAAATTTAAAATTACTCTTTTTAAACTTCTGTTCTTAAAATACAATGAGGTACAATTCATGCTCAAAGCGATTATTTTTTTATGTTAATGTGCTTAAAGTCTGTTATAGCTTTCCTTTCTAATACCACAGTGTGCTGCTTGATTTTACTTGATTTGACTTTCACTCTGATACTGTTTTCTGTCAATGCCAAATCTACAATTTTAAGATAGCTTATTGATATATCTACTATTAAGATTGAGTTGTTAAAAGCACTTTATATGTTGCAATATTTAAGTGAAAACAGTGGTAGTAATAAATAGGTTAACATGTTTCTAAAAGTATTTTTTTAATCTTTAAAGGTGCCTCCCCTTAGAAGGTGAAAAATTTGCGTGAATAACTTTCTTATGGTTTCGCTATTTTTGTAGAACATGGACCTGGTATTGATATTTTCACACCAGGAAAGCCTGGAGAATATGACCTGGAGGGGGGTATCTGGGAAGACGAAGATGCTAGAAACTTCTATGAGAATCTCATCGACTTAAAGGCTTTTGTGCCAGCGATTTTGTTTAAAGATAATGAGAAATGTTCCCAGAACAAGGATTCCGGCAAAGATGAATCAAGAGGTAGAATGCTTGGATGAGTATTTTTTTTAACATATTTTGTGCAACAGATATGTAAATTTGATGGAAGTAATGAGTCTCTAACAAAATAATTTGTGGTGATCAGGACAGTACACCAGTTTAGATGAATTTTTAGGGAAGAAACTGCGGGAAAGGGATTATATCTGGGTGTGGTATTTGGGGAAGAAAAAAGATTAAATGCATTTTAATATTGATAGAATTTTAAATCTGAAATAATTGGAGATTAACCAGTGCCAGTAAATGATTAACTTTTCTGTTGGAAACCTAAAAGTTTACCTTCTTTGAAAGATGTTAGTGTTCATTCTGTTTTTTCCACTAAATTGTCAATGGTAGCCAACTGTTTCAATATAAAATTCCAGTAGATTGAAAGGCCTGGATGGTTCCTCACTTCTGACACAGCCCTAGGTTCACAACCAGGCATCGGTAGACTTTAGTTATGGGATAAAAATGACATTCACCATCACTGGCTCAAAGTGTAACAGAAGATGCATGTTTGGATAAGAGCAGTGTTCTGGCATTGAGGAAATGCCAACAAAGACACAGGCTGCATGGCTTTCTAATATGCATGCAGTAGGTCAGTGTTGAGTATTAATGGAATTTCAACTCTGTAGTTCATGGCCTTCTTTCTGATTTCTAAATTCCAAAATTTCCCTGTGAGTATAATTAGATGTTGGAGCAGCTTGCCCAGGGAGACTGGAATCTCTGCCTTAAGAGATTTTTTTCAAGGCAACTGGAAAAAATCCCTGAGAAATCTGGTCTGAATACAGTGCTCATCCACTTTGACAGAAGGTTGAACTAGAGACCTCACCAAGGTCCATTCCAGACTAAATTAGTCTGTGATTCTAAACACGTTGCTTGCTTTGCGAGTCTGCTATTTCCATATGATATGCACACAGTTTAGTTGTCACAGTTTTGTTTGAAAAATTTAAATATTTTAATAAGGTTATTTGCCTTGTAATTTATCTTTTTTTATGAAGCATAGTCTGCAAATGAGGCTTGAAGGAGGCCTAAAAGAATACTAAAATGTTGTAGATAGTAATCTCTTGGAAAAATGCTCTGTGCTGGACCAGTGTTGTCCAAGAAAAATACTAGCTATTCCTTTCTGAATCTTCATCTAGAGATTCATAGATCATTTGTGTTCAAGGAAAATACGGTTTTTATTTGACCTTCTACATAGCACCTTATTTCTTCAGTATTTTCCTCCTGTTCTGCTTTTCTGCTTTTTTTTTTCTTGGTCTGTATAAAATACTTTCTCTTCACTTTGCTTTGTCAATTTTATTACCAGTTGAGCTATGAAGACTATGCAGTGCAAACATTAAATTAGAATTTGTACCTTTGAATCTGGCTCTTTTTGAACAATGTTTGTGATACTCATTTACTGGGGTTTTGGAGGATACTGTTTTGCATATTGGGAAGGTCAGAGAGAAAGTTTTTTTTGCTTGCACTTCCCATGTGATGGCCTGGCAATCCATTTTAAGCACTTTTGGACTTAGATTGCTGCATTTCTGAATATCTTGTTCTGTTTGAATGTATACATGTCATTCAATGAAGATGTACCAGGTATAGTTCAGAGCAAACCAAAGTGCTAAAAACTGTTGGCAGTCCTTAACAGACCCCAATGTAGGTAAATGTTTGCAGATTTCAGGCATATGGGTAAAGCTGTATGAAGGATGTATCAAACCACTGAAACATAACAGATGAGACCGTATAGTCTCAAGAAGTAATATTCTTTTTCCCGTTTCCTTTTAATGAGACTAAGACACTAAAGAGATGTAGGTTTAGCAAGGTGAGTCTTCCTGTATTCTAATCATGACTGCATATATTTAATACTTTAATATTTCTACTTTCAAATAGATTCAAAAGATGCCAAAGATAATAAGGAAGCACCTGGGAGTGAGGATTTGGAGTTGGAGCTGGAGAACCTGGATATTAATGATGATCCTCTGGAGTTAGACTGTGGAGATGAGGCAGAAGATCTTACAAAAAAGCTTCTTGATGAGCAAGGTAAAAAGAAGTGGGTTTAGGAATTCTTTGTTGTTTCCTGATTTTTTTTTTTTTTTGAGCTTGATGGTTTTTAGTCAGTAGATAGAGTGACTTCAGGGAGAACTATTTTTTTATTTATTTATGAAACTTTAGCAGCTAGAAACTGTTAGGATTGTGGTAAAAAATGCATTTGTAACAAGATACAAGTGAAAAGTATTACATGGAGGTTTATGTAGTGAAAGTTATTGATTCCTTCATATAGCTTTTAAAAATAATCAAATGTGAAGGCAGTTGTCTGCAAAGTGACTAGAAAGAAGTATGTAGACTTCAGTGCCTAAATGATTTGCTCATCAAATGTGCTTAGGGTACTAATAAAATATTTTCTGGTTTTAACTTATATTGAAATCTAAGATTCAGCTCTGCCTTTCTGTCTTGTTAATCATTAAAGACTTTTCTTTTGACGTTATGGCTTCACATAGCAGGATTTAAGAATTCTAACTTCTAATTATGCGTAAAGGGCTGCAAATGGCACCTGTGAAAATCTAGCTGTGTCAGTTTTACTAGGGGAAACAGCAGCAAAATGTTTCTTAAGCATTTTTCTTATGAGTTACAAGTTTTTCTTTCAGTGGTACTGAATAGTGGGAAAAGCAACATCAGGCGTTAAGAGCCAAAATCATAGAGGAGCAAGTGAGGTGTTTTCTTTGAGCCCAGTTTGTAAGACACATTGTTTTTTCTGCTTTGGATTTCCAAGGACCAATGCAGATTCTTTTCTTTCATTTCTGAAGCAGGAAACTTGTTCTGTGTCTAGAATGTGGGAAAAAAAAAATCACATCTAGAGTCCACTGGCTGGAGATTCTGTGGCTTAGAAGTGAAGATCCTATCTGATCTAGTGAATTTAGAATCTAATCATCCTCTTGCTTGAAACTGCATTGGGCTTTAAAAGCTAAGAAGTTAAAGCCAAAACTTTAAGCCGTGGAGTTCACATCAAAGCAAAGAAGTTGAGGCCCTGGCAAAGACTGTGTATCGGTGTTTAAAGCGTAGGTTTGTCTAACCAAGCTGATGCATGGATCTGTGGGCTTGGGCGTTGAGTGATTTGAACAACTCCTCAAAGTACCAGTCTCCTTTAGCTGACAGTAGGAAGGGTTAGGGCATATGGGTCTTTACATTGGATGACTCTCTTGTGTGCCTAAAGTTAGTTGAGCTTGGGACTACGCTGGTCTGTGACACCTCACAAATTCGAAGAAATTAGCTCCCCAGTCAGACCGTTTCAGATTCCTTCTGAAAGGAAAACTGTCAGGATAATTCTATGTAATGTTTCCTTAGGTTTTTCCTTTCTTTACCCAGACAGATTGGAAAAAGCCATACCCTCTTTGGAATAAATTTTCCCTTCCATTTATATTCTCTGAGTAGTCATCAGCTCATTAAAACTTAACATCTTACCCAGCTTAATTGCAGGACATTCACTTTAGTGAGTTGTTATCCTCAGAGATTTCAAACAAAACAGTGAAGAGCTTGGTTCCAGCTATCTATAAGGGAGGTACACATAGACGTTCTCTTGGAATCAAAAGAAAAAAAGCAGTTCATTCTGGATTGGTCATAGCTTGCTAGATAGGCCAAAAATACTTCGTCAATAGCATCTAAAGGAACGTGGATATTTCCTTCTTGTCTTTTTCTGAAGGGATTCTTAACTTGATAGGAGGATGAAGATTATTCCAAATATAAAGACAAAGCCAAATAACTAGAGTGATACCCTGTAGAAGTGAGGAAGGAATAACAGGAGATGAGATCAGAAATAAAAGATGCAGTCTCTGTATAGTTCAAGCTCACTGGCAGGCAATGCAAGTTTGAGTATGTACAGTACCACAGAAGGGATTGATGATCATGGTTTTGATTGTAAAAGGAAGGTGATGCATGTTTTGTCATAATACAAAATATTAACCATCAATACTAGTTTCTGTTTTTAAACTACCTATGACTGAGCACTAAACACACTCCCATCTGAAAGGTTAACCTAAATGTGTCAGAGTGGTGTTTATTTTTTGTCATTAAACAGCCAGCCTTTAAAGAAAGCCTTTTACTTTCTACCTTGTGAAGGTAATGTCATTTGGCTCACAGTGTAGGCTTTTTCTTAGTGGAGAGCTATTGCTTCGTGATTGTCTTTGCTCATTAGTTTATTTTTTGAGAAATGTGTAGAAACTTAGTGTCTTTGCAAATTTGATACCTTTGCCAAATTTCTTTGATACTGACAAGTAGCTTCATAAATTAGTGATGGAAATTAAAATAGATCTGATTGCCAAATCCTTGTTCTCCTAGAAAACTAGGCTATAAATTAGCAGCATATGTTACTTTACTTGAAACATATAGAGAAACACAATGATTGGGGTTTTTTGAGGAGGTGCGTAATTCTGAACACCCCTAGTTGGTAGCACCAGATATACAGAATTAACAAAAATCTGAATTTAGATGTTGCTTCAAGTTCTGCGATGTATTTCCATCTAGTTAACTGGTAGATTTCTTTCAGCCTTTCTCTTAAGTAAAATTCACTTAGGTTTGACATTAGGAAAATTAGGTGTCCTTCAGCTGCAAAATACAGCTTTAACTTCTCTTCACATGTACTGAATTTTTGTGCATCTGTACTTCAGGTAAGTTAGTAGTAAAGTTTTGTGCAAAGCCATCAAAGAATGAAACCACTGTATTATGACACTATTACAAATATAAAATAGAGTATTCCTAGGCTGAGATGGGCCTTTAGTATAAAAAGGGAGGATGCATGAGGTCTTAACGTAAGGTCCAAGATGAAGAAAAAAAGTAGCTTTAGTTATTGTGATAATCTGGGGGTGTGGATTTCATTGGCAGAGGGAATAAGTAAATTATAGAGGGGAAAATAAGATAAATAGGGCAGACAGTCCAGTCAGACAGTGGGTATTGCATATCTTTTGCTACTTCTGCATCTCCTGCCACTTCTCTTCAGTCTTTTCTCCCCTGTCCAAATATGAGGGAGACAAGGCAGTTTTCCAAAGTGCATGATTTTAAAGCAGGTCTGCCCTGGTGTAGCATCCTTCACAGCATTGCAGTGCCTGTTTCTGTACTTTTTTCCTAAAGGTTGGAGTCTATAGTCAGTTAAGTTTAAGATATGACATGTAAAAGGAAAGTTGATGCAGTTAATTGAAGAGGTTTGTTTACCAGGAATTTAGCTAATTTATTTTGTTTCTCTATTGTGTTAACTTTGAGTGAATCTTAATTTTCTTATTTTCAATATGCTCAGGGAAGAGAGAGGGAGCAGATAGCACCGGAGCTGAAAATAGTGACGGAAAACATGCTGAAAGAAGTGAGTTTTGAGGTTGTTTTTAAAAGAGAAGGTAAAATGTTAAAAAATGAAGCTGTGTGAATGGAAACGAAGATGCTAAGTAAGGAATGGCCAGGGTGGAAGCCATCAAGGGTACTGGGAGCAGGAGTCTGACGTTAATACATATCTAGCGCCAGTTTTTGTAAGGCTGGTCAGCAGCAGAGATGATCTGTAGAAGTGAGTATTAAGTCAACCCTGTTAATTTTGCTACACTGTTTAGAGAGCTAGCAAAGTTCCTATCAGAAGAGCAGGAATTTAAAAAAAGATCTAAAATATTCATTAAGAAATATTTTTTTGGACTTGGATGACTTGTGAGACTAGATTCTGAACACGTTCCTCAATGAGGCTTTGATTCAACAAGATGTTTAACATTATGCTTAAGTGTTGTGCAGAGAGGGGGGATCCAGCCAAAAAATTACTCACAGTATTGGTTTGTACCATCTGAATGTGAGGGCTCCTGCATGATCAAATTCATTACAGATGCTCATCTCACAGAGGAATAGCTACTAGCATTACAAAAGCACTTCTGTTATTTCCACTGTCTGGGTGATACTTTACAAGGTAGACTGAAGCTTTCAAGCAGAGTGGAGTTTCTAGGAGCGAGCCCTCTGTAAGGTTATAGTTTTGTAAAAATTAAAAAAAGGTGTTAACAATAAGGGAGCCAGGGCTTTCTCAGAAAGTATGTGTGTAGGGAGAGGGGAAGGCAAATAACTGTTGTTACTGAAGTAGAAGATTGTTTGGTACTGATTGTTGCAGGAGAACAACTTCAGTAAGTCCTTAAGGTCTTCTCATACTTTCTCCCTGAAAATTGCAGTATTGCATGCATTTCTGGTTAAATATAAAGGTGTTTAAAAAGAAAAAATAATTTTCCTTTCAGTCTCTACAATGATCTTACTGCATGATTTGATCTGCACCCAGATAGACTACTACAAATAGTCTAACTGTAATTGTTATACATTACTACTTGTAAATTTTTAAAAAGAGGTAATGCAGTTTTAAAATGTGGTGATGATGAAAGACTGGAACTCAGGAGGATCAAAGTGAAAAGCAAGAAAGGAACTAATTTTTTTGCATGAATTGCATACTTAGAATCATTATTTGCCTTAGAGAAGGAAGCTCTGACCACTTCATTTCCTGTCACTGTCAAATTCTTAATTTTCTATTTTAAGTCCCAAAGCTGCTTCAG
Organism: Aptenodytes forsteri; assembly: GCF_000699145.1. NCBI lineage: Eukaryota > Metazoa > Chordata > Aves > Sphenisciformes > Spheniscidae > Aptenodytes > Aptenodytes forsteri. The sequence goes on along the minus strand of NW_008796041.1, from coordinate 1,226,313 downwards.
GTACTACAAAAAAGCCTTTCCACTTAGAAAGGATCTACGTACTGTCATGAGGAAGAAATACCTAGAAATATAATGTGAGAATATCTGTAGCTCTCCAGTGAGAGAGAGGACCAGTGAAAGAAGAGATGTATTTGGGAACTGTTGAAATTGAATGTGATAGCAGGGCCTCTTGAAAGATTGACTTGAAAAGTGACTGAATTGTCAAAGGCTTATTTTTTTTAATTTATTTCAAGAGCATTGAGTCAGTTTGAATAGAAGACTGAGGTGAGACAACTAACGGCTGTAAGGGAAAAAGGAGAAAATAAAAGGAGACAGGAAGGTGTGGCTGTAAATATCTAAATGGAAAAATGCATTAAAACAAGATTTGCTAGTAAAAATTGTCTGGTTTGAGCTATTGCATTGCATCCTAGTGAACTCTGAGTATATGGGTGATGAGAGAGTCAGGGTTCCTTAAACTTTCATGGTCCTCTTCTGTCTGAGCATCTGGAACATCTTCCTTTTCTTTTTTCTCCTTTCTTAATCAACTCTTCTCTCATTCTTCCGACTTCTAGTTGCCTGTGCAAGAGAGGAGGCGATGTCACCTGCTTTAATCTCTAGCATCTTCAAGATGGGGTAGCTGGCAATGTTCCTTGGAACAATTCTTAGTGTTTCGCTACCTAAGCTCTACCCCGTCTCCAAAAAAACAAAAACAAACAACCAAACCCAACACCCCACCCCCCCCAAGGAAAAAACATCCTGCAGTGTAGCATCTTTGTTTTCTCTTTGCCTTTCACTAACTTGAAAAAGGAACTTCAGTCTTTTATGCTAGTTTACCTTACTCTGTAGCCTGTAAAGACAAAGTGACTTTACCAAGTCTTGGGTATTTTGTAGTTTGGGTGCAATTTCACCACTACCATATTCACCTTTTTGAAGTCTGTCTGTCTCTGTTCTGCTTTCAAATACCTCTTAGGTATTCTTGTTACTGCTGAATGTTCTCAGACTGAAAGGAAACCAAACATCATCATGTTCCTTTTTCAGGAAGCAGTGTTCTTTTGTGTTGCTTTGGCCAAGGAAGGGTTCTTTCCGAGCGTGTTTGTTATAACTCATTGTTTTGGCTCTTGTTGTGCTATAGAGCAAACTAGACTCTTCTCTAGGACTTAGTAAAATCTGGAAAATTTTTGAAGCTTACTACATGTTTTGCAATTAAAGGGTAACTGTAGGGGGATTGGTCTGGTGAGATCTTCGTAGCTGATGCCAGAAAATCTGAATTTCAATGGCAGAGTTGTCCTGCAGTCTCTTACTTGTGTAGTGTAACTGACTCAATTAGTAGATACAGGTCACTGTCACTGCTTCCTATGTTGCAAATTACACAGAAGTGTTTGCTTGAAAAACAAATTGTCACTTGCCTTGCAATCGTTATGTGATCAACCCTCCATCCTTGTCGCTTTATGGTCCTGTACTCTGGTTTCTGTACAGCTGAAGGAATTGAGTTGGCCTCTAGCTTTTACAGCCTCAAGTGAAAAGATGTCAAGAACGTACCTGATGAAAGAATGGTCTTAATGGACATTTTTGATCAAAAATTCTATTTCTCCTGCAGGGCAAACATACATTAAAAAAATAGAATCCACAATTGCATTAAGGCGTTTTGTTGTTTTGGTTTGGGTTTTTTTTCCCCAATATTGTTTTCCCCCATGTTTGGGCCTTCTTGTGGTCTTCCTTTTATCACCTAAAGAAACTACCATAGTTTTCTAGGAATATATATGTGTTGTTACTCCTGACAGTATAAATTAGGAGGTAGGAAACTTCATAAATAGGAAGACAAGTTTTAAAGGTGATACTTTTGACTTTTGTCAGCATAGACCATCAATGGATTTTTTTTGCATTAAAAATGAAATTTTGTATTCATCTTTATCTTATTTTTTTTTGAATCTGTGGATGACTATTTAACAACTAAACATTACGAATGCACTGTGTTTGGGGAATGTGATTGTAAATCATTATATTTCATAGCTTAAAAATGTGTGCTGCTTATTTATTTCACTCTGTTAGAACAAGAGGATGAAGAAGCCAGTACTGGATCTCATTTAAAACTTATAGTAGATGCTTTTCTTCAGCAGCTTCCAAATTGTGTCAACAGAGACCTCATAGACAAGGTATAGTCATAGTTTTCTTTTTTTTTCCCCCCCCACTCTTAAAAGCTATAACGCTAGATCAGATTGATCGGAAATAAAGATTTGAAGCTTTGGAGTCTAGCAGTAGCTGAATTCATTTTTAACCTGGAGGAAGTATTTTCTTTTTCTCACTTAGTCAGCCATTGCCCAAATACCATGTGATATTGGTTTTGTCTGCCTCTTCTCTTATGTGTTAGTTTGTTTTAGAAGTAGACTTGGCTTCTTCCTTTTTTCTTCCCATCACTCCCTGATAAATTACTCCCTGTCTACTTAAGCTGCTTTTTTCCTTGTGTTGATCCAAAGAATCAGTAACTGGACATGTTTTCTAACTATGTCAGTTCTAGACAAAAATGAAGATTTTTTTTCTTTACGGTTGTTTTTAAAGCAGCTGCATGTAACAGGAATAGCTCTGTAAAAGATGCTTTTGAAAAGCATGCTATATTGCTTTAAAAAACTGCTGCATTAAAGGTGAAGTATTGACTCTTCTCTTTACAGGCAGCAATGGATTTTTGCATGAATATGAATACAAAAGCCAACAGAAGAAAACTAGTGCGAGCACTTTTCATAGTTCCTAGACAAAGGTAAGAACTGAAGGGGGAACAAGCTGGATCCACCCTTTGGTTATTTAACTTAACATATGTATATATTTTTTAACTGTTTAAATTACTGAAGACCAGTGCATATTCCAAGTTGCATTTGTTTATTCCTGATGTGCGCTTCTGGAGTGATTTATGCTAGAGCACCAAAGAAATATTTGGGATTAGCGATCAAGCAATTCACCACAATATTTTGCCATAGCAGTGTAAATTTTTTTAATAAATAGTTTCTCTTTTCTGGTACTTGTGTGTTTATAGTTGATCTTTTCATGACTTTTTTTTAACCATGAAAACAACAGCAAAACCTACCTTCTATCAAAAAAGGAGGATATATTTCATTCAGGAGAACTTGTGCTTTTTTTAATATAAGAACCTATGAATAGTTAGAGCACAATGTTGTTTAGGATGGAGGATTTCTTGTGATATGTTAATGCTGGTATAGTACATAGCCATTACAGCCTTTTATCTTCTGGAGCAGAGCTGGTTCGAGGCCGGCCACTTTAGAGAAAGCAAGGATTAGAGTTTGAGCCTGGCCTCTTCCGTCTGTGTAGATCTGTCCATGTAGTGTTTTCCTATTTCTCCTTGTCTCTCTCTTTGTGTAAGAGAGGTCGCTGCACTTACAGGAAGAGCCTTGCTTACAGAAATGATTGCAAATACTGAGGTAAAATTGTTAAATTCATTGGAAGAACAATATATTTCTCTGGTAAACTTGTTCCTTAAATAGGTGCAACTTAAATAGGTGCAATTATGAAGGAGTCACTTTTCTTGCTCCACCTCGCCCTGTTTCTCCTGAGAGGTTGTTTTGATGCTGCTTTTAGTTTCAAATGTTTCATCATCATCTTGCATTTCCTGTTACGAGTTCACACCACTTTGATTCCATTCCCTTTTAATGCTGGGGAAAAAACATGGTTTGTTTGAGTGTCCGTTTTGTTTCAAGACTTGTGTAGACTATTGCTTTGAAGAAACAGACCTTGGTGTTTTGTTTTCCTTGCTTTTAATCACTTAGTTCTTGCCTTGTGTTTTCAACCTTAATTCTAGCCTATTTCTACATCCCATTTGTAATAAGCATCTGCTGTGCTAATAACCCTACGCTCTTAGCTGTATATAAACCAATGGTTTGTTTGCTGACTGTATGCATTAACCTGACTACGTTGATACTAGTTTTGCAATTAGAAGTGCACATAATCTTTCATTCTCTTATGTATTCTTTTCTCTAAAAAAATATGGTTTTGACACCTCAGTCTTTAGAGACTTTGATAGAGGCCTGATTGTGCCTGAAATATGAATTACGGACAGAGAAGGCAGGCAGTTGAATATCTTCTGTTAGACGTAACAAGGTGCTCTTCAGCCCAAATTTATGATGTAGAGGAAATAACATTTCTATTTATCAGCCTGCTGGTAATCATGAAATGCATCAAAACACAATTTGAAAAGAACTTTTTCTCACGGCCTAGAATATCTACAGCAATGTAAATCAGCTGGATGACTTACTTTTGTCTCCAGCTCTACCATAATTAATTTTCCATGTTTGTTTGCAAAATGGAAGTGGGTTGTTGGCTGGTCTGTGAACATACAGTAGTATTTGTACCACTGCCCTGTATTTCTTCCTGGTGCTGTAGATTCCAGATTGCTCAAATTGATCATTAACTCTTGGAACCTCTTTGAAGATGCATGATTTTCTTTGCATAATCCACTAGTGTACTAGATGATAATGACCTAAAGGAACTTGATGACATTGTGCACAGCAAAAGAGGTAGTTTCAAACAAGAACAACATGATGGCTTGTAAATTCAGCAGTGTGGTTTCATAGATACTGTGAAAGCAAAAGTTAAATTCCTAGTATACTGTGGTATTAAAAAAAGAGATGTATCTTTGATCAGGCTGTACTAGGAACACTGTAAGTTGCTAGAAACGTATATAGTCTCCACACTGCCACTGATTTGTTGTCTTCCCAATGGTAGTTCCATTATCCCACAAATTTGTTTTAAAAATAATAATAACTTTAAAAAGATTAATTTTTCTGTAGGAACTCAATAGACTAGTAGAGATGGTGTGATTGGCTCAAGGAGCTGCTATCTTTGTGACAGTTCTGTTCTCTGATAGTTGGAACTAATACTGAAGTGAATGGCTCAGCTGATCACTGTTGTTCTTTAATGATAAATATTAATTGTTCTTAATATTAAGAAATATTAATATTCCATGTACAATTCTTTTTTTAATACCTTTTTCTGCTGTCTGCTCTGAGACCTACTGGACTAATGAATGCTCCAGCTTCCAATTGTAAGATCTTAAGTTCAGTTGTATATATCTGCCTGTTCTTTTGCCTGCATTAGTGATGCCCGTCTCTGGGCTACTAAGCAGGAGAAACAGGATGTTGACTGAGCTTCTTGTTCTGAACCACAAACAGTTGCGGTGAAAAGACCAGCTGAATTGTCCATAGATGCAGGTGATTTTAAAGGGCAATCTATCCTAATATTTGTTAGCTTCATTACTGCAGTTGGTAAAGGAGCAGTTCTGCGATCTTGAAATCAACATTTATAATCCTTGTGGAAAAACTCCAGGACTAAGAGTTGCTATAAAATGCTACAAATTCATTTAGAATATTATTTAACACACTGCTTCAAAGCTTTGTATACTATGCATTAACAATGTTTTTGCTTCATGTATCTCTTCACTGAGCCGTAATGGTATGTCTTTAACTTCTGTTATTGTTGTTGCATACTAGTTTTTACTAATTCCAGGAGTTTCTGCAATATCCCTCCAGGATACCATGGGAGCAGAAAGCTTGTTGTGATTATGTTCTTGGGGAGTTTTTTTGTTTGGTTGGTTTTGGTTTTTGTGAAAGGTTCAGAGGAACAGTGTCCTTACAGGATGTAGATAAAGCACTGTATTTTCCAAAAGTGTTTAGTCTCCAAGCATATCAGATAATGTTGTCTAAGTATAGCTATTATGTTGGCAGCCATAATAAGATATTTCAATAACAGAGTAAGTTCTGTTTCTTCTCTTGAGAGATCAGTTTTAGGAAATGTGCAGGTACAACAATTTTACCAAGAAAGTACAAAACTGGTTTCGTGTTTGAGGAGTAATGCAGACACTGTAAAGTCAAAGTCATTATGCGGTGTTGCCAGGGAGCTTCCTTGCTCCCACTAGGGTTGGATAGACTGGGACAAATGCAGGATTCTTTAAGACAGAAAACTTAATTTGACAAAAAAGGACAGTTTTTCCTCAACTAACTGTAGATTAGTGTTAGAATACAACATCGTTGCACTGCTCTGTTGAATACTTATGAATGGATCGCATTTACATTTTCAGCTGCTATTTGAACCTCCAACCCAACAGAACAGAAAGCCTTTTAAAAAGATTTTTTTCAATGCTAGTATACAAGCGGCTTTCAGATTTGCATTGGAGGATTGATTTAAAACTAAATACTAGCCTTTTAATTCAGGACTATATAGTTTGCCCTAAAGTGACGGTACAGTGATTTAACCCATATGGCTCGCAGCTTTAGGGCACTTATGTGTAATTCTTTGCTATCTAAGTGAATTATCTTCCTGTACAGATACACGTAATTATTTATGTTTAATTGCATACTGCAATTTTCTTGAATTTTTTTCAACTTCAATATGAGGAGTTTAAAATATCTTTTTAGGCCTTAAATTCTAAACAATTCTAGACAAATGCTAAACAGAAAATAGGGGCTGCTGTGGCTTCTGATTTTTTTTTTTTTGCCATTCTCATCTATGGTTATCTATGAAGTTGCACGTTTACTAAGCAAGAGATCTGTTTGTCATATGGAAATTTTTAGCGTTATCATTGGCTATTCTTAATTCAAAGTTAGCTGCTTCTTGAGTGTTAAATAGTTCTGAGCATTTTAACTCAAAAGATGTAAACCTCCTGTATATCTACCTTCTTTCAGCTTCTTATCTTGAGAATCCTCAGTAGCAAGGTCCTTTTTTGTTCAATTGAACTTGACTTATCAGTGTTTCATTGGCCTCTCTCATTTGAGGATAAAATCGAGGGATGTGCTTGAGATAAGGAGTTTATTTCTCCTTATCTCTTAGCCACGGCTAAGAAATAAAAGCAAAAAGTGTTTATTTGATAGCATGCAAATTCCACAGCATCATTCTCTTCCTACTGAGCAGTGTGGGTGGCAGTTTGTACCTGTTCAGGCCCTGTGAATACACTGCATTTATCTGGATTATGATTATGCTTGTGAGGCAGGAGTTCTTGCTCTGTTGCTTCATTCTTTAAGCTGACTTTCTGGTAGAATCCCAGTTAATAAATGTACAAAATGCCCCCTTCACTCTTTCTGGGTGTAAAATTTTGGATGCACCCATTCTAGAGAGATTGCAATTAGGACTTTAATTGAGCAAAGTCTCTTTTTTTAAGTAAACTAACATTTGAAATTCTAAAAAAAAAAAAAGCGCTCTTAGATATTTCACTGAAGTGCAGTCCATGTGATCCAGAGTTGACTAAATTTCAATCCAAGCTATGTGGTCAAAATGACAATGGTCAGAAGTAGTGGGTTTTTTTACTATGGTAGTTTATATTCAGGGTGCTTAACATAGGCTTCAGAGAGTAACTGACTTATCCCTGATGCTAGATCTTGCTTCGTAATGTAGAAGAGCAGGAAGAGAAAGCAATACGGTGGGTTTTGTGGTTTTTTTCATTAATATCTGGCCCCTTTCTCAAGAAAAAGAAATGCTTTTGGAGAAAACAAAAAACCTAGTTAGATTAGCCTTAATGCAGGTACCAGTAGATGGTGCCACTGATACTGCAATCTCTCCACTGCTGAACACTAATTTTTGTCTCCCCTGTGAGAGAGGGAACGGACTCAATCTCTGATTGCCAGTTTCACAGTAATTGACCCCAGGCTTTTCCTTACTATATTTCACCTATTTAGAAATACCCAGTCTTAGTATTCTTCCCCATGAAGAAACCTTTTGTGTTCTGTGAGGGAATAACAACAATGTGCTTTCAGACTTTAATTTTCCCCCAGGTATGTTCAGTTTACAGGGATGAAATTATTAGCTCTCAGCAGGCGTGTACTCGTTCAGACCAGAACAAAACTTTCTGCTGTTTGTCTTAAAAGAGATGCCATACAGAAATCCCCTCAGTTAAAACACACCCCCTCAATTTAGCTAAAGTCCTTTTTTAGTTTAGCTTGTGTATTTGTGTGTGAAGTAATGAGACTTTCACTTCTTCTCTGAGAGTTAATGGCTAAATGCTTAATAACATCACAGTAATTTGCTGTGGCTAGTCATCCTTGACTGTGTGTTCCAACAAGCTTGAAAAATGTAAATACTGCTTCAGTTATTGATTAACAAGAGAGAATAAAAACTGTTAAATAGGTAACTGGGATACCTGCAATGTTTCACCAGGAGTTTTATGTATTATCAGGAGGCTGCTTAGCTATGCCTCTTTCAGGTAGTATATTCTGATGCTTCTAGTCCACAATTTAAATACATCGTTATCCCTCTTTTTCTGTGGGTGGATATTAAATATCTTTGAAATGTGCTCTAGTGACATAGTAGTAGAAAGGAGAGGGGAGACAGTCGTGTATGTTTTGTTTTGGGGTTTTTGTCTTGATGCTCTTCCAGTTTTACTTTGTGCTAGGGCAAGCTCTGCGTATCAACTGTGCTTTTAGGTTTTTTCAGCAGCGTCTTTTTTTCTTTTATTTTCTTTTTTTTTTCTTTTCCTTTTTTCTTTTTCTTTTCCGCAGCAGTAGGGAAAACCTTAATCCTTCAAAAAGTATAAACTCAAGATCCATTTTTCCCTTACAGGCCATTTTTCACTTGAGGCATGCAAATTTAAGATGTTTCTCTTCACTTTAAACAGTAGGCTTGGTCTGCAGTTCATCTGTTTATAGCATTAACTTATGTTCTGAAAATAAAACAAAAATACTTTCTTCAGCTTGTTAAATGATATTGAGGCCTCAGAGTGCAGTTGGTTTCTCTGCATTTAAAAGTGATACATGCACATTTATGCAGAGCAGCTGTGTTATTTTCTGTGTCCTGTTACACGATGCCACAAACCAGGTTTAAGGGCATTTATCCTATTTTTACAACCAGATAGAGTCTTTGATGGGAAGAAACAAAGTACACACTAAGGAAAACACAAATTGCCCTCCAAAATTCCCTAAGGGAAAATTGCGATACTGTGAAATGGGTATGAAGGCATATAAACAAGGAAAGAGAAAAGAAAATAAGGAAAGTTCTGTAGAAAATTTTGAAATATTACCATTTGTGGGAGTACTAGCTGAGTTTTGGGGAAAAGGGTTGCCACATCACATCTGACCTTTGTTTTATGTAATAACACAACTACATTCATTTAGAAGTTCACTGCCTTAAAAATAAAGATGTTCCTACCTTTCTGGTTATGTCTGCTGCTACTCACAAAAACCAAAAAAAAATTGCAATAACAAATGGAATTGTCTGTAAGAATTTTTCATTTTGCATATTGAGAGGGATCTGAATTTTGTTTGTATCTGGTAATTTATCTTAAAGGTCAAATTCCGTAGTTAAGATGGTTTGGCATTTCACCTGAGGCAGTAATTTTGAAAGGAAATTAACTATGAAGGATTCCAATAGGATGTGGTAGTATACCTTTTTGTATTGTTTTTTTAGATGCTATTGCAGTCTGAAGTATGAGCCCGTAAGATTGCATGTACATAGTTCTGTCAGTATATGCACATTCATTCTTTTCACGAGCAAAATGGTACCCATACTCGTAGACATAAAATAGACACATTTTTGTCTATAACTTAAATTAGTTATTTATCATCTCCTTTGTTTGCAGGTTGGATTTGCTACCGTTTTATGCGAGGCTGGTTGCCACATTGCATCCCTGTATGTCTGATGTAGCAGAGGATCTTTGTTCCATGTTGAAAGGGGATTTCAGATTTCATGTATGTTTTGTTCTTTAGTTTTTTGCATTCCAATTAACCAATCTGATAATTGTCATCTTTTGGGGAAAAAATAACTTTTGATATTATGTAGAGGCTAATTCTAAAATTTAGTGACACAATTTAGAATATTTTTCTGTAATCTGAGCAGATTTGTTCTAGAATACTAGATCTGTATGTTTAAAAACTTTTTTGCATGTGTATATATACAGACATATATGATAAGTTGTATTGTTTGTAGTGTCATCCTTAATTTCCAGTGTTAAAAGGTGATTAAAAGGAACTATGTAACAATTACAACGAAAGTTGTGACAATTAGAAACTGTGCTCCAACTGTAAGTGTTAAGAGATTTCTGTTAATTAACTGACCTATTCTAACAACAGGTCCCCACTACAAGGTTACTATTGTAATATAGTGGTTACTATTGTAATGTAGTGCTTAATTCTAAAAAAATGTTTTACAATTTTCATCAACCAAAATTTTCTGTGCCTCACTAATGTATTTTTCAATGTTGTTTCTTTCACTTTGTTCTAAGTTTTGTAATAGAACTGGTTATGGTGCACAGGGATGACTCCTGCACTGTTTTCTGAATTTTATGGCACAGGTTTTACAATTTTTTTTCTAATATTGACAATAAAATGTGTGTGAATTACTCAGGCTTAATTAAGTCTTAACTATCTGAAGTTAACTGTTGTCAGAAAAAGTTATTTCTGTTGTGGAGAAATACAACTTTGTACTTTTCTGAACATGATTATGTTTAGAAATAGAGATAAATTAGTACTTTGTCAGTAAAATTACGCTGTATGTCAGTGATTTTAAAAGAAAAAAGAAAAAAAAAAGTCTGCACTTTATTAAACCTGACTTGAAAAAGCTGTTAATATTTATTATTTCCTTAGAGACTATACCAGTGGTCCTATTCATATAGAGACTACTTACTGATTCTAAAAATACAGAATCTAGAACTCTTCACCACTACTTCACCATAGCAAAACAGGGGTGGCCAGGTTGATGTGTGTCTGTAACTGTAGGTATTTAGAGGACTTAGATTTTTTTTGGGGGGGGGCAAGGGGGTGGGGAAAGAAATTCGAAAGCTTCTGAAGAAACAAGGTTGTAGAGAGACTTCTAGGAAACCCGGTGATAGGCAAAGGTAGAGCATAAGGAACCAAACAATATTAGACACTTTGGAATTCCCAAGCTTATTAAGCACATTTGGGTCAAAGTAATTTATAAGAGGTAGGTATTTTTGAGGGCCTAAAATGAAATGCCCTTTTTTTTAGGTAAGAAAAAAGGACCAGATCAACATTGAAACAAAGAATAAAACTGTGAGATTTATTGGTGAGCTTACCAAGTTCAAGATGTTCTCCAAAAATGATACGCTGCACTGTTTAAAGGTTAGTGTTGTGATAGTCCTGTACTACTGTATATGCTGATAATGTATCCCCATCCTGTTCCCCTTCATATACCTATTGCTGATGTTATCCATTAATTCATTGCATATGAAGTTTTGCACCCTGATGTTTGTTGTTACTGTGTATGAGGAGACTTCCATAGCTGTTCTAGAAGTTAGAATGTTTTAATTTTTCTGATGGTAGGAATATATTAAAATAAACTTCCACCTTTGGACATAACCAAATTGCTAATAATTTTCTTTGTAAAGTGATGGTAGACATTGCTACTTACTCATCTGCTATATCTTGCAAAACTGCAAGTGAGCTTTCCTTTGCATTATGTTGATTTCATTTAATGTTTTTACAGAGAAAATAACAGTAAGGGGGAGGAGTTAGAGGCAGAAAGCTTTTCAGTGATGCAAGGAGAGGCTTCTATGCCATCTTAGCCGGTGCTTTTTTTTGTTGAGGAACAAAATAAATCTTTGTAAAGCATTAATCTCTGGCCATATCATCTCAATTTGCATGCTGATAAACATTCAAACTTATCTTTGATGTCAAGTCCCAAATTAAAAATGCATTTTAAAAATAAAAGCGCCTTTTAGAAAAGGTGGTTGAAGACTCACACGGGTTAAGATTACTTCCTCTAGGAATAGTTTCTATTCATTGACTCATTAGGTATTGAAGCTGAATTCTTAAAATACTATACTTGCTCATCATTTTTCCCCTCTCATTTATAAAATATTGTAAAATGCAAAGCTCTATTAATTTTTAGTTCTTGCTTAACTTAAACAATACCATTAAATTTGATGTGCTTTGGGGTTATTGTGTCCCTATGAAAGAGTCCCTATGCAAGATTATTTGGTTTTTTTCCAGTCTAGCAGCAGGAATTTTAAAGCAGAAATAACAGAGTTGGAAGGCATATGGGAGAGATTATAGTGTTTGTTTTAATATTGTAGTCTTTTTATGCTAGGCTTAGAAGCATCCTGGGTTTAGGTTTCTGGAGCCTTAATTTGGGGTCTAGACTGTTCTTATAATACTTTTTTAATGAGATGAATATTTTGAAGTTGTTCACATCTGATCAGTGAAGTCAATTTGCATTTTTTTTTTCTTAAAGAGTATGGAACACCACAATAGTGTAAAGTCTAGTAGATATAACTTACTGTTTCCTGCAGTTGAAAAAGATGTTTAACGTGCTGTGTTTTTATATCAATATATACCAGATGCTTCTGTCAGACTTTTCTCATCACCATATTGAAATGGCATGTACTCTGCTGGAAACCTGTGGAAGATTTCTCTTCAGATCACCAGAATCTCACTTAAGAACCAGTGTTCTTTTGGTAAGGCAAAACTCATCGTCTTATGGGGGAGGGTGTCATGCACTGAATTAAACCAATTACTTCTTTTATTTTCTGGCTTTGTGATGTAGTCTGACCATAATGATGATTGTGACTAATATCTTAATTGTCAGTTACAATGTTCAAGCACTAGTAAGTGAAAACTTTCATTAAGTTTTATCTTGAGTGCTCAGGGAGGATAAAGTTCTTAATTCTTGGATAAAAACAGAGACAAGTATGGGAGGACAATGAATCATTTTTCCTGAAATCTTGCCTCCTTGTTGTGGAATGGGGTTGAGATGGCCTGGTGTTAATATGTTGAAGTCCTGGGCTGCTTTGGCACTCTCAGCCTTTGTTGTAGTCCTATGGACTTGTATCATCTTGTTATTTATAGCCTGTCCAGTGTTGTCTCAGCTCTGAGATTGCACCTCCTGTGCGAGCAGCTTTCTGAAAGTATTCTGGAGAACTCCAGTTGACCTATAAATCTGTTCATGACTTAAAAGAAAATGTAAATAAAGAATTAAATTTCTGAAGCAAAAAGCTATTGCTTTTGGACTACAAATTATTCTGAGAGAGGGCAAAAATAGAGGATGAGGTTGAAAGAATGTAGTAGCTGTACCTGAACACACCTGAGATACTATTTGAGGGGAAAAATGGTAGTGAATGGAGCTGGAGATAAGGTATTTCAACTGGAGGTGAAGGTGATTGTGAAAGAGGTGGTTTCTGTGCCCTGCGTAATGAACTGGGGTTCTAAATTTGAAGAGAAAGTTTATGAAGAGACTAGAGGAAGGGGTTTTAGAAATAGAGATTGGTAATTAAGGTAAGAGTAGAGGTGGTATCCATGTCTAGATAAGTACTGGCAAAGATTTAAAAATAACAAGGATTAGCTTTGGGTCTTTTTTAGTGTATGAATTTGAGCCCTGAATAATATGTTTAATGGCTTGAGAGACAATCCTAAAACTCTGTGTCCAAGGCAAGAGACTGAGACAAACACGGTTGACGAAGTCTTTCAAAGATAGATACTAGCAATAGGAAATTGCATTAAATTAAAAGCAGCTTAAGCAGATACAGACCAACTAATAGACCATGTTCTTGTATTAGAAGTCTGACTAGATGTTTTAATGTTCCCTTCAAATCTGTGCACTGCAGGAAGAATATAGACATGTGTATCTGCAGTAAAGAAAGTAGTCTCTGCATTTGGGGGAGAAAGTGGACTTAGTCTGCCCTTCTGGAAGGGAGCGGTTTAAGTGTTTGGAATCTCTTTCTAGAGACACAGCTCTTGAGCTGTGAAATATCACTGTCTCCGCTGTATTTATCCCCTTTCTTATCAAAGCACAGGCTTACACTTGAAGGGTCTTTCTCTTGAATCTATAGCCTCCCTTCTCATGCTGTAGGGTTAATGGAGAAGCAGTTGTTGCATACTTGGGTATATTGTCGTACAATTTCTTTTCCACAAAATGCTGTTTCTTCCTGAACCTCTTTGAATGTCATAGCATTTGTTGCGGTGGTGTAGTCACAAGAGGAAAGAGATGGACAAATTAACTGCAAGTTCTTGGCTCATGCTTTTTGTTGCGGTGTACTTTGTATCTTGAAAGGTTTTAATCTCTCAATTTTTCTAAAGGTTTGCCAGCTGATGTGTTTTATTGTTAAATATGTTCCTTTCCATAATCAAGTATTTTTCCCCTGAAAACACTGTTCTGTTATCTTTAAAAGATACTTTACTCATTGCTACCATTTTTTGTAGTTAATAAAAATTTTAGAAGTCAGGAAAAATTAAATACCTTTACCAGAGCTGCTTTTCGTAACTGTCTGCTTTTAGTCTTATGCACTGCAAAAATGCTGATTGTTAGCTGTATTGCTGAAATCTGCTGGATGAATGCTAAACATGACTTAACTGTGAAGTGTAAGACAAACCACAAACACTGTTTCAATAACTGAGTCTTAAAGCCTCACAAGGTTTTGGATAAGTGTCTTGTCTTATGTATTGAGGAACAGGAGAAGATAGAGATGGCAAATAAGTTTGGAATATCTATTGATTCAGATATGAAATAGGCTAAATAGATTTATAGTCTGCAACCATCTTAATAGTTGCATCTTCTAATGTTGCCCTATAGAAACTATAGAGATTAATTTTGACTTAAATACTATTAGACAAATTGGATCATAGTCTTACGGTACCAGTTAGTGTGAACTGTAGAAAAGATTACTCCTAAAGCAAGCTAATTAGGATCTTGCGGTAAAAATCTAAGTAAATGTAAAGCTGATCTTATCAATGACTCTTATGGGTAGAATTAAGGGCTGTTGACCTTCCAAATAATTATTGGTCTTAATCTTTTCTGCTGATGATATATTATGTAATAAGATGCCAAACAGGCTGTATGTCTCCTATTAAAGACAATATTGCTTTGTCTTGGTGTGGAAGAAGGTCATAGTTAAGAATGGATTTTAAAAGTAATTAAGGGAAAATTAATTATTAAGTAGTAAAGCGTTCTATAAGAGTGCCGCAAACTTAGCAGCACTAAGTGACTTATTCTAGGGAAACACTTAATGATCACATTCTGGTTTTGTAGAACTACTTTCATGCTTTGCAAATTATTTAAAGATTCTTCTTTTATCAGGGCAATGTTTATTTCTGTTAACCATTCTTCTTGGCACGTCTTTCAAATTCATTGCCCTTCATGTAATATAAAATATTACTGTAAAACTAACTTGGCTTTAGGATTGGTCTGTTGATAAACGGATTATTTGAACTGGATTATTCGAATTGGTGCTTTGGAAGGAAGATCAGCATTATCTTGATCTATGTTTCTGTAATGTAATCATGTTAAAATGTCAAATTCTTGTGTTATGCTGTTGCGGTCTTGTTAAAAGAATATTTGAAGTTCTGGTATTAAAAGCCTTCTGATGCATTTTTAATCCTTTAACTTAGACAATTGTGTCAAATTGTCTTTTTAAGCTTTAGGGCAAGATTACTTGTATTTATAAACATATAGAACTTAAGCTACATGGTGACTCATTTCTCGGGGTGACTCCTTTTATAGGTGGAGTTGAAACTGGGATAACATTGTTTGCACAGACAGGCTGTGAGAAAGTAAATGCAGTTAGAATGAGACTGTCTTAATTTACTATAACAATAGTGTGCTTCCAAGAAACGTAAAATTTTGGTTTTGAACTGTTGGAACAAGTAGTAAAGGGAAGGAGGAGCTGAACAGTTTCAGTATCTTATTACAATCTGATAATTTAAATGTCAGTCATGCTGAAATGCTGTTCTGAATTGGGCTTTCCTGCTGCTTAGGTTTTACTTGGGGATCTCTCCCCCCCCTGCTTTGCAAAAATTCTATTTCTTGCAATGCAAATTGGTGTTACCAGGTTTGGGGGGAGCAGGAGCAAGACTACTAACCAGGGGAGCACCTCCTCTCACCAGATTTTCTTTTGAAATGCGTCTGCAATATATGCTATGTGCAGAGAGGTTTTGTTATTTGCCAAGAGAAAAAAAAAACCAAAAACAAACAAAAAAACTTTTACTGTTTTAACTTGGACATTTTAATGTTGTTTGTGATCTCTCTTTATCAAAGGAAAAACAAACGTAATCTTCAAATATAATGCTTTACTTTTGTAGTTCTTCATTTTAGCCTAGTAAACTGAAGACCCGAAGTAGTTAATTAGCTGAAAGCAATTTAGACTGCAGGTCTTGCTTTTTTCTTCTGAGATGTGTCAAGGTTTTTGTTATTGTAGGCAGTGTATTGTTATGGTTTCTCTTTCCTACCTGTCCATCTGACTTGATGCCTTAAATGAAAAAGGATTGAAACACACACAGTTGCTTAAAATGGTGATGACTTTTAATAGAAATTAAGATTAATACCATCCACTTAAAGTCATACTTGGGATTGCTCAAAAAAATGATAAATTACAGTGATTTTGAGACTTGGGGTAATGCATATTGTCTCTTCTGTGAAGAAACATTTTAATTATAACCTATTATTTACAGTGTAATGTGCAACTTCTCATAACAGGAAAATATACAAATTATGTCGTTTTAGGGTTTTTTAAATTTTATTTGAGACCCTTCTGCCATTTTCTCTGTTATGCTTTACTTTGCCCCAGTTCATTTTCAGTTTATAGTAAAACATGATAAATGTCATTAAGGCAGCAAAGATGTGTTTTCTCCTGATGCATCTAGAAAAGGTGAAAAATTTACAAAGGTAACGTTAACATCTATGACACGGTAAGGTTTTGGAACTTTCTACTGTAAGTGGTTTTTCCCCACATAAAACAATTTATGTACTCAGTTGTTAAAAGGGCTGTGCATCTGTTAAGCACCTGTAGGTAAACTTGCTACTACTTGACAGAAATTTCCCATTTGGAAAGGAACAGTCTCAGTTAGGGAATCAAGCGGGAGGCCATTTGTGTCATGGAAAAGGTTAAAAATGGAATGCCTTAGGGTTGGTGTTAGTGAGACCTTCCTGGCAATAGATGCATGCAATCTAGGAGAAAAATTATGTTATTTGTTGGGTTACTATGTTACACAAAACTACTCTTCCTCATTGAATTAGCAGCTGAAACTCAAGGTTAAGGAGCTGTTTGAGTACATTTACATTTCAGTTGAACTGAACCGCTGCCTTGTAAAAGAAACTTTAAATTATTCAAGTTTAGTGGAAAGTCCACCAGCATGAAAAATTGCACTTCATCACCAATGATCAAAGAAGGTTTAAACTCTTTTCATTAGTTTACTGGACTGCATGAATGTATATGCTAACATCTGTGTGTGGTGATAAAACAGTACTTACACCTTAGTTTTGTTTATCTGTTTGATGCTGTAAATTACTGTGTAGCCAACCTCTATTAAATAATAAAGTCTAAACCAATGCAGTTTCTTTTCCTGTTGAACCACCTTAGAGTGATTTAGCATATATGGGATCATATGATGTACATAAAAATTTAATGCAACTTACAGAATTACACATATATACATATGAATACACATATGCATATAAAATTATTTTATGATGGAATTAAGCTCATCCTTAACTGTACATCTTTAACTGTAAAAATCAGCAGCTTAGAACTGCTACTCTAGTTCTTGTACAGAATTTTTAGATACAAGAAATTTTTAAAACCCACAAAATCAATCTTAAAGTACATATCCAAAATGAAGTATGGAGAAAAGATTGTATTCAGTGAGGAAAATGAGGACAATCCTGACAATTAAGCACAGTGATTAGTGTTGATGTAGTGACCTTTAACTTGTCTGATTTTTCCTGAAATACTACTTTATGGTAGGTACTGTTTTTCTTGCAGTCTATTCTGCTTGGGTAAACAGCAACAATCGAGCATGTAATAAGGAAGATGCCATTGCCTAAACCATGGAGAATTCATGTGAAACCATCAATATAAACTCTGGACTTGCGTACTGATGTAAAAAGTAGAATGCCACTCTTACGATTCACTGCTTGTGTCAAGACATCAGTATTTCAGCTACTTTAGTTAAATAAAATCATGTTTTGAACAGAGTGGCTAATAATCTTATTAACCATTTATCTAAACAGTAACACTTAGATTTCAAGTTAAACTTTTAAATACTTTTCTGAAACCTTTTTCACCACAGGTGGACCATTATAAAAATAGGGATTGTAAAGAAAAATGACCTTGGAAATAGCAACACAGAACCATATATATGCTTTGTCCTTTCTTCTCTCTACCCAAGCTTTAACTTACTTTTCTGCAACCTTTCATGTTTCCTTTATCCCAAACATAACTGTAAAAGCCTTTGGCTTGAAAATGTAGTATGTCAACATCTTTAACTCATCTCTTGCATTTATTTCCAGGAACAAATGATGAGAAAAAAACAAGCAATGCATCTTGATGCACGCTATGTTACAATGGTAGAAAATGCCTATTACTACTGTAATCCTCCTCCAGCTGAAAAAACTGTGAAGAAAAAACGTCCTCCTTTGCAGGAATATATTCGTAAGCTTCTTTACAAGGATCTCTCCAAGGTCACCACAGAGAAAGTAAATCCTTTTGAAATCTTTAATACAGATTTTACTGGAAGTGATGTAGTACTAACTTCTGAAGGGTTTGGGGAGGGTTATAATTTTTTTAATTGCAAGGAAGAGGGATCATTTTCGTATCCCTGATTGTTAAGATAGTTTCATTTCTTTTATTGTAATGCATAGAAGCTCCAGTTGTGGACCTGCATTTTCCACAGCATTAAGTGCTGAACAAATAGAGAATGAAATGAGAATCTTTGTGCTAAGTATCTTGTGTTCAGAGTAAGAGACAAAAGACTACAGTTGAATACAGGCTGTAAGAGCAAGGAAATTATGGAACAGATTTGGACATCTTGATTAGTAGCTAGAGGACAGCAGCTGGGTTACATACATAAAGTTTTCCGTAGCTACTGCAGATCTGGAGGATGCTTGAAAAAGAGAATGAGGTTGCTTGCAGGTGCTTACAAGGATTTCATCCCAACTGTGAGAGACAGGATGACAGTATCTTGATATTTTGCCTGCTAAAATGTTACGCTTGTCTTAAAATTTGGTTTAGGTCCTGAGACAGATGCGCAAGCTGCCTTGGCAGGATACAGAAGTAAAAGACTATGTTATATGCTGTATGATCAACATCTGGAATGTGAAATATAACAGTATTCACTGTGTAGCCAACCTCTTAGCAGGATTGGTCCTTTACCAGGAAGATGTCGGAATTCATGTTGTGGATGGAGTGCTAGAGGATATTCGACTAGGAATGGAGGTAAACAACCAACGTTCTTATTAAGCTATACTCATCTACTAATGTTGAAAGGAAAACAGTAAAATAATCTTGCTTAAAGAGAGGAATCCTTGGATTCTGGATTTTTGTCTGATGACTTTTCTACCTCAGTTGTTTGCTTGATGTAGGTTTATTTAAATTGAAAAAACAACACCCCCCAAAAAACCCAACAAACTGCAAAGATTACTAGGACAGTTGTCTTGCCCTCCTTATCATAGTAAGGGCATACAATTTATTCTTTCACAGTGTAGTCAGATTCATGCAACTTGAAGTAACTTTGGAGACTAGTTCATATTTTGATAGATGTTTGTAATTACAAGAATTCTGTGGGCAATGAAAAATCATCATAGTTTTAAGATAGAGTGCATGCTAAATGTATTTGAACTTTATACAATAACTACTAGTTGACCAGCTTTCATAACTACTTTTTAATGTTTAATTTTGTGTAATGTATGTAGCCATAAATAACCATCTTTTATTATAACAAATTCTATCAATTTTTTTATACTTTTTTCTTAAAAAAAACCCAAACAAACCTTTTACAAATACTCTGTTGTGTCTGCATGATAAAGTGAATTTTTTGTTCTTTTTTTGATAAAGGTTAACCAGCCAAAGTTTAACCAACGGCGGATCAGCAGTGCCAAGTTTTTGGGGGAGCTTTACAATTATCGAATGGTGGAATCGGCTGTAATATTTCGAACTCTGTATTCTTTCACATCATTTGGTGTGAACCCTGATGGTAGTCCTAGTCCACTGGACCCTCCAGAGCACCTTTTCAGAATCAGACTAGTTTGTACGATCCTTGATACCTGTGGGCAGTATTTTGACAGAGGATCCAGCAAACGAAAACTTGATTGCTTCCTTGTATATTTTCAGGTATTCCAAACTAAATTTTATATAGTTCTGTAGATTTTTTTTAAACAAGCTAATGTAAGTCAGTTTGTTACATGTTTCTCTCACTGTTCTCTAGCACTATAATTTTAGGATCCTGTCTGTCTGATAGCAGTTTTATTTTAAAGTGACATGTATGGTTAGTTATATGTAAATGTTACTGGTCCAACAAACTTCCAGAACACTGGGGTAGCAGTTGATTCACTGAAGGGTTTAGGTTGCCCCCTTCAGGGGGTCTCAGCAAGTGGAAAAATGGGCTGACGGAAACCTTGTGAATTCCAGCAAAGGATAAGTTTCAAGTCTTCCAGCTGGGATGGAATAGCTCCATGCAACAATACAGCCTGGCACTGACTACCTAGAAATCAGCTTTGCAGGAATAGAGCTGGGACTCCTGGACTGTATAAACATGACATTAAGTTCTGCACTGTTAGGGGGATGAAGACCAACCAGCGTACTATATTGTGTTGGCAAGAATGTAGACAGCAGCTTGAGGAAACTGATTTTTTTTTTTTATTTTTCCTTTTTTTCTTTTTTCCTTTCCCTTCTGCTTGGCACTTGTGAGGCCACATCTGGAGCACTGTTTCCAGTTCAGGGCTCCCTGGTAGATGAGAGGAGGGGACATCAGCAAACTGAGCTGAGCCCAGTGGAGGGTCACCAAAATCATCAGGAGGCTTTCAGTTCTCGCATTGTGGGTTTGCTCAGCTTGGAGATGAGAATGCTAATTAGGTGGTTGTCCTCAGCTAATAGTGTTTGTAGAGAAGGAGGAGTCAGACACTTCTCAGGCAAGCACGGTGAAAGGATGAGAAGTAATGGTCACAAGTTGCAGCAAGGAAAGTTCTGACTCAATAGATGTAAGGGGGGATAAGATTTCATAACGGGTGTGTTTGAACACAGGAATGGGTTCCTCTGAGCAAATGTGGAATTCCAGTCCGTGGAGTTCATGCTAAAACTCTTTGGACTTAATTTCTCTTTCTTTCTGCTTCTCTCTCTTAATATCCTTGTTTTAGTATAATTTAAAATTAAGGTGATAACTACTTATTTCATACTTTCAGGATGCATATCCTTCATCTGCATCTGAGATGTAAAATGATTTTTTTTAAATATGGTATGGTCCTACTTTTAAACCCAAAATAAACTTGTCAGTGAAGAACTCACCATATTTTTGTTACACCTTACAATTTCAACAAGGGTTCCTTTTGACCATGTCACCTTTTAAATAAACATTCTGTTACTCAGACTTCATTTTCAGATGCAATTTTTGCAACACCTTTGTTCTCAGATTCTACTGTTAGGTTCACTTAAGATCAGCATTTATTTTTTACAATTTTATTGTAAGGGTTCTGTGCTAATTTGTTATAAAGCAAACTGGATAAGTCACTTCATGCTAGCTGCAGTCTTAAAACTTTTTGTGATGTTTCCCCCCTTCTCCCCATAATATGCCTTTGGAGGAATTAATTTTCTTGAAAATATATGGAGGAAGGAATTGAAAGCTGGCTGATTATTAAGTGCTAATCTCTCATAAAAAGAATCTACCCTTAGAAGGCACTTTCTTTTCAGTGCTTTTTTGCTCAGTCTTCGTACTTCTAACAGTTGTTATGATAAAAGGAGCATATTCTTAATGTTTGTGATAGCCATTGTTATCAAACAATGTTTAGTGATATCAAAATATCTAATAGTTATATGAAATAAGAGAGTAGTGGTGTGAAATCTTTTGCATTTTTCTACTGTACAAACATGACTAGGCATTACAAACTTCGTAAGTTAAATAGTTTATAAATGCCAGTGTGCATATAATTTATTTGAATATTTTGCATTCTAGCGGTATGTTTGGTGGAAAAAAAGTCTGGATGTTTGGACAAAAGACCACCCATTTCCTATAGACATAGACTATATGATCAGTGATACACTGGAACTGCTGAGACCAAAGATAAAGCTCTGCAATTCTCTGGAAGAAGCTATCAGACAGGTGCAAGACTTGGAACGAGAATTCTTAATAAAATTAGGTAAGAAAATGTGCAAGGGAAATAAGGTCTTTTTGACAATTCCTGTATTTCTTAAAATTATCTTTTGTATGATGATGACAGGTAGCTATTGTTATTCTCATGATACGATCTTTTTATTCTCATAATAGAAATATTTTTGTAATTTCTTTGCATTTTTCTGATCACCATAGAGATCATATAGAATCTCCATAACTCTAAAGTGATTGAATGCTTAAAAAAAAAATTCAATATGAACACTGTTAATATAGTAGTATTTGGAGAGGGGGAGTGTGTGTATGTGTGTATACATAAAAAAATAAGTATATGGAGTAGTATGGTGCAAATGATGAGGAAGAAACTATGAATTTCATCAGAAAAATTTAGGAAGCACACTCTACTACAAAAAGCAAGGAGTATCTGCACGCTCAATTACTGCAGCCTGTTGGTGAGCACTGATGGAAACCAGCTTGGTCATTTTGGTAGATTGCTTGCAACTCTGTTCTTTCCCCAGTTCTGGATTTGAATAGAGCTGCTGTGTCAAACTAAGCATTAGTGTAAGACTACAATAAAAGAGAGAACATGTTCTACTTTTGAAACGCTGTCAGGCACTTTGAGCCTTACACTTCCTTTGGAATAATTTTGAGTGGGCTTTACATTTCAGTAGAGGCCAGAGGATGATTTCTTTGTAATGAATTAAAGCTTTGGTTGGATTATTAGATGCATTTTAAGAAGAAAAAACCCTGTCAGTGAGGTTGTGTGCTAGCTTGTAGTTCCTGCTAAGACTTCAGTGATGTATATTTATAAATCTTGTTGTGTTAAAAATCAGTTAATTTCAGGAGAAAAAAGTTGGGCTTGCAGCGCAGCTCAGTTGACAAAATACTGGTTATTGTGTATCTAAAACTACTATCATCATATTAATCTTTAAACCTTTTGTACATATCAGTTCTTACCAATTATTGGATACTACTGTGCTCATTTCTCATTAAATGGAGTTGTTTTCTAATCTTCCATTTTTATTTGAAGACAAGCTTGGTCATGAAAAGCTTTTATAGGTAAATTTTACACTTTATAAGTGTTAATTATAGCCTTAATAGCACTTCATCTAGACAGGTTCATCCCCCCTTCTCCCCATAATATGCCTTTGGAGGAATTAATTTTCTTGAAAATATATGGAGGAAGGAATTGAAAGCTGGCTGATTATTAAGTGCTAATCTCTCATAAAAAGAATCTACCCTTAGAAGGCACTTTCTTTTCAGTGCTTTTTTGCTCAGTCTTCGTACTTCTAACAGTTGTTATGATAAAAGGAGCATATTCTTAATGTTTGTGATAGCCATTGTTATCAAACAATGTTTAGTGATATCAAAATATCTAATAGTTATATGAAATAAGAGAGTAGTGGTGTGAAATCTTTTGCATTTTTCTACTGTACAAACATGGCTAGGCATTACAAACTTCGTAAGTTAAATAGTTTATAAATGCCAGTGTGCATATAATTTATTTGAATATTTTGCATTCTAGCGGTATGTTTGGTGGAAAAAAAGTCTGGATGTTTGGACAAAAGACCACCCATTTCCTATAGACATAGACTATATGATCAGTGATACACTGGAACTGCTGAGACCAAAGATAAAGCTCTGCAATTCTCTGGAAGAAGCTATCAGACAGGTGCAAGACTTGGAACGAGAATTCTTAATAAAATTAGGTAAGAAAATGTGCAAGGGAAATAAGGTCTTTTTGACAATTCCTGTATTTCTTAAAATTATCTTTTGTATGATGATGACAGGTAGCTATTGTTATTCTCATGATACGATCTTTTTATTCTCATAATAGAAATATTTTTGTAATTTCTTTGCATTTTTCTGATCACCATAGAGATCATATAGAATCTCCATAACTCTAAAGTGATTGAATGCTTAAAAAAAAAATTCAATATGAACACTGTTAATATAGTAGTATTTGGAGAGGGGGAGTGTGTGTATGTGTGTATACATAAAAAAATAAGTATATGGAGTAGTATGGTGCAAATGATGAGGAAGAAACTATGAATTTCATCAGAAAAATTTAGGAAGCACACTCTACTACAAAAAGCAAGGAGTATCTGCACGCTCAATTACTGCAGCCTGTTGGTGAGCACTGATGGAAACCAGCTTGGTCATTTTGGTAGATTGCTTGCAACTCTGTTCTTTCCCCAGTTCTGGATTTGAATAGAGCTGCTGTGTCAAACTAAGCATTAGTGTAAGACTACAATAAAAGAGAGAACATGTTCTACTTTTGAAACGCTGTCAGGCACTTTGAGCCTTACACTTCCTTTGGAATAATTTTGAGTGGGCTTTACATTTCAGTAGAGGCCAGAGGATGATTTCTTTGTAATGAATTAAAGCTTTGGTTGGATTATTAGATGCATTTTAAGAAGAAAAAACCCTGTCAGTGAGGTTGTGTGCTAGCTTGTAGTTCCTGCTAAGACTTCAGTGATGTATATTTATAAATCTTGTTGTGTTAAAAATCAGTTAATTTCAGGAGAAAAAAGTTGGGCTTGCAGCGCAGCTCAGTTGACAAAATACTGGTTATTGTGTATCTAAAACTACTATCATCATATTAATCTTTAAACCTTTTGTACATATCAGTTCTTACCAATTATTGGATACTACTGTGCTCATTTCTCATTAAATGGAGTTGTTTTCTAATCTTCCATTTTTATTTGAAGACAAGCTTGGTCATGAAAAGCTTTTATAGGTAAATTTTACACTTTATAAGTGTTAATTATAGCCTTAATAGCACTTCATCTAGTTAGACAGGTTCAGTTTTTAAGAATAATCCTTTAATCCAGTGGGATGAGTATGTGTAATTGCCAGGTGAAACGTTGTAACTTCTGTTTTAGGAGGAATTTATATTTTTAATATGCTGTTTGTTTAATTGACATGCCTTAAAATTACCTATGTAGCAACTGAAATGCAGGTAAAAATTTCCTTGTGGTATGATCTAAATTACTAGCTTTTATGCCCTCAAAATGATAACCAAGAAGTAATTTACCACTAGTTACATAAACTGTAATATTCTTTTGAAAGATACTCAGCACTTCCTTCCTACAAATCACAAGAACTTCTGTTCTCTGAATCACCACCACTATAGCAGTTGAATTCGGTATAATTAAGGGGGAGATACGTGGTCATTGAATGTGAGCAAGTGTTGGAGAACATTTTATTGTGTTTGTTTTGGCACGAGCAAAGCCTGTCAACAGTACAGCCTTTAAAAAGGGGGTTGTGTCATGTGTCCTCCCCAAGTGCGTTGCTTTTCTTGATGTTTAATAGCAAGCAATATCAATATCCGTATAGGGTGGGATAGTTCCTAGTCCTCCTTTTAGGACTGTTTGAAGGTGGTCTCAGGAAGGTTGTCATCTGCCTTTCTGATCTTTGAAGGTTATAACGATAGGTGCGAGCATATCTGAAGGAAATGAGGTTTGGTATCTGCCTTTCTGATCTTTGAAGGTTATAATGATAGGTGCGAGCATATCTGAAGGAAATTAGTTTTTTTAATACTTTAGCAAAAGCTCTAGTAAAACTGCAGTTCTTGATCAATTTGTCCCCACAGTTGCTCAGCCCTTGGACAATAACACTGAGAAGGTATCGTGCTGAAGAGCATGACATGCTTTGCTCTTTATTGGTCTGAAGTGTAATTCTAGGCAGAACAGTGGGGTGGCTTTTTGCCTGCAGGCCTTGAGTTGGGGACTGGCTGTTGGTTCCTGTGCCGCTCTGGTGATTTTGTACTGGTGAGAATATACTCAGTGATTCAAAAGAAACTCCTGCGTAATTATGGAGCAGCACAGATTTTGAAGAGCATAGTGTTTATAAATAGGGGGAAAAAGAATGCTTTGAAACCTCTGGAATATGAAGGAGGAAGTGTGTGTGTGTTCACACAGAACTGAAATCCTCAATACCATACAGCCATATATAGCATTCCTTTTATTTCTGAGTTTTGTCTAATTCAAGCACGGCTGTAAAGATTCACCTCCTCTAAAGCTGATCTTTGTGATCTTAGTCAAATTTTTGTAAAGAGACCTGGCTGTGTGTGTCTGTGTATTCTTAAAGGCATCTGGAGGTGGAGCAAGGAAAAAAAAAAAATCTGGTATGCCCCAAACGACTTGTGTATTCAGAATCTAGACTTCCGCTTAAGAATTGCGTACTGTGTTTGTTCTTTGCATATGGCAGAGAACGTGTTCATTTTGCCGTCCAAAATTCTTCAAGCTAACGGCCGACCCTAAGTATGGTTGGTATAATGTCAAAATATGAATGACAAACTGCATAGTAACTGTATTGACTTCTTAGTAAAATCTTTGAAAAATTACTGGCTTAGATCTGCAGTGTCGCAGAAGCTGGCATCAGCACTGCTTTCTGCTAGCTCAAACCATGATCCTCTGGAGGATTAAGTGGCTTTGTAAATTAATGAAAAAAATAAGACTGTATGAGAACAATAGAGTATGCTGGAAGCTTGTTCTTTTTTGCATTGGATGACTTAATTTTTGCAATAGCTGTTCTCTAAAACCAGATCTTCATTTTTTTCCTGAATCAGAACCATGCTCAATTCTTAAATATTTTCTCTGAAAACAATTCTGATTAAAATCTGTATGTAAGACTAAATTGGACACTGAAGCACTGAAAGAAGCTAAAACTTATTTTTCACTGCTGTGGGAATGGTATAGATAAGGGTATTACATTGAAGGATGCCTTATTGAAAGAAAGCAGAAGTTTAGGGAGCTATGTTTGATACCTTACTCACAGACTAAAGTAAAATGTCTTGAGGCATAGAGGTGGCAAGCAGGTCAGTAAGGAAAACTGCAGGAAGAAATAAAACACAGTGAAAGAACTGTCAGTCCTGTCTGCAAGTAGGATGAGCACACTAAATAATACTTTTGGAAGGGACTGATTTCGTAAAGACTTTATATAGGCATCTACATCCTCATAGGTTCCAGTGCAGCCTTGGAGCATTAGAAAAGAGTCAGAAAGGTTTATTACAGGCTGAGAAAACAGTTGTTTCAAAACTGTTAATTGACAGTAGTGTGAAGTACTAGAACTAAGACTGCAGAAGCTTGATGTCTTCTGAGTTCTGCTGGTTTTGTAGAGCATCTGTAATTTAGTGCTCATATCTTAGTGCATGTTTCAGTAAGGTTGCATATTTAGTTTGAGGATATTTTAAAGCAGTTTGCGCAGTGCAGCTTCTTGATTGCTGTTCTATGGGAGATTTTAAGCATTCTCCTTAATATTTTCCTCCTTTTCTGGCAGGGAAATTATTACCTTTTATGAGTAAGGTAACTAACTATATAGAAAATATTTCATTCGGAAGCGGAATATTATGACCCATTGGAAGTTTTAGTGTTCAGTAACAACGAGCTTTTGAAGTGATCTTCCACGTAGAACTTGAGTGGTTATATGTGTTCTAATGTTCTAATTCTGTTCCAGTTCCTTTTTCTAATTCTTTCTTTTTCCAAATTTCAGGAATTGTGAATGACAAAGATTCCAAAGATTCCATTACAGAAGGAGAGAATCTGGAAGAGGATGAAGAGGAGGAGGAAGGTGGAGCAGAGACAGAGGAACAATCTGGAAATGAAAGTGAAGTAAATGAGCCAGAAGAAGAGGTGAACTTAATCATTTACCTTGCCTCACATAAAAAGAATGAGTAATCAATATTTTGATTGCTCGTTACTTTCTGAAACCCTTCTATGTCACAGAGTTAGCAGGTGAAATGTGGGTATGCACAACCCAGTCAGTATTCTGAGGATATTTCCATCCCAGTTTTGTATATATGGAAAACTGCATACAGAGTGTCTGAGGCTTATTCCAGAGAAATTATGGCAGAAACTTGAACCTAACAACTTTGCTTGGGGTATCTGCTGCTTCTCAACAAGAAGATGCCTTCAGGTTTTTTTGGCATGAAAACACTTTCAGATAATTTTCTTTATCTGTTGTAGAAGCAAATGTATTGACTAGATGTCAAAGCAGTTGTGTAGGAAAAATAACAGGTATTCAAAGTATGCCTGTATAATATGAATAAATAAAAGATTTACGGAGCATAACAACCTTCCTTGTTTACTGTGCCAATAATCTTTTGAATCAAAAGTGGTGGAGCCAATTTAAAAAAAAAAAGACGTTTACATAGAAATTCTAACTTGTCACTATGACACAGCAAAGTTGACATGATAATGGAAGTGTTACAAGAAAATGAGTTCATCAAGAAAATAGGAAACACTTTTTCTCCTTATGCTTGGGTTGGTTGGTTTACTAGTAAGCTTTCTTTCAGTCTGCTTCTCAGCATTAAAGTTCCTGAAGTTTGGCTGGGTTTGTGCCTTTACCCACAAATTAATAATATCATTAGAATCATAAATGGTTGGGGGGGTGAGGAAGGGACCTCTGGAGATCTTCTTGTCCAACCTCCCTTGCTCAAAGCAGGGTCACCTACAGCAGGTTGCCTGAGGCAATGTCCAGTCAAGTTTTGAGTATCTCCAAGGATGGAGGCTCCACAACCTTTCTGGGCAATCTGTTCCAGTGTTTAAACACCATCACAGTAAAGAAGGCTTTTTTTCTTAAATGAAATTTTTCAACTTGTGTCCATCACCTCTGGGTCTTTCACTGGGCACCAGTGAGAAGAGTCCGACCCCCTCTTCTTTGCTCCCTCCCTTCAGGTATTTATATACATTGAGAAGATCTCCCACCCCACCCCAAGCCTTCTGTTCCCCAGGCTAAACAATGCCATCTCTCTCAGCCTCTCCTCCTATGACAGGTGCTCCAGTCCCTTAATCATCTTCACAGCCTATTGCTGGACTTGCTCCAGTATGTCCATATCTGTCTTGTACTGGGGAATCCATAGCTGGGCGCAGCACTCCAGATGTTTCTTGCCAGTGCTGAGCAGGCAGGAAAGATCACCTCCTTTGATCTGTTGACAGCACTTTTTCCTAATGCAGCCCAGGATGCAGTCAGCTGCTTTTGCTGCAAGGGTGCATTGCTGGTTCTTGGTCAGTTTGGTGTCCACCAGGACCCCAGGTCCTCCTTTGCCGAGCTGCTTTCCAGATGGGCAGCCTCCAGCCTGTACTAGTGAATGGGGTTACTGCTCCTCAGGTGCAGGACTTTGCATTTCCCTTTGTTGAATTTCATGAGTTCTTATCAATCCATTCCTCCAGCTTGTTGAGTTCCCTCTGTGTGGCAGCAGAACCATCTGGCGTATAAGCAACTACTCCCAGTTCTCTGCTGTATGGTTGTGAAAATGTCAGATAAAGCTGAGTGAGTTCAGACTGAAACATTAAATACAAAACATAATAAATATAGTAAGACTGAACTGAACAGGTTCGGATGGGGAGAGGGTAGGAAAGGTGCAGGAAGTGTCTATGAGGAATCAGATGCAAGTGCTCTTTTTAGTTTTAAAACAAGTTATTCTGTTCAAATTTTAAACATTGAATATTTCAGGAGGGCTCTGACAATGAAGAAGAAGAAGGTGAAGAAGAGGAGGAAGAAAACACGGATTATCTTACAGACTCCAATAAGGAAAATGAAACCGATGAGGAGAATACAGTATGTGTTGTTACTTTAGATAAGTGAATTGACTTTTCCATCTTTGGTTTTCTTTACTGAATGTTTTTGCCGATGCTGCTCATAACATATCTGGGAAAACATGGCAAGAACACTCCCTGCTATTCTTTCAAATACACTTTGGAGCTTATTTTTGTATTTGTAAACTTTCATTATTACTGAAAATATTTATGCCATCAACTTTACTACAACGTGTTTTCACAGGACCGTGCACTTTCACAGGTAGCTAGACTGGAAAAGATTGCATAAATGATGGTTTTGCAATGCCAGCAATGGTAGCAAACTGATACGGTACGACAAGGTAAACTAGTTACTCTGCACTAGATCTCAAAACTGAAAAGGAGACAGACCAAGAATTGCAAAATTCCTAAAATACAGATTTGGGATTGGCAGATTATAACATCTGTAGCAAAAGAACGCATCCAGTTGAGCCTGAGTTGCAGTTACATAGTAAGGAAAGTTGTGGTTTAACCTGGCAGGCAGCTAAACACCACACAGCTGTTTGCCTACTCCCCCCTCCCCCCGCAGTGGGATGCGGGAGAG
This sequence comes from Aptenodytes forsteri, assembly GCF_000699145.1. Taxonomy (NCBI): domain Eukaryota; kingdom Metazoa; phylum Chordata; class Aves; order Sphenisciformes; family Spheniscidae; genus Aptenodytes; species Aptenodytes forsteri. Next base: position 1,196,182 of record NW_008796041.1, on the reverse strand, counting down.
AATTGGGAAAAAGAGAGTAAAATTCATGGGTTGAGATAAAGACAGTTTAATAGGACAGAAAAGGAAAGGAAAATAATAATAATGATAAAAGAATATACAAAGCAAGTGATGTACAATGCAATTGCTCACCACC
>NW_008796041.1:1135883-1195918 GCF_000699145.1 Aptenodytes forsteri | reverse complement strand
GTTATCAACATTGTTCTCATGCTAAATCCAAAACACAGCACTGTACCAGCTACTAGGAAGCAAATTAACTCTATCCCAGCCGAAACCAGGACAAAAGTAATAATCGTTATAGAACAATGTGTTCGGGTACTGACTTCAAACATTTTTGTTGTCATGTTGTGCTTTCCAAATACTGAAGGATAGTATTCATCTTGAAAAGACCATCTAACTTACGGATTTAATGGAAAAAATTAGTTAAATTAGGTGTGGTAGGGATAGAGACTTTTCTTTGTACTGTTGCCATATCTAGAATGTGTGCATGCGCATCTGTACACATACGCTAGTATGTTAGAATAAGTGTCCAGCCTTCATAATTGATGCAATAAATGTCAGAAAATATTTCTTCAAGAAAATAATCCAGGCTGAAAACTTTTTTCTTCAACAATTTATTTTTTAAGCTTTTGATTATGTATGATATGGAAGCAATAAGGATATTTTTCCCCTTATTTCTAGACTGAATATTCATATTTCTGGATCTAATGTAATAGAAGGTTTTTTTCCCATTGCAATAGGAAGTAATGATTAAAGGAGGAGGGCTTAAGCATGTCCCTTGTGCAGAAGATGAGGACTTCATTCAGGCATTGGATAAAATGATGCTGGAAAATCTTCAGGTATAAATATTTGTTTTCTTAAATTAATGTAACTTGCTGTACAGCTAACTGTATTTGAAGTTTTTTTAATTAAAAGTAAATAAAAGATTAATGCATAGTTTACCATATTAAAGAACATAGATTTTTTTTTTTTTTTTCTTTCTTAGTTGTGGCCTCTTCTCTGCAATTGACATGTTTGGATAAGTAGCTCTTAGTTTTGTTTGCCCAGTGAATATATGACATGCTGACAGATGTTTTAGTGGATGAATAACAATTGCATCAGATACTATGCAATGTTTCTGATTTTATCCTAGACTGTCCAAGCCTAGGTTTTAGTATGTTTAAAATGTAGCTGCATTTAAATTTATATAACCTTTAAGTCCCGGGTTGTTTTTTTTTTTTTCAGTCACATCTGGTAAATATTTAAGTATTGAGTATTGCAAGCCCTGTATGAGGAATATATTAATAACATGCTACAAAAAAATCTTGAATGTAGAATGTCCATTCTCAAGTGTGTTTAATGAAGTCTCTAGATTTCTTTCCTTATAAAGTTAAGTTACCTAAAATTCCTTTGAAATTTGAAGTATTCTGTCCCTGTAATGTTGTTCTTCACAAGCAAGGAAATCAAAGGAAAATGTAATAAAGCCTAATACATTTTTTTTTTTTGTGTATTACTCTGTTTTCTTGGAAGGTTAAAACTTTTCTCAGTCATGAAAATATGAATGTTGCCAGACTGACACTTTTAGCATTTATAGATCATTTATAGAATATAGTTCATTTAGATCATTTGGAATCAATTTAGAATATAGATCATATAGAATATAGATCACTTATAGAATATACTTTTTTTAATAGCAACGGAGCGGTGAATCTGTTAAAGTACATCAGTTGGATGTTGCTATTCCTCTACATCTCAAAAGTCAGCTCAAGAAGGGTCCCCCGCTTGGAGGTGGGGAAGGAGAGTCAGAGTCTGGAGACACAATGCCATTTGTCATGTTAACACGAAAAGGCAACAAACAGCAGGTAAGAGTTCATGTAAGGTATAGATATTGCTTAAATAAATAAAATCCTTTCAGTTTTCTGAAAGTGACGCTCTCTGACTTTCGAAGTCACAGAATTTTTTTTCTTCATCCTTTTATCAGATTAGGATGCAGGCATCTTAATTTTGATAAATAGAAAATACCATATGTAGTTTCTTGAAATTCTTGGTTGTTAATAGAAATCATGTGGGAAAATTCTGTGGTTAAATTATACTGTTACTAATTACATTTCATGATCACACCAGTGGGACAGTGGGACATTTTATGTGTATTTTAAACATAGTTGTTGAAGATGAATGCTTGCAGTTGGTGGACTGCCACTGGAAATTAAAAGGAGTAGAAAAGAAAAGGAGAAGGAATATTCCAGAATCTTCAAGATTCTACAGATTTTTCTGAAAACACATTCAGCTTCAAATCAAGATGTATGGTGTTTGCTAAATTCCATTTCTTAAGTAACTGCCACTTGGTTGAATTTGTTCAACTCGGGAAAAAAATTATTATCTCTGAAGGCTTTTTTTAGAGGACTCTTCCAGAAAATGCTGAGTGAATCTCTCAGAGAAACTTTTAAATGGAAATCATGTTGATAAAACAAACCTCTTGCTTCATGCAGCCAAGCTATACATTTGCCTTGGCTCTTTTCTCCAGTATATGTTTGAATTTTCCTGGGTCAGCAAATACATAGTATACAAATCAATACCTAACACGTTCCGCATGCATTTCTTGTCATGGTTTAAGTCCTTTAAAGAAACCTTTTTGTCTTGGTTTTATAAATTGATGATGAAAGTGAATGACTCCAGTGACTTTTTGTGGAAAGCAAAACCAAGGCATTGTTTTATTCCATGCATCTGTGCCTTTCGAGTATTTAAATCTGTTGTCCATGCCATTACTTCTGTTTTGACTTCTGTTACCTGAATTGTGACAGTAGTGTAACAGTTGAGGTATGTAAAGCTGAAGTAGAATCTTTCTCTTTCTCTGTGTAAAAGACACTTTAAAAATCTGTGTAGAAAGTTGAGGTCTGTTTTCATAAAACCCTTGAACTAGTGAGCGTATGTGATTCCCAATGTGTTTTTAAGCCTTGTTAGTCTGGTAAGAAAATGCTGTGCTATGTAAGCGCTCTGAAAATGTAAGTGGTGATACCTATTTGAGTGGACATTTACGTGCTTGCATTTAGTAGTGATGATTAACTGATTTCCTTACTACATTTGTTTGGTTATTCTGGTTTTCCTGGAACTTGAATGTTGTATACAAAGTTCTACAGAAGTTTTGAGTGGGGAATTGTAACTGTTGTCATTGGGCTGAGAAGGGATTGAAGGGAACTCCATGAAAAGAAAATGGTGTTTAGCTTTTTCAGGATAATTTACTGGGAGTATCTGTAGTTACCAAGAATTTTCTGATCTTCATATTCTGTGTGAGGGGAAAATATTGCCAACGTGTGGCTTGAAAAAGAAAGCAGAACTTGTTCAGGAGCTTTCCCTACTCCTCCCCCAATATTTGCTTTTGGGAGTAGGCTCTTCCTGCCAAAACTCTTCTCAGTGTTTCTAGAAATGTAGAAAACAGTTGCTTTACAGACTGGTTCAGTTCTTGAATCAATGAAAGGCTTCTTTGTCCATAGTTTTGTATTCAGAAAAAAAAAAATGTCTTAGTAGTCAGTTTTAGTGGAAAAATAAGCAGGAAAGAAGAGGTAGAATTGAAAAGAAAATAATTATTCCTTCTTATAGTACTTTATTTTAAATCTGCGTGAGCAGAATGTGCACAGAGTTTTGAAGTGATGGACGCATGCTTTACTGTTAAGTTTATAGCTGTAAACTTTCAGCTTTTTAAAAACAGTCAAAAGGAGTTTGCAGACAGCCTGGAAGGCTGTAAGTAACTTCTCATCTGCACAGTCACTGGAATGATAAGCATCGCCACCTCACTATGACGTCAACCTTGTGTAGCAATTGGTTTGGTCTCTGTGTTCTTTGTCAACACTGCTGCTGAAACTAGAAATCTTCACTGTAAGAAAGTACTTACTGATGAAAATGGAACGTGCTGTGCTTCCTTCCGGCAGTTAATATTTGGTAGTTGGGGTCCAGTCACTAAATACTCAGTTTGCATGCCAGTGTTCAGCCAGATTTTAGTGGAGCATTGACAACTAGTTTTTTGAAGTAACACAAGAACAACTGACTGCTATTTGCCAGCAGCTTACAACCTGAATTAATAGTCATTGCAGGCTGATAGTAACAAGGACACTGTATTTTATCCTTTTTTGTCACACTGTGATTTACAAAAACAGGCAATAGCAAGAACATCAGGTAGGCCAGTGTCTTGCAATGGGTGGCTAGGTTTTTGCACCCGTCAGCTGTAGCAAAGTTGTATGACAAAACTTACAAAACTAGTAGTAGAGAACTGAACATGGTTATTGGAAATTAGACTATGGCATCATGATTTATCCACAAGCCATGAGAGAGCAAGGGGAAATAAAGAAGTATTGCTGTCATAAGGGTTCAGAGCTGAGGTCTGTCTAATACCATTTGGTGTTTTTGAAACTGTCCAAGTAGTTTTATGCCAGGTAGGTGTGAACTAAGGTGAGATTTAGACAGTAAAAAAAAAAAGTCACCTAGTGTCAAGAAATTTGGTTAATACCTAAGACAAAAGATTTCCTTGCATTGGAAAGATTTTTGGCAAGGTTCCATAAAAGAATGGTAGTATCCATGGAATGGTCAAGTCTGTCCTTGAATGTGAAATTCTTTATCTCAGTGACATTTTTATGAAATCTGTAATCTAGTCTTCTGAATGATAATTTTTGATCTTTCTTCAGTTTGCCATCTTCTAAGTGAAGTCCTTATGTTCTGTCCCCATCTCACAGATTTTATAAGAGGTTTTTGATATACCTCTTCTCTAGTTGCAAATCAGAAATATTTCATTTGCTCAGTAATCATCATATCCTTTAGTAATTGTCATCAGTGATTTGATTTCAGATGGCAACTGTCTGATTGCCTTGCGATAGTGACTTTGATAGTTTGTTAGTTACCAGTCTCTTGCATTTGCACCTTTCTTTATTTCAGTTTTCTTTTTTTCTACTTTAAGCATCCTGTCTGAAAACACTTACCAATCCCATTAAGCTGATAAATCCGTAGAAAAGATAAAATATAAAGGACATATTAAGATGGATGAGGAGCTTAATGGTGAAGCTAAGGAATGATTTTTATCATGAAATGCTGCTAATGGGTTAGTTATTTGTGTAGTTAGTGTAAAGCTCACTTGACAGTATCTGGGAACATGCACAGTCTGCTCAGCAATAAGTAACTAAAGCTTACTTTTCTGTTGGAATTTCAAGAACTAACATTTTTATTCTTCCCTGCACACCTTCATAACAAGCTTGTATTTATGTTCAATATAATATGCTATTACCCTCTCCCCCCTCCCCCCCAAAAAAAAAATCTTTTGCCTGATTTGTCTTACCTAAATAAATCTTCTAATTGATAGGGTTTCACTGTACCCAGTTTTTTCTCAAGTGTTTGCAAGTCTGCCTTAACTGTTTCAAACACAGTTTATTTTCAAATGCTGCATCTGGGTACTTGGTGTCTTCTCACACTCATCATTCATCTGCTAGTGGGGCACTACTATCTAATAGATACCTTGAGATTTTTTAGTAGTTACTGCATTACATACTAACCATACGCAGTGAGGATTTTGCTTTTATTATATACCTTCTCGGCAGAGGTTTTGATAATGTATCTTTCTGTCTGCAGCTTTTGACAGTGTAGCAGAAAAGAACACTTAGAAATTTGCTCTGCTTCTATTTCTGTGGAAATAGATCTCAGATGACAAGAACAAGCAGCAGTTCGTGGAATATTGAGAGTGATTATCCTTAAATGCATTACCCTACTTAGAGCACGGAAATAGTTATTTCTAATGGATGTGCAGTTGAAGGAGGAAGTGAAATTTTTCTAAATATGTTCACAAACTTTAGCATTAAGGGGTTTCTGAAAACTATTGTTTCAGTTGCAGATAAGATTATGAATCACTTCTCTGTTTTGGAACAACTGTAAAAAAATTTTCTGTGGAAATAGAAACTTGGATTTTCTGAGTCTGGGGAAAAAGAAAGTATCTTCCCTATGCCTCTCTGAAAATCTCAGCTGTATTTTTCAGAGAGAGGGTACTTCTGTCGGAGTAGTACCAAGCTTACCTTTAATGCAGCTTATGGCAAATCAGATAACGTGTTGAATGTGTAGTGTGGATGTTTAGGTGTGGGGAAGGAGGAAAAGATTAAATTTGACACCACAGCTGTCTCCAGATTAAGAAGAAGCACTGTGGAGCTAGAATTATTCGTAAAAGGAAAAGTACCAACCAAGGAATGCTGGGGCGTATCTGAAATGCTTGGAATATTTCTCCTCTGTTATCACAAGGGATTAATAGTAGAAATTCTGCTCAGGGGCGTCATCTCTTTGGAAGGTAGAAACCTTTGGAGAGAGATGCAGCTTTCTGAGCCAGCTATGGTGCTTGCATCTCAAGACCAATGTAATTCACTGTGAGGGTATCAGCTTGTATGAAAATAAGAAATAAAGCATATAGCTATGTGTTCCTGGTGAAAGTTAATCAATTTTATTCCCATAAATACTGTGTGTAATAGTCTTTTGCCTTAGCAGTACATCAGCCTTTTTTGTATGTTCTCTGTGTCTTTAGGAGGTCTGAGTATCTTGTATTTTCTCATGCTTCCTTATGTGAAATAGTCTAAAAAAACCCAAGCAAACAAAACTAACAACTCACTTTCCAGTAGAAACTTCTGTAGAAAGTATCTCATCAAAATAACCTAGAAATAACTACAACCCTTCTGTATTTTGGATTGTTTTGTGGTTGTTTTGTTTTTTTTTTTCTGCGATGGCCACTTAAACTTATTTTCATTTACAGTTTAAGATCCTAAATGTGCCAATGTCTTCCCAACTTGCTGCAAACCATTGGAACCAACAACAAGCTGAACAGGAGGAGAGAATGAGGATGAAAAAGCTCACTTTGGATATCAATGAAAGGCAAGAACAAGAGGACTACCAGGGTAAGAAAATCACCAAATATTTAATATTTATTTTCGGACGAACTTTCATGGATCTACAGAAAATACTATTTATGACAATTCAAGTTCTGAATATTGATTTGCAATACTTCATGAAAAGCCTGTATTTACGTTTCAGTCATTCATTATTTACTTCCTGGTCTCTGTGCTTGAAGAAGTTTTTATAGCTTTTCCATGAACGGGAGTTTTTAAGTGGGCCTCAAATCTCAGCATTTCCATTTATTTTGGGAAAGGGGAAGAACTGAGATTGTTTTCTTAAAAATAAGATAACACAAAATTAATCTGATGTTTGTGGCATTGTCTGCATTACTGCAAGACAACTGAGTTGGATATGAGGAATTAATTCTGTGCAACTTAAACTCTGCTTTTTAGATATTAATAGGTATTTTAGATATTCAGGTATATAGGTATTTAGAATCTTCATCAGTCTTGCTAAGGCTTGCAAATACTAAGAGGTAACCTTCACCTGAGAAATAAAAACTGTCACCTCAGCTTCATATTTCTAAAGGTTCAAGAAGTGCTATGATCTGGAGCATAACGATATATTAACAGGATGAAAGTTTCCTACAAATTATATGATCTAATTTGTTTTTTAAAGATATGTAAGTCAGGCATTTTGGAACCTGGACAGATTGAAGCAAACAGTTAATACAACAGATCATATAGCCCCTAAACTGGTGTGCTTGATGTGTTTGGTTGTTGGGTGGGTGGGGTTTTCTTTTTTTCAGACTCAACTTTCCTTGGCTTACTCAGATAGTAAACAAAGCCAGACCAATAAAACTGATGGTATTAGGTTCTTACGTTAGTATTTCCATTTAACATCTCCAAAGTTCTTGCTCTTTTTTTTTTTTTAAAGATGTTGCAGTCTGGTGGTAAGGACAGTATAAGTAGTTAATTAGCAGGAAATCTCATTTAAGGTATGTAGTAAAAGGTCATTTTTCATCAAGAAATGGGAAATTTACATTAAAGCAGCTTGAATTCTAAAAACACTATGGGATCTAACACTCTCTTCAGAACTTTGATAGTACAAGAACTAAACTTGTAATCGTAAAAAGGAGTATTTTTCCAAAGTGAGTGTCTACAGAGCTCTGAAATGGTAACAGAATATATTTTTAGTATTAAACATTGTAATCAGCTCAAACTTCTTTTCCGAGACACTGCCCTCTTATAAAGCCCACTTGTGAAAAAGGAAGAGAAACAGTAGACCCTAGAATTAGACACTTAAGTGCTTTTCTCAGACTTTTTGTGGGTTTTTCCTCATTAATGATATTTCTGATCTTTTTACTTGTCAGGGCATTTGGGTTTTTATGCCTTGTCGTATGACTTTGTTGGTATCTTTAAAATCAGTCTGTTTAATCTAGGAGTTTATTGTGAGCAATTGTGCTTCTTATCCAAAATAAGATCACATTGATTTTGTCCAACAAAAATCGATCAGACAACTGATACCAATTGATAACCAGTAATAGGCGCTTTTTTACTTTCTCATAGATTTTCTAGGTGCTGTGTATAAAGCATTAACATAGGAGGAAAATCAGCACAGAAGAAATAGGTTCCATAATTGACATCCATTTTTAAAACAGCTGTTGATTCTTTTTCAGTAACCTGGGTAATATACACAGTAAAACCAAATTAAAAAGGACCTTTTAATCAGGTTAAATTAAATAGGCCAAATTACATTCCTCTTTGGAACTATTTTTTGTTTAGATTTTGTGCAGTTGATTGTTACATTTGAACAGTCAGCTTGCCTGTAACAAGTTGGTACATACCCACTGAAAGAAAGAGTTGGTTTTAAATTTCTGTTTCAAGCTTTGAAGTTACCAAGGGACGAAGAAGTCTCAATTTCTGGAAGAATGCTTCAGGGTTGTCCTAACATTTGCACGTATATTTGGTTTTTTTCATCTGCACAGAGTAGCTAATGGATGAAAATTCACCAATGTACTTCAAAGTAGTATCAGATAATTATTTAATACTTCAGTAATGTGTATTAGTATTACAAACATTTTTAATTTAAAGAAATATGAGGAACTGGGTGACTCTCTAATTAAGACTAGTATTTTTCTGTGTAGATTATTTTTTTTTCTTCACTAAAACCAAAGACGGGTGACGTGCCTTCAGCCTAGCTAATACATTGTGCTCCCTTGCCATTTCTTCCTTCTGTTACCTTCTCCATTACTCAACTTCTCAGTTACTGACTTTTCACAAACCCTGATATTTTCTTTCACCTACAATGTGGAAAACAGAAGAGACAGGCATGCACATACTTGCTCATTCATTTCTTGCTTCTGGCACCTGGCTGGCAATGTACCATAATCTCTTCTTATTTTCTTCCTGGGTCTTGTCATTGCCAACAGAGATCTCTCCTGGCATACAGAATCACTTTGAAGGATGTTATTTCATGATGTTTACAAAAATGGACTGTCAGTGTGTTGAATGGCTTTCTTTGCCTTTTCCAGATGTTGATAGAGGAATATACAGAGTGTGAATGTGGTTTATTAACTGTTGACACCAATATTGTGTATTAAATCATTCATAGTTTCCCAGTTTCTCAAAGATTGAGTGGATAACTTACTGAAAGCTTCATGTGCATTTTGTAAATGGCAAAAGAATCTCATTAGAGTCTCCAGTTTTGCCTTGTGCAAGTCATTGTGAGACTAGTGGAAGTTTTGTTTCTAGCAGATGATGGGTATGTGTCTCCAATGAGATTACCAGAGATTAGAGAACCAGACAGAGCAGACCTTCAAACATAATCTGTTTAAGAGCTTATTCCACTTTTCCCCTTCATTTATTCCATCTGTCTGTTTGAGTAATGTAGATTCTTGCACAGGTGGACTGTCAGAATACTTTCCATTAGTTGCATTAACATACAGGCAGAGGTTATGTGGAGGTCCCTATGATGTATTTGTAATTATATTGGGTACTTAATAACCATTAACTTAATCTGGTAAAGAACCATCTTTTTCTCATAACAAAAATGAAATGAAATTTCAGAAATGAAGTTTTACCAAATGCCAAAACACTGATACTTCCAACTTCTGGGCAGTTTAAGCTAGGTAGATGTCCAGGGCTAAACTGGGTAGTGTAGGCTTCTTTCTGCACCCACCTATTTCTTCCCACTGATCATAAAGTGAAAAACTCCGTCCATGAGACAGCTGGTGTAATGTAGGTCAGTTGAGTCACCCTCTTCAGGTGCCTGTCTCTGTAAAAGGATCCTATTATGGCTAGCTTAGACTTAAATACCTGACTTCTCAATGCCTAATTTTAGGACAGGTTTCTTGCCGAGTCTTTAATTGGCAGCACCATTGCCCAGTTGTTACTATTTCAGGGTGGTTTAATGTGGCTTCTCATACTGCTGTGAATCTTTGTCCCTGATCATTGATAAAGAAAGTGGTGGCTGATATATTTAGAAAGAAAAGGTCACAGCCCCCTTCCTTAGGCACCTGTGATGAAAACCATTGCTGGCAGTTCCTTCTGTAAGAACATCTGGAAATGCAAGTTCATATTATGGAGTAGCTTGGATTTGTCAAAGCTGTCTTTGCAATCTAGTAACTTTTTTAAAACTAGCTGTTATGGAATAGCTTGAGGAGTGCTAACCCTAAAGTATAGCGAAGTGTAAATAAGGTTTAGTTTGTTGTTTGTTTTTTACTACATGGCAGTGAAATGTGCTTGTGTAAATTCTTCTTCAAAAAGATGCATAGAAAATGTATTGAACTTTCTTATGTATGAAATTACAGAAATGTTGCAGTCTCTGGCACAGCGTCCAGCTCCAGCAAATACTAATCGTGAACGGCGGCCTCGTTACCAGCATCCGAAGGGAGCACCTAATGCAGATCTAATCTTTAAAACTGGTGGGAGGTAGGACAATCTTCCTTTAAATGTGGTAATTCTGGTTCTAGGCAAGTAATTACCTTCATAATTGAAACAGATAATGATCTGTGTAGTGCAAATGCATTTGTTAGTAGTTTCCATTCTAAAGCATTCTGTTAAAATACTGAGCAGTGTTTTGTGCTTCTAACAGTGTCTGTAAATATGCCCTTGACAGAGGTTTGGAAGCCAGAGGATTATTTTTCAGTTGTGAAATGGCTGGTAGAATCCGAGCCTCTTTTTATAGGGGAAAAGATGCAAGTCTGCTTTGGGGGGGGGAGGGGGGAGGAGGATATTTTTGAGTATCTAGAGAAATTCCCATTGTGTTTTTCCAATTTGGTGAATTTGAGAGCTATACCTATGTATTTGAAGCCCTGAATGGAAAGTAAATATAGTAAAGGTGGGGAGGGGGGAGGAGAACCTTTGATTTATGGTGTGCAAGAGCATACCAAAACCAGTATTAACATGAAAAGAGTCATTCCAGATTGCCTAATCGTCATTCTACAGCTTTAATATATCTCAGTGTGTCTTTTCTCACTTGGAGTAAGCTTGCGAATAAACCATTAAATTAACCCTGCAGCACGAATTTGAATAGACAGTTTCAGGTGAAACACAGACTGCTTTCATGTTTCTCTTCTTTGCAAGTTAATTTTGGAGGTGGATAGATAGGAGCAGCAACTGGGAAGGGAGAGTTTGCCTACAAATGGGTCTGTCTTTGTAAACTACAAATAAGTTAATGTAATGTGCTAATCCTATGTTACAGTAACTGCCAACTTCTTTTCTGGTACATTTTTATAGTCATATAATATATAACTTCATATAGTTATATAACTTCCTGATGATCACTCACTCCACTGAGACCCTATATGGATACTGCTTGTACAAAAAAACCCCTCTTTTTGGAAAACAGACTGCAATTGAAAATAAATATTTAAAAAAAAAACAAACCAGATGTAACTCAATAAAATGAGTGGTGCTGTCCATTTAGCTTTTTCATATCACTGTGGCCTAATACTGTCATAGAAATATAAACTATTTGGTTATACTGAATTGCCATAATACTTGCAGGTGTTTCATAAATAACTATGCAGTCTTCTCTTCTTTAGGTCATCTTTCCCAAATGCCTTGCAACCTGTATGAGAAGCACACTGCAATTACTCTTTAAATACAGCAGCCAGACCAGTAGATGTGATATTTGCATATTTTGTTTAAATGCAGTTCTTCTGAAAGCTTTTTATTTTCAAATGTTTTAGGGAAAACGTAATTTAGGACTTCACTGTAAACTAGGTCAGACATTATCCAGCGAACGGTTTAAGTAGTGTTTGCTTGTTCAAATAGCTGTGCCATGCGCTTGCAATTCTGATGTAGTTTTGTATTATGTAATTTACTCTTTGTTCCTTTTAATCTGTAAGCTCCTTAGAGCAGGGACCTGGAAGTTGGTTTTAGCAGGCATATTTTATTTGTGGCATAGTGCAACACTCAGACTTGCAGTCATGCATCAGTTGAGCTATCTTAGCCTGTAGTAAGGGAATGTTACTTTTCATAACCCCCACTGAAAGATATTTAAGCAGAGATTTACTTATTGGGGACTGTGGGTCCACCAATGGCTTACCACTTGTAGTATAGATAGTCTGTCACCTACATTTTTAGAGCTTCTGATTTATAGGATATATTGAAGATTGTCTTCTGACTCTGAAGGGTGAACTGCAGCCTCTCTGCCCAGACTACCCTCATGTTTTAGTTAAGAAGTTACCCCATGGACTCTGAGGACACTAGAGTATCTTCGTATTTGCTGAGAGCAAATAGGAACTGAGCTGTTAATTTTAGTATGTTTGGAAAAGCTTTTACTTTCCTACATGATAGAACCAATTTGTATAATTACAGATGTTATCACTTACATGATGAGTGAGCTGTGTTGCGTTGTTTCTTCTATGTATATAAAGATGACTGATATGTTATTTTCTTGCAATACTAACTCAAATTTATCAGAAATAATAATGTATGTTACTTTCTCTAAGGTATGCAACTTTTTATTTTAAACTTCCTGAGGCTAGGGATAATCTGAGCAAGTAAATCTGGTTGATTCCACTGTAATGTACAACCTGACAGGTTCTGACAGCTAAGGTTGGGATGAGGACTTCCTTGCATTTCAAATAGTGTTAAGAGCAGAGAAATTAATTTGGTGTTTTTACCTTTACTTTTGTGTTGCTGAACATGCCCTAAGCACTGTGTTTCAGACATCTTTTAGAAAGTTAAATCCAAATCTACCTATCGTAATGGATGATTCAAAAATTAATGAAGGCAGCACTGGGTTCTCTCGTATGTTTTTGGCCTTGAACAACTGGATCTAGCATTGCAGCGAGCCCTGCTGTCACAGCAGGATTTGGACTAGATGACCTCCAGAGGGCCCTTGGAACCCAAATTTTTCTGTGATTCTGTTTTGGTCTAGTGGGGTACTAAACCAAAACAAAACCAAAAAATCCAAAAACACCCATAAATGTGTTGCCTCCTTTGCCTGTGATAAACCCACAGTAAATAGAAGAATGAATTAGTGGCTGTGGCTATACAGCACGCATTTTGTTAAAAAACAAGAGAGAAATCTTTTGCAGTGTTTACTTTATTTGTTATCCGTTAATGTCCTTTTTCTGTATTGAATTAAGTGCAGTGAGATTGACAGGCTTTGTCAGATTCCTTATTATTTAGCGTGTGCAAAATGCTGGATCAAAAATTGGAGTTTATTGCTGTTTATTTGTAATTGCCTGCTTGTATAGCCTTAGGCTTGAAGACCTACTAATCCTGCAAGGAGGAGATTCTTTTTGGGACTCATACATTTAAGGCTGACTGGCCTTAAAGATAACTTAACTGTGACTCCATTAAGAGTAGGGTTCCTTGACTTGCTTCAGCAGAACTGGGGAGGCAACAATTTTCACTCTTGCCTCCAGTTCTGTAGCATTTGTGTATTAAAAGAGGACTTTGGCTATCAAGCTGTTAAGCTGATACCTTCAGGAAACACAAAATTTACAAAAGTCATTTTTTTCAGTGATGGGATTATCATGAAAATATTCTTTTACAGTTCTGGAGAACAGCCTCTCACTTCAAAAAAAGTGTTTTTCCTTTGTTTAAAGAGGATTGAGATCCATTAAATGGCTTGCTTATAAAGTGAAATGTAAATAACCACATTTTATGAAATGTATTTGAAACATTGATTACCAAGAAAGAAAAAAGAATTGCAGTGAGAAATTTGACTATAGAGAAGCGAGCCTTACCAAGGACTTTTTTAACTTGTTAAACCTCTCCATATTAAAACCAGTAACCTCAAAACTCACTGCTGTTTTGATAGTAGAGAAGGAGGACCTGTCTGTGTCAAAAGGCCCACTGGGATGCAGACGTAAGCTGAGAAACAAAATCATATTCAAGTTAATTGGCAATTTCAGGTCTCCTATTTGCATCCAACTCTTATTTCTCTTTAACCCATTTAATAAAGAAAAATGAAGCATAAAGGTAATAACAGGATGCTGGATTTTATTAGCTAAATATTCCCATAATAAAGAGTATTTCATTAATGCTGAAAAATCAGAGTATAGATAATAAGGAAAAATGTGAATTTAACATTATTTCCTGTTTCAGCTACTGGACAAACACACTTCGTACCTCACCTGCTATTTAGTTCATGTATTGACCAATACTATATTTTGAAGCTTTGAATCCACTTCTTACTGATATATACCAGAAGTCTTGGGCAGCCTAAATCCAATTTCTCTGTTAGCCTCAGTCTAGCTGGTTGTTGTAGACTGTCACTGTCTCAAATTAGACAAACTCTTGGGTGTTGGCATGGCACTGCCTTGAACAGACAAATCTGTCCCGTGGTACATCACGCTGCTTTTGAAATCTTTAGTTGTCATTTTCCATGACCTCTTGTATTCTTTTAAAAAAAAAAAAAAAAAGAGGGGTCATCACTTTAGCAGTAATATTTTGCTCTCGTTTCAGAGATTTTTATGATGAAATGGCTCCCATCTTCACATTCTAGATATCATAAATACTGAAAAATTCAGTGCTCTATTTAATTGCGTGCTAGCTCAGTTCACCTTATTCTTTGCCATCTTTTTCACCAGTATTTTAATTTTGACCTTTTCTCAGTTGTCGTTCTTGATCTTGTACTACATCCTTTTCCCTAATACATACATACACATGCTAGTGTAGCTTTCCATGAAAGCCATTCAAACTCAGCAGAGAAATTCCAACCTCCCTTTTCAGCTGTTTTATGGGAGGAAAGCCCAGGGAAGGAACCTGAAGGAGGAGTTTCCAAATCCTGCAGCTTTTTTTGGTGGACTGCACTAGAATTTAATTGGGGGGGGGAAGCGAGGTCCTCAGGTTTTTGTCTTTGCAACATGGTGCTTGTTGGGCTCTGCAAATGTAGGTGTGAGTCTAACCCCTGTAGCAAAGGGGAAGAGATACCTGACCACAATTACAGTTTAGAGGGAAAGGAAGGCAAGATTTTATTTATTAGCATACTCATTTATAAAGACTCTTTGTTTAAAAAAGTTGTTTCAATAGCAATAATAACAAAATAGTAATAGATCAAACAAAAACCCCTACAGCTTTGTGGCCCTCTGGAAACTAACTACCAAGCCTCAAAACACCTTCCTGATAATAGCCCACTTCGCATACTATGACTTTGATTTGATTTTGTCAGAGTATTTTATTTTTGTTGGAACAGATGAGAATATAAAATAATTTGCACAGCTTGAGATTCTCTTACTTAGTTAAGTCTAGGTTTTGCGGATTATTTGAATCCGTGCTGTTTATACTGTGGAAGGTGATAATTCAGATTCATTAGGAAATGCCCAGGGCACCTTAGTATTTTATTAGTCCAGAAACGCACACTCTGAAATATGATTGTTCCAGAGAATATATTCTTGCACAGCTAAACTGATAACAGCTGTTTAAAATCCAGTGCTACATTTTTTTCAAAACAAAATTGCTAGTTAACGTTTTACAGAATGTAATTTCCAATTTTGCTGTTGAGAACTTAGTCACACGAGCAGTAGTAATGTGTTTAGAATGAGTCTAAACACCTTTACATTTGTTGAAATCTCTCTCCAGCCCATATCAGGGTACACTATGTCTGTAATCTCTGTTACTGCATTCCTTACTGCGGAATCAGGTCACCGCACAGTCTGACGTGTGAACACACGTACACACTCCCATGTGGAAGACAAGTGATGGTTTTTGTCTAATTCCATAGATCTATGAGACAGGAAAGAAGCTGACTGTGGCATGACAGGTACTTGAATTTAAGTTTCCCAGGACTTAAGTTAGTACTCTCTGGTATTTTGCTTCTCTTGCCAGTATGCAGGAATGTGTACATACTGTTTAATCTCAAAGGCGGGTTTTGTGGGAGGAGAGCAGAAAGCAAAGATCAGTCTCCGTAAGTTATCTCTGCTGTCTGTGCAGGCAACAGTTCAGAGCAGGGGTCTGAACTTCAGAGGGTGTTTTCCTCATTGAGAACTGTCCTCCCCCCCTAAAGCTCATGCATCTGAAAGCAATAAAATGTGTTCAGCAGAATAAGGCACACAAAGAAAAGAACTGTTCGTGAAAGAGCATTATGTTTAAAACGGAAAAATACATTTCAGGTGTTCATTGTGTTTCTATTTCATGTTCCTGTTTTTGGTTAATGTGATTAGGAGAGAGGGAGAACAGAGAGCACCAAAGCTGAGATTAGTCATGAAAAGCAAAGCAGCAAGTGAGGTTTGCGAGGAGGTGTTTGGAGGAGAAGGAAGGTGCCTGAAATTTGTGAATACATACATTATTCCAGAAATACGTAAAACATTTGTGGGTTGGTGTAGGACAGGAAGGGATTAGGGAGAAGTGTGCAACTTCATCTCAAAGATCTCACGTGTTAAGAAATCATAAGAATTTTTTGTGATCTTGTGATGTCAACAATGTGCAAAAAGGTCTTGATTTCATAAGTTACATATATTCTCCTGGGCATGTTTCAACTCAAGGCATAACGTTGTCTTGCTGACTTAAATTCTGCCAACTTCATGTGTGCAATGGATTTGTGATTATTTCCTAGCCTATGCTGTGGTGTAATGTTTCTGTGCCTTTTTACAAGTTCTGGTTTTCTACTCCAGCCATGATTAGGTAAAAGTGTATCTGTGTGTTTCTCTATCACAGGGAGTATTTAGGCAGTATTAATACTTACGCAGTGGTGTTGAAAAGATGACTAAGATTTTTATACAACTTAATAACTGTGTTGGTAGCAGGGAAGGGAGGTGAGGGAGTAGGTTGCAAAAAAATTGATTCATTTTACACATACAGTTCAAGATGTCTTTAATACAGCTACGGTACAAAGTTTGACCTTGCCAAATATAGGTTTGGATCAAATTTACTAATTTGGAGAGAAATGTCATGTGAAATACCTGTTTTTGGAAAAACTGCCTCTAAGATTTTTACCAGCAGCATCTTGCCCTGATCCTTTGAAACTACTTACTCTGTCTAATCTGCCACCAACGTGCCATGGCAGCTGCTGTTTTGGATGAGAGTCATTTTTATGAAGTTAGATGCATGCAGCCTTTGTCCTTCCCTCCTCGTCAACAGCAGAATTATTTTTTGAAAGGGACATGGAGAGGTAAAAGCACGATTCTGCAATTCATTGATGTTTGAAGTTTCTTCTCAGTTGTAGCATTCTGCAAGTGAAATCTCATTCTGCTGAATATATTAAAATTAAAGTTCCTTTCTTTTGCAACCACATAGCCAATGTTCATGATACCAGGCGTGCCACAAAGAACTGGAATGTTGTATTACGTAACACTAAAAGATTACCAAGTAATAGAAGCAATACTGCAGTACGTTCTAGTGATGTATCAGCTCAGTACTTCCTGACAAAGATATACAGCGTGTTTAAATAAAATACACGAATACTGGATAACAAAATAAAGCAATACCTAAAAATACAGAGTTACTGTGAAAGCTTTATCTGTTACAAGAAATGCAGAAGTTACTATGTCCAGTTAACATACCTGTAACACTTTTCTTGCAAGATTTTCAATAAAAAAACAGGTTTAGATTAAATACTGTTCAACAAATGCTTGAGGTTTATGCACTAACGTAAAGGAACATGAACTGTTTTGTTTACATGGTAAAAGACGTGGGTGTGTAGCCCTGGAGCTTTCTTGTAATTGTAAATGTCTGATTTTTACTTTGCTTTGTACTACTAAATTTTAATTTGCAGTCTAGCAATCAACTGAAAACCAGCCCAGATACAGTAACTGACAGATGTGCTGAAGTTAGTGACACTAGATGAGCGTTACTGCTAGATTGCTCTGATCTTGTTGAATCACGTGCCTGCGAATTGGTGTAATTTTTCAATGCATATTTACGTTCTGAAGAGGATTACATGTGACTTTTTCTGAGTAGGGACATGTTTTTCCTGAACAAGGGATGATCGAAGATTTTAATACAACTGTCAACGCTCTCAAAATGTTCTAAACAATTATTTGACTCTAGAAAGCCCTCTCTAACACTTCTGCAGTACTTCTAAACATTAAGAAACTGCAGAAGATGAAAACTATTTAAAATAACTTGTATTTCATCAAATTCACAAATCAGCTGTGCACTTTGGTAGTTTAGCATCTCATCTGGGAGGATAAGGCAGCTGTATTTCTGAACAATTTTAGACTTGCCTGCTGAAATTGTGTAGGGCAGTCTTTTCTGATACAAGTTATCTACCTTCTTTTGTCTGATGCAGTCTTTTGAAAAATTTGTGCGGATAATAGAAATAAGTAACTTGAATATGTAGAGGCTAAAAGAATATCAAAATCACTGGCAGTTGATTCCACTGGTTGCTAACCCGTACGGTATTGGTTATCTCGTATTAAACTATTCATTTTTTCCCTTTCCTTTCTTAGGAGACGTTGATCCAGCAGCAAGTGTCATTTCATTAGGTCCTGTATCTCTGATGTTGTGGATAGTGGAGTCCTCCAGCGATTAAATGAGAGCAGTGGACACATCTCAGCACGTCAGTCTAGAGCGTTCAGAATCGAAACCTGGGACAGGCTGGGGCCGTGGGGCAGCGATAGCAGCCTCCCTTCTTCCCCCCCAACCCCGCACAGAACAAGTGGAAGCTTCCAGTCATGGCCTACAAAAAAAAAAAAGCAAGCTTTTTGTTATGGGAACCGCGTTGAGGGTTAATTTTCTCATACGAGCAGAAGTAAATGAATGAGATGGTTAACTTCACCAGTGAGCATCTCGGTGAAAACAAAGATCAACCTGAAACTCAGATGGATTACACTGGAATGGAAGAGGTCTTTGACAGCTCAGTACGTGGGAGAACAAAGTTCTAAACTTGACGCAAGTTACGTTATCTCCAAATCGAGCGCTTTGTGTTGGAAGGATATTCTTTCGGGGCTGCAAATCTACAGTAGAAAAATGTAGAGCAAATGGTGAAATCTAAAAGAAAACCCTGACAAGTAGGACAACTTCTTATCGAACACTCCTTAGCGAGAAAGTTTTTGGTTAAGGAATAGCCTTTTGCTGCCAGAGGAGCAAGAAAGAGGGGGTGGGGAGCGGGGAGGGGTGAAAAACTCAAGAGCCAAGGAGGTAAAACGTCTGTTAAGGTTTAAAATAGGATGTGAAGTTGATTAACACAGGGTGTTGACTCGTACTGCTTGGAACAGCCTGACACCAGCCTGAGGACAGGGATATAGTTGAGCCCATTGTATGTATCATTGAAAACCAAAACGTGACAGCATAAGAGGAGGATGTCAAGGAGTGGATCCAAATCTTTCGTTGATCTTCGCGGGTTGATAAGCCTCTGTGTCTATTGAAACAAAAAAAAAGTTTAAAAAAAAAAAAAGATTTAAGTCTGGAAACAAGTAGATTTTTTTTTTCTAAGTAGAAATGAGGTTTCTTGGTCTGTTTCTGACAATCTGTTATTTATTAGCATAGTTTTTTGTTTGCTTTCAGGTAGAGGTAGTTGATTGAGTTAAGGAGCTCATCTGTATGTTACTACTAATTCTTTTTTCTAGCTCTTTTAAAATCCTTTTTACCACTGTTTTTGGTTTCTGCATGTAGGAAGAGAGACTTGTAAAATTGTAACATTTCATACAGAAATGCCGCCCGATCTTCACCAGCTTCAGAAATCTGACCTTTGCCAATGCTGCAATAAAGTGTTGTAATTTAGAATTGGTGTCTGTCTCTTTACATTGACTTTGTTCGTCTGAAATGATGTTTTGAAGAGTTTGTGGTATGTCGTGGGGCCATAGCTCGGACAGTGCTTCATACAAGCGTCGTAAAAATAGATGGCATTTTACCAAAGCAGTTTGCCCCAAGAAACACACTTGAATCACACTTAGTAAATGCAGGATTTTCTTACTGTTTTGCAAGGAGTTGTGAAACTGAGATCGTCATTTCACATAATGGAAGCAGTCATATGCATTTAATTTAACCCGAGTTGAATTAAGCTGGTTTTGGCTAGATTAATAGTAATGAAGTTTCCTCTTGTGGCTCATTGCATTGGCATCTCAGTTCATGCGCTCACACGTGAAAGGGCGAAACGCTGTGCCGGACCATGCATGGACCAACACCAGAGAGGAGCAGAACTCCTCTTGGTGATAATTTGCTTAAAAACATAAGTGAAATTGTGGCCGAACGGTGTTTCTGTTGCTGTCGCCAGGCAGTCCTGAAATAAAGACAGCAGCCTTCTACTTTGGCTAGTTACACTGTCAGCTCAGGCAGTTACAGCGAATTTTAAAATGCATAAGCTTGCCAGTGACGCTTTGGAGAGACGAAGTCAAGGTTTTTACACTATACCTACTTAAAGTTACGGTCTTTAATCGCAGAATCGAGCATTGCGAGTGGAAAAACCGCAAGTGCGGCTTTAGGTCCGCGCCTTTCACTCGCATGCTGTAATGACAGCCGGGGATTGAGAAACGCGGGAACGATTACAGGACGTTTTCCCCGAGGACGTCGCTGGTCGGGGTGCAGGTGGACAACTTCCAGTTGGCAGAGCGTGGCTCGAAGGTTTTATAAGGTGGCGTGTAGATGCGTTTTTCTGGATTTCTGCCAGACCTAGATCTCATTTTGTGAGGAGGCAAGTATCCTGGGTGTGTGCCGTCACCCAGGAAACCCACCTCTTCAAAAGCGGCTCTGCGCTTGCACTTTCTGTGCCGTGGCTACGGGCTGCACACGCCCTATAAGGAGTAGGACGTTGTAGGAAGACCAGGTCTTTGTTTCAAGTCTTGTGTTTAAACAGCCTGTGTGTGTCTTTTCCCATCAGTTTTCTTCCACGCACAATTTGTGGGTGCGTTTATTAATCACATTTGTAACTCTGAGCTCCTCCAGGAATGTCTTCTACAGCAAAATGGCCATATCCGTTGGCCAAATCTAATTTCCACTTCCCTGATGAAAAACGCCTACCAATTCCTAATAGCAAATTAAGCCTCTAATTGTGGTTCAAACGAAAGTCAACTTCCTTTTCTCAACATGCTGCTTACTTTCAAAGGCATTTAATTTATCCAAATTGAATAACTGCATAAAAATAAAACGTGAATTCACATTAGCTTTATTTTGTATCTGTCAGTCTAATGCCTTGGATGGAATTGGGATCAATGGAAATATTTTTATAAAATTACTTGCTGAAAATAGTTTGGGGTGAGCTGGAGCTTTCCCTCGCTTCGGGCTGACATCAAAACGCAATTCAGTGAAACCTTTTGAAGTTTAATTTTCAAATAAACTCTTCTGAAGTTCTGCTGAATAAAAACGTCAAAAATCATTGCGAGTGAAACCATCAGGGTTGAACATAAACAGCGGGGGGAAAAAAATGTTCGGATCCTGTTTATTCTCTGCTTTTCCATTTGCTGGCCCCACAACGCGGTGGTGTGGCTGGGTGCTGTCCTGCTGCTGGCAGAGCAGTTTTGCCACCTGGTTCACATACAATTTGTTGTTATTGGGACTGCGTGGTTTCCTTTCATTTTACGTCATTAGAACGGTTTGTCTTCCTTTAAAGAATATTTAATTAAAATGGTCAGGTGAGCAGCCTGGTTTTGATACAGGAACAAGGGAATAACCTGTATTTTGATCAGTGCTTGTCTGTTATCTGTGAATATTGCTGCTTTATCTGGATTACAGGATGTTTATTTTAATTAATGGAGTTACGTCTAATATCGCTGCCTCTCTTCTCCTACAGTACAGTGATCCGCAGACGCGACAGGTCACTGGGGAGGTCATGCCAAATTCAAGCTGTGGCATCGTTTGATGGGAGAGAGGATGTTCCTCCAGGAGCGTTTCTCAAGGGATGCTGGTCGAAGGTGCTCTTGCAAAGAGTATTTCTAAAGCAGCGTTTCCGAACACGCATGGAAGTAGTTAAATCCGGAAAAATGTACGTAGATGAAGGAGAAATTGTTTCATGTCCTTGATTGCGTAAAAGACTTCTGTTATCTTATCGCTCTCTGGAAAGAATTTGGACTCAAGTCAGGTCCGGGCATTTGAACTTGCGTCTTCACCAATGTGAGGCTCATTGAGCTGGCTTGCTGACAACCAGAAAATGTGTTGCCTGATTGTACTCAACAATTTCTTTGCCTCAGTTTTCGATGGTAATCTCTCTTCCTGCATCTCTCAAGCCCCTAAAACTCAAGGCAGGGACTGGGGGAATGAAATCCCTCCCATTGCAGGAGATCAGGTTCATGACCACCTGAGGAACCTGAACATAAGTCCATGGGATCTGATGAGATGCACCCCAGGGCAGAAGAGGGCTGGAACGCCTCTCCTGTGAAGAAAGGCTGAGAGAGTTGGGGTTGTTCAGCCTGGAGAAGGGAAGGCTCTGGGGAGACCATATAGCAGCCTTCCAGTGCCTGAAGGGGGCCTGCAAGAAAGCTGGAGAGGGACTTTTTACAAGGGCCTGTAGTGACAGGCCAAGGGGGAATGGCTTTAAACTGAAAGAGGGTAGATTTAGATCAGATATCAGGAAGAAATTCTTCACTATGAGGGTGGTGAGGCACTGGCACAGGTTGCCCAGAGAATGTGGTCTAGTGGAAGGTGTCCCTGCCCATGGCAGGGGGGTTGGACTAGATGACCTTTAGAGGTCCCTTCCAACCCAAACCATTCTATGATTCCATGATCTATGGCACATCACTTGAAAGCCTGCTTGAGCCGAGGTGCTGTGTTAGTCCTTGCTCCAGGATGGAGCCAAGATGGCTGGGAAGCTCCGAAATCGGAAAGTGCCGGGTTCACCCAGGAATGTCAACAGTCACGGGCAACACCTTGAACTCCAGCCAGCGGTATCGGCTGTCTTTTTCTACCTTCCAATGCTGTAATGTGATAAAATTAAAAAAATTGTTATAAATCTTTTTTTTTTTAATGAATTGCTGAGTTTTCAGACCTGTTCTAATTTTATTAACTTCCTAAGCCTTCAGGGAAATAATGCCGTTTGTGTTACGGAGATAAAAATATATGCAAACGCATCAATGCACATGCACTGTGGCGCACACGCATAATGTAATTTTATGTATATTAAGGCTCAGAAAACCACCTCTGTATTGTGGAGACTGCCCGATTTGCTCAAGTTTTCAGGTTTTTTTTTCGTTTGCCCTTCCTGGTGAAGCAGTAATTGTGTGCTTGGCAGGGCAGCGCGGTGAGAGCTGCGAGGAGTTACCGTGTTCGGCTCCGGCAGTTTGCTGATGCAGCCTTCCTCCTCTTTGCTTTACACGGGAACGCATTTGACTTCAGTAAACGCGGTGCTGTTGAAAAGTGCTGACTTGGGGAAATAACCCAGGAGGGGCTTCGCGGGCTGGCAGCGCGGCCTTTCCCAGCCTGTCCAGCCGACCGGCATCAGCACCGACTCAGAACGGCTGCGGCCGAGGGCGAGCAATTAATAGTCCGTGCATGTTCGACCTGAAAGACCTCCGACGCTGCCGGGAGAGGCGGCGTTAGCGGGACCGGCAGCGGTGTCGGCACTGGGGGAGGCACCGCGCTGACCGAGCACGGGCGCTGAGCCGCTGTCGGCTACATGCTCGTTATCGAAACAGCCATTGCGCTTTTCTGTTGGGAGGTGTAAACGAAGGTAGATAAACGAAAAAGTGCTAAAATAATAATAATAAACAATAAATAATAGTAAACAAATGTGCTTATTACTGTTGTCCCCAAAAAGTGGTGCTGTAGTATTAAGATCACATATCCCAGCCAGGTGAGTGAATACTTTCAAAATACATACAATAGTAATAACACCATGAGCCTGCTGTTGCCCCCTGATAAATAATACTAATTTTTTTCCCTTTTTTTTTTTCCTTTTAAGCTTCGTAACTCGTTCTTTTCACACTGAGGCTTTTCCTCGGCCATATGCCATTCTGCCCTGCTGAAGATGCTCGTCTGAGACGATGCTTCGCTGTCTCTTCTCAGAACTCAACTATAAATAGTTTTTTTCCAACCGCTCCTAAGGAGGTCCAAGCATTCTGGGAGTAGGAAACTATTTGGGCAAGAATCAAACAAGTGAGTAAATGCCAAAACATTTACTTGTATTGTTTGAGTTATAAACTTTGCTTTTAAGTTATTATTGTTGGGTATGATTGTGCCATTAAAACACTTAGTGTTTATGATCGTTGTTAGGAGAACAAACAGTGTTTTGTTAAAAAGACTCCTGCCTTCCTTCCTTCCTTCCTTCCCTTCATTGCCTGGATCCAAGCCATCAGGCAAATAAAAAAGTGGTTGAGGCACTTAAAAAGGAGGAAGAAATTTAGATTTTGCTGATGTTTATTTGTTCTTTGACATTTACCTGCAGGAAAACAGTTTCTGTTGTGCATGGGATAAAGGGGGAGGGACCTTTTCTGCTGGAAACCGGTCATGGTTGACAGCCCAAGAGCTTGAAAACTCTGTTGTATTTACCCCTTAATTGTTTGGGGGTTTTCTTTTGCAATTTTTTGGTAGTACTTCAGGGTGCCTTGGTAAGGACACCCCTGTCGCACTCTCATTAATGTGTTTCACAGCCCTAATGCTCACGAGCGGGACCTGGGAAGCGATCTCGGATGCTGGTGATGCTCTTCTCCACTAAAGGTACCGTGCAGCTCGAGTCAGCGGCGCAATGAGGAAAGCAGCGGGTGTCTATATTTTGGGTTGCATGATTGTGGTAGGTACTTGGCTGCACGCTCTGCTCCATCCGTTTGATGCAAGTTATTGAAATTTTGGGAAAAATACTAACTTTGAGTTTATCTATGTGGTGTGAGATCCTTGGGGCTACATTTGTCCCCAGGAAATACTACTACTGGCCTGCTCTTGGTAAATTATCCAATACTTTAAGGCTCTATTTGCAGAACATACTTGTAGCCAGTTCTCCTCTTGTCGCTGGAGCCCCCTTGATAACACAGCGATGACTTTTGTGGCAGCTTGTCCTAACGGACTGTCACTTCTCTGCGTCGGCAAGTGCTGTTCCAGTGTGCAGATTGCCTGAATGCATTTTTATCACTCACCTTCCAGGCACTACTGCGGGGTGTTATCTTTGCATCTAAGAAGCCGTATCGCTAAACCTGTCAGTGCTGCCTGGTCCTAGGCAAGCTCCACCTCACCTGATGGTTGTTCAGCCGTCCCTGCTCCTCTGTCAGTAGCGGCATCCTGCAGTGATACAGGTGAGGAGCCTCATTTCAGGGTAGAGAGAGCTTGTTGTAGGAGTTTGTATCTCACAGGTGAGGAGCCTCATTTCAGGGTAGACAGAGCTTGTTGTAGGAGTTTGTATCTCACTTACATATTTGAGACTGAAAATTCCCCTCCCAGACACTGGAATTTGAGCTCTGTGTGTATGAGGAGACTCCCCCTGTGTACTCCTCTTCCTCAAAATAGGAATTTGAACTGGAAGAAGACCTTAAAATGTAGAAAGCTCCATGGAAGCACCACCAAAGGTGGTGTGACCAGTCAGGGAGCGACGCTGTAGGGAGTGATGTGTTGTGTCCTGCTGGTTCCGCTAAAACAAAAGCTCTCTGGTACCCATAAAGCCTCATATAGATGCAAAATAGCTCGGGTGCTACTTCTCGCCTCTAACGGGTGCCTGAGCATGGAAATTGGCTGAGGTGTCTACACTGTGTGCGAAGCATCGAAGTCCTGCTACAGTGGGTGGAGATCGGATCAGCGAAGCCTCAGCAGCTGCTAGGTGTCTCCTTTAGGGGTGAGTTCAGCCACTGCCTAGGTGTCACGGGTGAGACCTCCCTTGCGGTGGTGGGAGCTGGGTGTCCCGCCTGTGCAAAGGCACTGAAATCCAGGTGCCTTCACCTGGAGCTGAATCCTGTAGGTGCCTGAGGCTATCAGAGGTGTTACCCAAGGCGTCTATGTGGGACTGGCAGATACGATCCGGGGCTTGGGGTAGACCCTCTCTGGTGGTAGCAGAGGCTCAGACAGGGTATGCTAGGGCATGAAACGTCTCTAAATACGTGTGAGCAAACGAATTGGGTTGCTCTGACTGCAGTCAACTCGCTGCGGGATTAGAAACGCTGAAAGAGTGTTAACGAGAGACTTAATTTTGCTAGCATTAGCCACTACTGTCAGCTCTGCCTCCCTGCAAACAAGGAAGAAAAGCCCACGCAAATACAGGAGTTGGGGACACCCAAGGAGCCTGCTCAGGACTGCAGTTTTCCACTTGCTGGTCCTACCTCCTAGGGCTTGTAGCCATCAGTCAGTCCCTTGAAAGCCTCTTCTCTGGTTAATTTGGTTAAATTAAATTAAATTAAATTTCCCCATTTTGGAGATAGACATTAATTTCTGGACCCTTGGCTTACTTTTTGGGCAGTTCCTGGGTAAAACCAGCAATGTCGTGAAAGAGCAGTGACTGACCGACTGCGACTGCCTCTCCTGAGCCAGAGGATGCCCCAAGGGAGCCGGTTTCAGAAACCCTTCCACGCCAGCGGGGCCAGGACGTCACACACACTGCCTGTGCCTGGCGTCGGGGCCACCACTCGTCCTTGGTTGCATCTCTTCAGGGAAAGGGAAGCTGGAAGCCCCCTCCAGCTGTCAAGGGAAGCCCGTGCTCTGCTCTACAAGGGCGAGCTGTTCCTGGCTGCAGAGCTGCCCTGTATCTCGGTGTCACTGTCCAGCTGAGCTGGTTGTCCTCCTTGCTGCGCCAGTATCCAATTTTTTAAATCATATATATTATATGTATATAATATACATCTCTCTCTCTCACATATCTGTTTATAGTAAGCTAAAGACTAGGTGTTCTCTCCTGGGAAGCAAGACTTGAATGCATCAGTAAGGCTTTCGTAACCCACCTGAAGAGATGTTTGGTGTCTCTATCGTATTAATCCAGTGAGTGGTTATTAAATTGATATGAGTTGCTGGAAGTTGCATCCCTGGAGTGATGGAAATGAAGCCCAGGTAACGAAGTAGTGGGAGGGATCTCAGAGGCGGCTTTGGCTTTTCTTATCTCTGCTCTGAGAAGCTTTTCATGTGGTGATGGGGCTTCGGCTTCCTCCTCGGGCTCGTGGCAGGATGAGCCCTCTCTTGGGAGGAAAACCCAGCAGCCAGCCTGGTCGGGGAGGATCAGTCTGCTTCTCTCCGGGAATTCAGCCGAGCCGTTCCAGGAAGATGCCTGTTCCTCATCCCTCCTGCGACAGCCTTTCTTTTCCAGTGGAAAGATGGACGCAACAGCAGGACTTAGACAAACTCTTCCTTTTTCTTACTGTAACGCCTGAGAGGCATAGTTGTTTGTGGTTTATTATTCAGGTTGGTCCCAAATCCCACGCCCTGTGAAACTAGGGGTTTATTGCTAGCTGTGAGCCTTACCTAACATACAGTCAAACCAGCTTTTGGTTGCAGAGAAGGCAGTGCTGTTGCCTGCAGGGTGACAGGCCGCAGAGGACACTCTGCTCTCGGTGTGGCTGGCACAGAGCTTGGGGGTTTATTGTCAGACGTAGCAGGAACCGCCATGCTGGGCCCTTTTGGGTTTTTTTGGTCAGGGTTAGAAGCCCCCGCCATGCTGGGCACACAGCGCCCATTTCCTGGGCTTGAGCGTGCTGGAAAACTCATGCCATAAATAAAAATTAAACCTAATCAGGCAAACTAAATCCATTTAGGAGGCAGGAAATGTTCCACGGTAATGAAGTTTTTTTTGTGTCATGAAGCCTGAAGACCCTGTTGATCCTCTACCCTTGTGCTGGCTTGTATATTGGAAATAGAAATGTGTTGACAACTGTTTCCTAACAGAGGTTTAAATATGAAGAAATAATCTCCCTCCTGCCATGACAGCTTGTATGAATGCTTTTCCTTCTGATGTCATTCCACCCTCTGAGCATCAGTACAACGGGTGGCTTATCGTCGTTAAGCAGAGGGTATGAACAACTCACTGCACACGTGAGTCTAAGCTTCCAGGCTGGTGGTTTTTGTCCTGGGCGGGCAAGTAAATGCTCCTGAAGTAGGTGTGGTGGTGGGAGAGGAAGGGTGAGTCAGCATTAGCGCGTAAGCCTGGGAACCGGAAGGTCAAGCTCATCTCTGCTCCTTTTTTCTTGGCTTAACATCACTGCTCTCGTTTCCCAGCTGGGAAACACAGCTCTTGCCCTTCCTTGCAGGGATGGATAAGCAGGCAGAGAATAGGTGAAAAATTACACTATTTTCTGATGCTTACAGAGTAGAGACCGTCCGTCGAAATTATGGGAAAAAACACATCTTGAACGTTTGATGGTGAAGTTGACCTCCCAAAACCTCTGAGGAAATGAGTGATCCCGTTATAACAAAGACCTCCGAGGCTGAATCAGAAAGGGAAGTGACTTGCACAGGAAGCCACTGTCAGTGATAAGAGCGGAGCGCTGTGATAGCTGCCGTTAAGCGCCAGTGTGCGCTGTGCCCAGCAAGAGCTGGGGTCTCCGAGGCCCCGTGCAGCTCGGTGCTGGCTCTCCAGGTTCATGAAAGATGCTTGCACCCTGCCACGCAGCTGCATGGAGCTCCCTAAGGCTTCCGCGTCGCTCCTGGGCTGAACAAGCCATGGCTCAAGAAGAGGGGACCTGCCCGAGGGTCGGTGTTGGGCTTTGACAGGGAGCGCAGTGACACTGGGAGGTGGACGTGCGCTTACTGGGAGAGCTTGGACGTGGGATCGGTGGGGACGCTGTACCGGGTGCAGCGATCGCAAGTGAAGGGACTAAAGCGAAGAGCGATGGTAGACCTCAGGCAGCAGCTTGGCAGAGTCCTTGGCTGGCTATAGCATGGGGACATGGGCGATGTTCAGCTCACAGGCTTTGGAAATTGGAGCTGCACCCCAATTCGGTGGTTAAGCAAAGGATTTTATTTGTTTTCTTTTAAATTCAAACCTTCAACAAACACACTGGTTTTTATCAAGTTATTTTATTTGGGAAGGGAACTATACTTTTTTTTTTTTTAAATGATTGGGAAGGGAACTATACTTTTTTTTTTTTTTTAAATGATGGGGGGGGGAACCCAAAACCCAAAAAACTTGCTTTGTTTGTCCCTGAGGTGAGGACACTGTAACAGCTGCATTTCTTCGTGATATAGAGACACCCATCTGAGAAGAAAATAATGGTCCCAGGATAACAGTGCCTCAGTAGCTTTGGGGAGCCTCTTGGAATTAGTTTGCAATTGCTGGGGCTCCATGAAACATTCATTAAAGCTCAGGGGCAGGTGCAAAGACTGGTGAACAAAAGAGAAATTGAAGCTGAGTTACTCCTTCAAGCCTGCCAGCTGGTTTCTCTACTGTTCCTCACGCCTGTTCAGTTTAATCCTAAAGTTACTGAAGCCTCTGCTGGTTTTCTTTATTTTGCCGGTTGCAAGTAGCCGGAGGTAATTATGATCCAGCAGAAAAAGCCGAAGGCTGAGAAGTCATGGCTAGCCCTATTAACAAAAATAATCTTTCCTCGCAGATCCCGCGAGGTAAGGACGCATCTGACCGGTCGGTGAAGTAGTAAGGGATGCACCCGATGACTTCTCAAGGAAGGCATTTCCTAATTTGGGAGGGGTCACCTTGCATGGGAAGAGAAAGCCCCTTTCTGAGGGGAAAAAAAAAAAGACCAAACAAAAACAAAACAGGCAAGAAAAGGGTGTGTTCCCTTGGAAGGGTTTGGCTCCATCCAGTCTAAGGACCCTCCTTACCTCAGGGGAAAAGATATTTATAGCTTGGGAGTCAACACTATGAAGACGACTCCTCTGCTTTTGCCTCTACATGATGCAGGGATTATCTGAAAGCAAGACCCTGTGCAGGTGGAAGGTGGCATGCAAGAAGTGAATTAAAGGCTTCCTCTTGCCTAAGATCCGCATCTAAGGGAGCACCCGTAGCTACAGTCACAGCTGTTTTAAAATCACCTTGCTAAACTCCATTACTGGTGCCAGTACATGAGCTTATGCTGGTATAGCTTGTTCTGGCGAGTTAACAGGAACAAGTGTAGGACAAAATTATGTACAAAACAGATACCTATCTAACATAACTCACTCTTGAGCTAGTGGCCAGGCAATACTAAATGAACGGCTAAGGGGATGGCAGAACTGCCTCACCGTGCAGGCAGGGGCCATGCTCCTTTCCTGCTGGGTTGAGCAGTCACGGCACTGCCTTCCTGCTCCAAGGCCCTTCCTCCCCTGGCTCTGCCATCATCGCTGCAGTCGTGCAACCTCTTAACGCAGGCCCCGAGATACCACCCAAACCGTCCTCTGCGTGACTGTTGCCAATACAGCTGCGGCCAGTGCTGTTCCAGCATGGATGTAAGCTCATAACTTCTCCAAAGTACTAAAAGTAGTCTGGTAGATGAAGCCAAACCAACTTGCTGTCAGATTCTTGGAGCAAAGGAAAGGTTAGAGGGTAACATTTAGAGGTAAATGTGTTTAAAAGTAAGGTAAACACTTTCGAGTTTTTCCACTCGCTTCACAATCACACACAGTCTCCCCCCCCCACCCCCCAAGCTTTCAGTGCTGACCTATTAAAGACATCAAATGACTCGCATAGGGTCCAAGTCATCAAGAACAAGGTTGTGGGTGCTGTAGGAGTATGGGATACATCTGGAAACTGAACTATCAGGGCCTCGCTTTGTGGCTGCCTGCAGAGCAGCTTGAGCAATCCCACACAATCCCTGGAGGTATTTAAAAGACGTGTAGATGAGGCACTTAGGGACATGGTTTAGTGGGCATGGTGGTGTTGGCTTGACAGTTGGACTTGATGATCTTAGAGGTCTTTTCCAACCTTAATGATTCTATGATTCTACGCCGTCACTGTGCTCACCACTGCTTTTGAGCTGCGCTACCCTGGGCTCCTGCTCTGCCAGGAATAATGATGACCAACTAGCCAGCTAAAGAACGTGTTCTGTAATTTTTACCTTGGTGACTTCAGTTACAAAACAGTTTCAGTTCAGTCAGGAGCAACTGTAAATTACAGTCCTTCGGTTTGTGCCTCCAGCGGTACAGAAAACTAGCCTAAGTTGCTGGGCTAAAACTATCATCTACCTTTAGCCTCATGCCTTCCCTGACCAGTTATGGATAACACTTTCTGAAGCTGTTTATTTTTAAGGGAGAAGCCAGATTTGTTTATGCACGTATATAAAACAAGCACAGAAGGATTCAAAACATCAAAAGCTTATTCCCAAAGCTGCAGCCACTTGAAAGGCTGATAGTAACTGGGCTGCTGTGTGAGGTTTTACCCTACAGCAAAGGTGAGGCACTGTAACCGAGTTTAAATTTCATTATAGATTGAGCAAAGTTAAATTCTCTCACACTGGCTCAGGGCTGGAGCTGGACACAGTTATGAGAGGCCACCTGCCCTGTCCTGGCTGAGACATGTACCCAAGCCCTGAGGCAGCGCTGGAAAGCTTGGGGACAGGCTGCTAGACCTGCTGATGCTTTTCAGCTACCACCACCATCCTACCTGGGGGATAAAAAGAGTAGCTCATGCAAGTGGGAGTTAATATTTTTTCTAGAGTGATTGCCATTCTATCTTTTGTGAAACATGGTATTTGGACAAATGCTCAACACCACCTGTATATAAAAAAAAAAAATCCATCTTCAAAACAGTAGCATTGTTTCAAGGGTTCCTCCTAGGTACAGACTGGGGTGGTAGTGCCACCCTCCAGCCTCCTACTCGGGGCAGCCTGCACGAAGAACTAGAAGTTGAAGCCACTGAATGCAGTCCTTACCCT
Source organism: Aptenodytes forsteri (assembly GCF_000699145.1). NCBI lineage: Eukaryota > Metazoa > Chordata > Aves > Sphenisciformes > Spheniscidae > Aptenodytes > Aptenodytes forsteri. The sequence goes on along the minus strand of NW_008796041.1, from coordinate 1,164,240 downwards.
CGGGAGTCTGAGTAAAAAGCAGCCATTCTTCCTGAACATCTGTTCTCCTGAGGGTTTTGTCATCATTGTTAAGTCAAAGTTTGTTAGTTTGGACTCTAAACTATTCCCTACTTGAAGTGGGACAAGTGATTTAGCCACCACCTCAGCTATGTAGCATTTCATTAGGAAACCTTCACCTCTACACTCTACTTAGCAGCAGTAACTCTAGTAATGCATACTAGAGTCAGCACCAATTCTTGGTTGGAAGTATCTTAGCAGTCTTGATGTGCAAGTATCGAAACGAAAGACAGAAAGGCAGCAAACACCTGCACACGCTCAGAAGGGATGGGTAGGAATATTCTCTAAAGGGGAACTTTCTTGTTGCACAGGACAAAGACTTCTACCCTCAGCAGGATCACACTCACTTATGGTAACACCCATAGAAGGCAACCATGGAAACACAAAGATAAGTTACTATTCTTTCACATATACAATATTCGTCTTGGAAAAGTCATTTTAATATTGCAAAACATCAGGAGAGGGGGGCTTTTGCCTACTTCAAACGCTGTTCATCCTGAACTTCATTCCTGCAAGGACCCTGGTCACAGTTACTGAAGCCCAGCAGTGAGAGTACACATCTCTTGACAGAAGAATTACATAGTCCTCCTTGTTGTTGTTTTGTTTTTGGTTTTTTTTTTTTTCCTTTTTTCCTCCTTCACTCATGGTGTGACAGGATTGAGCGCTGGCTCACACACATATCCACAGTTGCAAGAAGAAAAAAGTTATTAAATTGGTATTAGCCATTAAAAAAGTCACTTCCCTCCTCCAAGAAAGATGCATGCTACCAGGTGACAAAGAACAAAATTCCACCTCCCATCAGCCATTGTTTCATTGGTTTTATCCCAGTTTAATAGATGATTTATCAGATTTGTGCAAGACAGTTACCTCTAACACAAGGGGGGGAGGAAATCACAGCAACATATACACACAAAACAAGATACACAAAATAGAGCTAAATTTATATACAGGTTATTAGCAGCTAGACTCTTAACTTCATTTAGTACATGGCTTTACTTACTACAGTTTTAGGCACAAAGAAGAATTTACCAGTAGGATATTTGCTATAATGAAGGGCTACAATGAATACCTCGTCCCGAGTCCTCACTGAGCAGAAATTGGTTTATCTAATGAAGATCTAACTCTCGCTTCCCACCAGTTGAGGACACAGCCCTGCACAGAGTGAAAGAACATGATCCAGCTAATTCAGCAACTTTATACTTTAGATATTAAATATCTAATTTATTTTTTTTTAAATAGGGTTATGTTACAGAGTTATTGAATAGGACTGAATTTCAATGAAACAATTAGTGTCAGGGTTTTTTTTTTTTCCCCATTTGCTTAGCATGGGCTCTCAGCTGTAAACAACTCAAATAAGAGCTGGCAAGAAATGATTAGATGCGAAGATTGCTTTGTACGCACTTCACATTTATAATGAATTTGCTTTAAAAGGATTTAAAAGCACAAAGGTCATGAAACATTTAAGTTTACTTAGCAGGTTATGTTAATAAATTACAATGCATCATCCACATGTAGGACTCCACTCCAGGCTGCGCTGAAGCAGGTGCTTGGCTGTGCTTTATGTGCTTCCTCGTCTTTCTGATTTAGGACTACAGACTCAGAGCCCAGCAAAATAAGTATGTGCTTTACTTGCAGCATACAAGCAGCCTTTTTTGTTTCAGCAGCACTTCGCACATTTGATTATGCATGTGTAAGTGCTTTGCCAGACTGAGGAATGGCCACATATTTTAATTACTGATTGCTTATGTATAGTATGCCTGTCACAATGAGGAACATGATCACTTACCCAGTGAAAAGGCTGAAAAGAATAACTACATAACAGAACCAGCCAGATACCATAACAACACAATTAAAGATTTAAGCAGCGAGCAGATAATTTAAAAAAAAAAACAAACACCAACCAAAAAAACCCAGAAAAACAAAAAACCACAACTTTAACTTATGAGGCAGATAATGATGCATGCAAAGACTTTTCCTTCATGACAGCTTCATTTACAAGTACAGCTCAGCAAGTTTGAAATACTTTATCACAAGAACTACAAACTTGTTTATCACAGTTATGTCAGAGCTCCTCTGAAGGGTGTGTCAGTTTCTATTATAGCCGCTCCCCTCCTCTTCTTTCAGTTGCAAAAAAAAAAAAAAAACCACCAACCAAAAAAACCCAGAAAAACAAAAAACCACAACTTTAACTTATGAGGCAGGTTGATAATGATGCAAAGACTTTTCCTTCATGACAGCTTCATTTACAAGTACAGCTCAGCAAGTTTGAAATACTTTATCACAAGAACTACAAACTTGTTTATCACAGTTATGTCAGAGCTCCTCTGAAGGGTGTGTCAGTTTCTATTATAGCCGCTCCCCTCCTCTTCTTCAAGGTTTATTACTCAGCTTCTTGGGAAAAAGAAGGGGTTGCTTGAGGCTTTAGAAAGTGCAGAGAGTAAATGAGTTTTTCCCTTTAGAAAAAAACCAAAACACAAAGAACTTTTAAACATGCAGGAATAACAATGAGAAATTTAGAAGGTCTGGAGTTTGGCATTTGATTTTTAAAATGGCTATTCTGGATGTTTTCGGGTGTACAAAAGGGAAGGGAGTTTTAATGTGGAAGAGCAGCTTTGCCATGTTAAAAAAAAAATCATACCAACACACAAATATATTTTGGGACCATCTTTAAAAGCACGTCTATTGAACAAAGGCAAAATATGCCAACTTGGACCATTCAGGAGCGATGTGTTCTTACATACAGCTCTCCCCCGTAACTCCACTTAGCCTGCAAGAATTTTGGCTGTAACTTCTGTTATGTATTGGCAGGGCAAAAATCAAGTAAGGCTGTGAACAGAGGATTATTAGGGCTGTCAAATTACAGGAAGATCAAATGACAGTTTTTAGAAGTAACAGAACTTACAACTACCCAGTGTAGTACAGCTATTGCTCAAAAAATAACAGCTTCTTCACAGGAACCCTAACGTAAGAGATAAGACTTTTGACATAAGGTTCTCGCATTTGGTACAAAGTTAACTTGTTCCTATGGCTTCTCTGCTATAAGATCATCACTGGTACAGAACAGTTGGGGTCACAGATTGTCAGGAGACTCTTTGGCTGTCAGTGCGAAAACCGGCGCATGGTGCATACCCTTGAGGCTTATCTGGTGCCTTTCACTGGACACACAGGTTGCTAGAGCGTGACCAAGAAGCAGGTGGCTGGGAAGAAAGGCAAGACTTCAAGTGAATCAGCAGAGTGATGCAGTCACCCACTCAAAATTTGGGCTGCTCTGTCGAGGAGAAGGTCAAAACAGAAACCACCCTCTGTACAGTCTTGAGTCCAGTGGGCACAGAGCAAGGAAGCAGAAGACTCACACCACTGGTAGGGAACGAAGCCAAGCCAGATAATACAGACAAAAAGTCACAGAAGTGTGTCACGCTGGTCAGAAATTTCAGTTTTGACATTATTTCAAGCTCCCACGAACAGACGTACACATGTGGGCAAGACAAATGGAGCTCTCATTTTTGGCTTCAGAAAGAACAAAAGGAAGATTTGCCATTCAGTTTGCTATGTACAACAATACTGCACTGTACACTTCATTAATGAGATGCTGTCTGCTATAGTTCAGCATCACTTAAATAAAATTCCTCTTAGTCACAAAGAGCAACAGATGAGTATCTCTGTAGGAAGGAGAGCTGAAACCCACTGCTGTACATGACTGTACATGATGCCAGTCCTTCTGGGATAAACACGAGTGGTCATGCCACAGTATCTAGTACCTCCTTAGCTTGCCTGAAGCAGAGAACTTCCCCTTTCTTCTTCCAATCTGTTTGATCCCAATCTTTTTGGGACTATTCTAGTACAAAGCCATGCTATGACTTCCCCCTGTTGCCAAAACATTCCCATCCAAATTATACAGTCTCTTTCAGTAGTCCCAGTTTCCGAAGTGCCTCTCTCCTAGCTTCTTCTGTTGAGCCACGGCCAGAAAACTGTACTGTTATCCCTTGGGATCGAAATCCTGAAGGTCTAGGCAGTGAACCTGATCTCCTTCTCATATCCAGGTTTAGACTAGGTTGTTTATAATCATTAAAACTTTTTGCTGTGTTCTGCTGTGTGCTGCTGACCTTGTCAGCAGCAAGTGCTACCTCTGGTTTGATTGTTACAGTTTTGCCCATAGGAAGGAAAGGGCTGGGCTCGCTTTTTAAAATATCGTGGATGTTTTGATATCCATTGGGAACAGCCTCTGCCTGTTTGGGCTGCACACCAAGCTGCTGAGTGCTTGGGGCATGGTCCACTTGGTCCTGAGCTGGCTTTCCCTTAACTAGGCCAAGTTTTGTCAGGGCTTCGTATCGTGTTTGCTCAGAGGAGAGATCCCGTAAGGAAGAACTTCTGTTGCGTGACAAGAAATCATTTTTCTGCAGCTTCTCCTCCAGTTCAGCTGCCAGAAAAGCTCCTCCATTGATGTTGGCCAGCACCTGAGCTCTCCGCTCCTGGACATTAACTGCTGCTTTTGAAATGGTCTCATTGAATTCTTTGCCACTGACATTTGTTATGTTGATGTTGCTTGGGAACCGGTGCAGTTTGGGTGCAGGCGCAGGAGGGTGCTTCGGAGCTGCAAAATAATCACCATTGGCTACTGGCGTTTTCTTCTTGTCTGAATTCCCTTCCTTGAGGGCACTGGGGAATCGCACCCTGCTCTCCATCTGCTGCTCAGACATCTTCTGGGCCATGATGAGCGGAGTGGGGATAGAACGAAACAATTTTGGATGCTGCACTGGAGGAGAGGGTGGAGGAGGAAGAGGAAGCGTCTCAGACATCGATGGTGGTGGTACAGGGGGATGTGGAGGAAGGTCAGCAGGTACAGCTGGCTTCGGGCTCTCAGTTGTCCAGGTAGCATCCAACACTTAAAAGACAAAGCAGCAATAGTGTCATTAAGTCTTCACACAGAGCAGAATACAAGGCTTTCTTTCACCTAGGATTAGCAAGCATCAGGACTCCCCTCCCCCAAACTAACTCAAACTCAGCCCACATTACCAGAAGAAACTATAACTGAACACCTAGCTATGGCATCTTGTAGGCGACGCTGTAGTTCAAATCACCATATTTACAATGTGTTCACTAGAAGCCCTCGTTCTGCCATTCATTCACAATCTGCATGTTAGCTTTACTGTGTTTCAATGGCTGCTTTTTCTGTAAGAGTTTTGCAATTCTTATTTATTATAACAGCCAGGAGAGGACACGTTACATCCCACTGTATGTACTAGCTGATAAATCCATTCTCCAAAAACAGAGAGAGCAAACTCTACAGGGTGAAGAAAACAACATGCTATACACTATCTTGTCACAAACTTATTGATAGGATCATGTGCCTTTCAGTCCCACACAAAATAACACCAGAAAAAATATGCTATCTTAAAACCCTTAGAGAAAGTCTTAAGAGGTCTTAGAGAGAAGCAGAGCGTGAACACATTGATGAACACCAGTCTGCCTTGCTGCGATGACTCTGCATAATACTCAGTTCTATTACAACTCAGTCACCGGGTAGGGGACTGAGATAGCAGTCCAAAAACTTAATCATATGCATGACCTCCATGAGGAAAAAAAAGTTATAGTAACAGCAACAATTTCAGAAATCCCAAGTCAAATTAAAATCACAGTCCTTACTGCTCCTGATGTGTAACAGATTCATCTTGACGTAATAAGGAAGGTACAGAATTTCTTTAGCTGCTTCTGTTGAGAACTGGAGCATGTCAGGGCTAGGTCAAAGGGAAAACCACACTTTTGAGAAATACTACTACCTGGTTCTGCATCTCCACTAGGAGGGCCTTCATGGTCGCTACTTTCAGGTGTTGACTGTACTAAGTCGATGATATCTTCAGTCTCTGAATGACTGGACACATTTTCTTCCGTTGACCTTGGAGACTGACAGTGGATGCCACTGTCACGTAGGACCGGCTCCTCCAAGTCATCTTCTAAGGCATCTATGGTTTCCTCAAAGAACATGAGAACATCCTGCTCTTCATGAGTTAAGTATTTCAGACTCTCATCATCCTATGGGGAAAAAAGCCGGAAAGATTAACACCCTACAGGTGAGTACAGGTAAGTACACTGATAGCAAACACAGCACCCCTTTTCAAAGACCAAAAGGGGCAGGATGAAACAGGCAGCAGTTACATCAGAAGCATCTCCTGCTTACTGTTTCATCCATTCCCAAAGAGGTGTTCAGCCACTACAACACAAGAGAAAAAAAACCCCAAAAATAAAAGCCAGGCATTTACAGTGCATTAATTTTGACTGAAGAACAGCAACTGGTATTTCATCCTTTAAAGTACCTAACTTTAGTTCAGCAGAGAAGTGTCCCTTTGAGTCGGACAGAACAAATTGCTAAAAGATCATAAAAGCAGACTAAAAAAAAGCCAAACCAAGCAACAAAAAAACCCCACACCTGTGTCTTTACAAGGGTTAAGATAGCTTTTTCAGTCTTCAAACTGGAGTTAGCTGTTTCAGTTGCTGTGTCAGGTTCAGGGACAAGGCTTGGGAGCAGCATGGGAGGGAAAGGGTGCATTCAGGACAGTCCAACAAATGGGTTGATTCCCTTTTTGCTCTAGACCAAAGTGGGACTTGGCTTCGAGAAGCAGAGCTGGAGCTGAAATCTGGCTCTGCCACTGCAATCTCCGAGTTATTCAGAGTTACGTAGTAGATTACAAAGAAGTAATACGGAAGAAGAGGGTTTCTAAAGATTTTACCTTAGAGTTACAGAAAGGAAAAATTTAGAATAAATATGAAGACGTGTTCCCTAGCAGTAAAGTGCCTTAAGCTATATTCTCCAGCAGGATACAATCCTGTAGACCACAGAAGTGATACATAATCACTTGGATTATCCAATCTTCATTTTCTATGAGTCACTGCTCTTGATTAACTTGACTAACACAGTATCACTATGAGAAGCTAGGCAGCAATGTGCAAACTCTTTTCCCTCCACCTAAACCCTGGGAAACACTCACTCTTCCAGAAGCTTGGAGATGACAAAGAATGATTAGGAAAGGCACTACAATTAGGACAACGGATACAGGAAAGACATTTCCCAAGAGAGCTGTGTAAGTTCTAGAATGTAACTAAGTATTGTTGAAAAGTAAGTGAGGTTTTCCCTTTTCTGGATTGAATTTCTCTCCCACTAGGCATATACTGGAAACTTTGGCATCAGTAACTTAACAAGAAGGCACCAGCAAAGCAATACTAGACAGTTTCCTTTCTCATCTCTACTTTTCGCTTCTCCAAGGACATCTGATTGTGCATGCAGGTAACAAGGCTACTTCTCAATGGAGGATTGGGGGAATTTAGGTAAATACATAAAGGTATGCAGTGCAAATATCCAAGAGGTAGACATGTTCTTGCTAGAGCAGCACAAATTGCTTCAAAGTCACTGTGTCTGTTCAGATCATCTTACATTAGTCTGGAATAGAAAAAACTGCGTGCAGCTCTAGCTGTTAACTCAACTCCTTGCACAAACAAAGCTTTTATCCCCGTCCCCAGCTTTAAAATAAGAACAACATACCTCTGTAGACAAGTAATGCCTATAGATTAAGAACTATGAAGTGCTGCATTGTACCAAATGGCAGTTAGTCTCTAAGCACTCAAAACACTACAGATGAGAAGATAAATGCTTTAGGGTTCTTAGTTGCCTTCTCCTGTGTGGCCAGTAGAGCATTTTCCCTGTAAATAAGTGAATGAAATACAGAAGACAGACACACAGCCTTTCAGTCATTCTCAGTTCAGACACTTCAGGACAGGTTTGCTTATCTGTGGCTGCAATCATGTGAACACAGCAGTCTTCAGTCACAGCTGGCACAGTTTTCTGTTAAAACAGAAGACTGAAGTCTTGCAGGGAAATACAAAGTTGGTTTCAACAAAAGGTTCATTCTACAACTATATTTCTAGAGATTCAGATTTATTGTCATCAGGGTCAACGTTGTTCGATGGCTGGGAGACATGTGCAGAGGTGTGGGTACCTGTAACTTAGTCTTACCATCCACAGTGCACTGTCAGAATAGATAATTTATTCCTGCTTGCAGCAAAACTGCTACAAAAGCTTAAATTTGGATGCCATTTCCAGTTGCCTATTTAAAGCACTAACTTCAAAGGCTGACGTATTCCACAGCTCGCACCCACCACATGGCAGAGCTCAGTTTTCAAAAGCCAAGGAAAGTTTTACAGCTGCACTTGAAAAGTGAGAGACAGACAAGCCACCTTTTTTTTTTTCTTAATGGATGTTGCAATCTCCTTCCTTCTCCACCCAAATACTCATACAGCTGCTATGTCTAGTAGGCGAGAGAATGACAGGAAAGGAGCCGTTGTTAGGTAGGTCCTAGCTGGAGCTGAACAGGACTCCACGAAGCTTTTGTTGTGGGTGAGCTCATTGCAAGAGCCAGACTTCCGCAGGCAAAGGAAAAAAAAGGGGGTTGTGTTTAAGAGGTTCATGGTGGCAGCAGATCCAGAGTGTGGTACAGCACAGAAATGACTGCACCACACTTTGTTCATTTAAAAGAACAACTGCTCCCACATAAGCTTAACTCATTTGATCCAGACCTGAGCAAAACAGCATGTGGATTGAAGCAAAAGACTTTCAGAAGCCCTTCCTTCCATCCGTTTTTGCCGCAAGACTGAGTGCTTTTCCATGCCAGGAAAGATTTGCAGGAGGACTAGTCAGCAGAGCTCTGCCTGACTTACCATCCTTCATGGATCTTGCCGAAACGAGCAGTTTCCCTTTACGTGAAGGATCCAAAATGACTAACCATCCCTTTACAAATACATTTGTAGTAAATGGCATACCTAGATTTGAAAGGCCAACCTCATCTCAGTTAGCACTTTGATCTCTTTCCTCATGCAGTTTTCCTTCAAGATGACCAATGTCACATTTCCTAGGGGGGGGCGGGGGCAGGGAAGGGAAGACAGCCGCTCTAGAGAATAGGCAGCATTATGGCAGGTCACCATACTGAGATGCAAGGCATCCAGCCTGGCTAGAAAATCCCTCAGGCAAGGCATGTTTCAGTTTGAGAGACAAGGAAAGAATCCCATTTTAGACACACAAGCACAGTGAAAACAAACATACTGAAGTTGGTCAAACCAAAGGAGCTCGGAGACGTAAAGCAAGCAGTGACTTGCTTTACCACTGGTCTGAGAACAGTGGTGTATTATAAAACGCCCACTTGTATTACTGAAATTATAGTAAAGCTTTCAGAAAGATGGGAGGAATTTTCTTGTAGTCAACTGGTGCCAGTTTTAACTAAGGTTACCAAGTTTATTTGTAATTAGTTCGTTTTCCACTTATTCCAAGTACTGGAACAGTTCATATTCTTTCTGGGCTGTTTTTTCCAGGCCACCTTTCTCCTTAAAGGATATGGGTTTTTAAACAGTCAAAGCAGAGTCTTTTCAGCTACTCGAGTTATTCCCCTGATACCTTCCACCAACTCCCTACTCTTAATACACAAACACACCTCCCAGGACTAAATCTCACATACACCTAACACTACCAACTTTAAAGCTACTGTCAAAAGACAGCCTAAATTTTAAACTTGAAAATTGTGCCTTAGCTGACGATTAAAAAGACTGTTTGGACAGAATAAATTTGGGATGCAAACAGCCGAAATAGCTGAGTATGCTCAGCTGGCATTAATATTTTAGATCCCTGTGCAGCCAAACATTTCCTGCTTATGCCAAACAGGAAAGAGTCTGTTATGGCGGTGTTTGGTGTAAAAGAGGAAAAGAAACAAGAAAAAGGATAAGAGAAAAGAAGAATAGAATCTGTTTCACAGAAAAGATCCCTTTCCTACCTGTCCAAAACAGTGGCTTAATATCAGAGGCCCACAATTTTTCACATGCACCTGAAGAAATTCTTAACATCACATCCAGACCTAGAATCCTAAGACCAGCACAGCTTTGACAGAAACAGAACAGCAGGGGAATCCCAAGACATTTGCAGTGGTTAAAAAAAAATAAAATAGAAAAAACATTCTTCTGAAAACTGCTAGAGAACCAAATGGTACTACCCATGTCAAACAGTTACACTTCAATTAGCAAAATACCAGGAGAACAGCAGATTCAACTGATTCATCATCAATCACTTGACAATGCCAAAGAATTAATAGGCACAGTTCCATGGGAGAGAATGACTGGATGCTTCTCAAAAAAACACAAAGGGAGCAAACTATTCTAATATGTAGGAGGAAGAGGCCAACGTAGCACCACTTAGGCCCCAGCCTGTTAATAACAAAGCAGGCAGTTCTCCTTGTAAAAAGAAAGGGGGGAGGGGAGAGAGCCCTGCATGCAGGAACAGTATCAGAACAGGTACAAAAGCTTCAGCGCAGAAGAAAAAGGAAAGTACTTCTGATTATATTTACAGAAAAGGGAAACAGAATGGATTGTACCTCTGCATCGCTTAAGTTGGAAGCAAGTGAATTACAGTTAAGAACAAGAACTACCATACAGGATTGGACCAAAGAGTCCATTTGGCTCAGTAGCCTGCCTTCAGCCACCAGTAATGCACAGGACAGGGGAACAGGGTTGGGGTGAAGAGCGTTGCTGTAAATTGGATGGATTTATATTTTTCTTCCCTACATCACAGAATCATTTAGGTTGGAAAAGACCCTTAAGATCAACATCCTTCCAGTTTCCAGCAATACATGGCTTAAGGACTTCCCAGTTGCATCCACATCTGTGTACTTAATATAGCCCTTAATGAACTTTTCTAGCATGAATTCATCTTATTGTTTAAGCCCATTTAAATGGCTGGCATTCACAGCATTCTGTGGCAATGAGTTCCATAGTTTAATTGTGTGCTGTGTCAAAAAGTACTTCCTTTGCAACCCACTATCTGATGATTTTGATAATACCATTTCATTTGGTGAAGAAGACCATAATATTGAATGTTGTTTTCTTCAGTTTATTAATATAATTGTACCTGTGTGCTTCGTAATAGTTAGCAAAGCATATAATCAATAGGTCATAAGTGAGGAAACAAATGATCTAGAAGTATCTAAAAAATAAACTAGATGAACTGAAGTCATAAACTGATTAAGTTACTTCTAACCTACTTTTTAAAAAAGCAAGCTAAAGCAACGCAAGATCTACATAAACTCTGAAGATATCTCTCTGGTTATCAGTTAGGCTGATCAGCTTATAATTTCTTCTTCCCTTTAATTTCTATTTTAGAACAACGTTCTCCCAACAAATTTGGGAGAAGTTTCAGGCAAAAGCTACTAACGCTGTTTTTACAAAATTAAGTAATTTCACACCAATCTCATTTCTCACAAGAGGGTTACTGACTTGGCCAACAGGTATAAGCTCGAGATGTCATATACCTTGATTTGGAGGCTTTATGACATGGCCCCCCAAAAATACACTCATAGATGAATAAGGAAACTATGCCTAGATGAAGTTACTGCAAGGTACCTGTGTAACTAGGGGGCAGGGGAGAGATTGTTATTTTTGAGAAGTAGCATGATGTATCATAAATGGTATAGTGAAACAAGACAAGTCCTGAACAGATTTATCCCTACACCTCTAAACTTTTGATACTTCACTAACAACAGTAAACAATTAACTTAGGATTTGTTAATCCCCTTATGCTGGAAGATGTTGCTGCAAGAACTAGGTAGGACAGAATGAGATCATGAGCCATGTAAGTGTGCTGGTGGTCCATAAGATGAAATTCGGTTGAAAAACACATGAATATAGAGTGATGAACAATGCCCAAGTGGCAATACAAGGCAGAAGGAGATGCAGGTCAGTTTAAGTGCCGTAAAGAGGAAAGAGCGCTGTTCAGGTATGTGAATATCATTCTGGGATATATTAACCAGGGTGATGAAATAACAGCACATCCTCATTCGGAACACAGAGTTCAGACTCAGTCGCTGAACTTTGGAAAGGATGCAGGCAAGCTGGACAGGGTCCAGGACAACGCAAGGAGTGCTGAGAGTTTAGCTGCACAGGAAGGCTGGAAGAATGGAGCATGTGATGTTTTAAGACAGGGAAGAACGGGTGGTAGGCAGACGTAGCCCTGTATGTATTTTAATACATAAAATGTTGACCACCATGTGCACTGAAGGCAAGACAAGTTAAAATTGGCTTTCACATTACAGAAACTCTAATCCAAGTATTCCTTGAAAAAGAGAGTAGTGGAGTACAAAGAAACAGCTTTGGAAGTTCAAGAATGCCTATCAGTGAGGGTTACAGAGCAGAGCTGCCCACCTGCTGGAATAATCTTTATCTACCAGATCCCACTTTGAAGCAGAATGATGCAGTTTATAGATCCTGAATGCAATTTGCACTCTGCACATTCTCACTAGCACATTTTACAGCAAGGTCATTCCTTGCTAGGAGTCAGGCTCTTTACCTTAGTTCTACACTCATGGTCCAAAGCAAGCAGTCCTCAAGCCCCTCTTCCTCTCTAGTTCTTGCCCTGCTGGTAGGAACAATGACTCTTATTCTTCTAAAGCATAGTGTTTCCAAGTCACATTAATATCAATTTAAAGTGGATGAAGCACAGCATAGCTCTCTCCACACCCTGTAAGAAATGGCCTCCAGCTGCCCAAAGACAGCTGTATCCATAGAAAGTATCAAACAGTCATAAAAATTCTTCTCATTTTTTTGTGTATTGTTATTTGGCAAAGTATTTGGAAATGGTGAAAGACCTTGTAGTACAGTAAAGCCTGCAGAGTATGTATCAAGGGGGGGAAAAAAAAAAATGGCTTCCAGCTCCCAAAAGACAGCTGTATCCATAGAAAGTATCAAACAGTCATAAAAATTCTTCTCATTTTTTTGTGTATTGTTATTTGGCAAAGTATTTGGAAATGGTGAAAGACCTTGTAGTACAGTAAAGCCTGCAGAGTATCAGTATCAAGGGGGAAAAAAAAAAACAAATAAATTTTATGAAAGGAGTCCTTCTCAGGACTTTCCCTTCAATGTACCTGAAGTGCAGTTCAGCATCACAAGACTCTGCACACTCAAATTGTGAGAAAAAAGGTGGCAGTGGGCTAACAGACACACAATCTGTCCTTTTCCAGTAACTCCTAAAACCACACCGGAATCCCAGGACCACTTCAGAGAGGCTGGGGCAAAGAGACAGTAACACAGTGCACTTAGAAAACCAGGTCTGTTGCATTTGAATTATCTGTACTGATCCAAAAAGGATAAAGGTCATGGCAACTAATTTTTAGGCTCCAAGAGACATCATAACTACAAAATAACCAGGTCAACCCTGAGTTAAATGGCTGAGTGTGAGAAACAAGATACTGAGCAAGCTCAGACTACTCACAAGATACTTGCTCTTATTGTCTATGTAACCAATGTTGAAAATGTCACCCGTACTATACAGGGTGTCTGGTAGTGACGAACCATCTTCAGTGACTGGGTATAAACTCTTTTTAGAGCCACAGAGGAAGCTCGTTCAAAGAAGCAACAAACAGAATAGGCAAGACATCTTTTTAGAATCATGGCCATCTGCCAATTTAAGCCACTTGATTAGAGGCTAAAAAGAAATAGTCACTTGACCAAATTCTAGAGGTCACCATTGCCCCAAAGAGAGTGGTGATGAACTGTGGTATTAACTGAGGATCTGTCTGAACCAAACGCAAAAATAAAATAAAAATAAAAAAACCCAAAACAAACCCCACAGCATGATCCATCGAGAGTAACAAGGAACTCACTATTCCTCAAACCTATCACTCAGTAAGACATGTTCGGATACAGAAGGTATAGTACTGAAGTTGTATCAACATATCCAAGGCACTGACACAGCCTATTACTAGTGCAGTTCCAAGTAGCACAGCTCACTTTAGATACAACCAGCACCTTCTGGTATGATTTTTGCAGGTGATACTATTGTCCTAACATGTTATTCACACCTAGAAACTAAAGCAGTTACTCACGGCTGAGAATAGATACACAGTACAATTACCAGAGTGAAGCACTGAAAAAGGATTGGCTTTAAGAAGTCGGTCTGTGCCTATTCAGCCAACGGAATAAGACAAATTGCTTCAAAAAAAGCTAAGACCTAGTTTTATCTCTGAATTAAGTGTCCTTAAATTGCTGCAACTGTATTTCACTGCAAGTTAATTCTTACACCACATATCAGGGAGTGTCATTCGAGAATGAGTTTTGGAAGTCAGAATTGCCAAGAGGAACAGTGTTTTTGTTTACCCTGCCCCTTGGATAGTGCAACTGATTCCATGTATCGAGAAGGTATACTTATCTCATCCTTTTGCCAAGCATATGTATGGATACCACCTTCATTAAAAAGAAACCAAAATATTGTGCAAATTCATGTCCTCACATATAAGAACTTTTATGGTTATAGAAGTTGGTGTGAGATGAAACAGTATGTATGCAGTTCACCTTGAGGGTGCTCACAAGGCATGTGCGGGACAGCCAGGGGATCAGGCCCAGCCAGCGTGGATTCATGAGAGGCAGGTCTTGCTTGACCAACCTGATCTCCTTCTATGAGCAGGTGACCCGCCTAGTGGATGAGGGAAAGGCTGTGGATGTGGTCTACCTGGACTTCAGTAAGGCCTTTGACACCGTCTCCCACAGCATTCTCCTAGAGAAGCTGGCGGCTCACGGCTTAGACAGGTGTACTCTGCGCTGGGTAAAAAACTGGCTGGACGGCCGGGCCCAGAGAGTTGTGGTGAATGGAGTTACATTCAGTTGGCGGACGGTCACGAGCGGTGTTCCCCAGGGCTCAGTTTTGGGGCCGGTCTTGTTCAATATCTTTATCGATGATCTGGATGAGGGGATCGAGTGCACCCTCAGTCAGTTTGCAGACAACACCAAGTTGGGTGGGAGTGTTGATCTGCTCGAGGGTAGGAAGGCTCTGCAGAGGGACCTGGGCAGGCTGCATCGATGGGCTGAGGCCAACTGTAGGAGACTCAACAAGGCCAAGTGCCGGGTCCTGCACTTCGGCCACAACAACCCCATGCAGCGCTACAGGCTTGGGGAAGAGTGGCTGCAAAGCTGCCTGGCGGAAAAGGACCTGGGGGTGCTGGTTGACAGCCGGCTGAACATGAGCCGGCAGTGTGCCCAGGCGGCCAAGAAGGCCAATGGCATCCTGGCCTGTATCAGAAATAGTGTGGCCAGCAGGAGTAGGGAAGTGATCGTGCCCCTGTACTCAGCACTGGTGAGGCCGCACCTCGAATACTGTGTTCAGTTTTGGGCCCCTCACTACAAGAAGGACATTGAGGTGCTGGAGCGTGTGCAGAGAAGGGCAACAAAGCTGGTGAAGGGTCTGGAGAACAAGTCTTATGAGGAGCGGCTGAGAGAACTGGGGTTGTTTAGCCTGGAGAAGAGGAGGCTGAGGGGAGACCTCATCGCTCTCTACAACTCCCTGAAAGGAGGTTGTAGCGAGGTGGGTGTCGGTCTCTTCTCCCAAGTAACAAGTGATGGGACGAGAGGAAATGGCCTCAAGTTGTGCCAGGGGAGGTTTAGATTGGATGTTGGGAAAAATTTCTTTACTGAAAGAGTGGTTAAACATTGGAACAGGCTGCCCAGGGGAGTGGCTGAGTCCCCATCCCTGGAGGTATTTAAAAGACGTGTAGATGAGGCGCTTAGGGACATGGTTTAGCGGGCATGGTGGTGTTGGGTTGATGGTTGGACTCAATGATCTTAGAGGTCTTTTCCAACCTTAATGATTCTATGAAAATATCAAGGCAAACATTCCTCCCATCTAAACATAGGCTCTTGTACTTGTCTTCAGCTGCTGTGATAAATTTGGCAGCATAAATCCAGACCTGAACATCTATCATTTATATGGAAAATTCTATTGCAATCAAGACAGGACATCAGCACCTTGCTGATTTCCATTTAAAAAAAAATAAATTTGGCTTTAAGGACTGCAATTGTCAAAGACTAACTAAAAGCACAGGTAAGAAGAAGCTGAGAAATCTGGCAAAATTCAACTGAACTGACAACAGCAGACTGATAAGAATCACACACACAGAATTTTAAGACCTTTTTGGCACATGGCAATTCATGTCCATCTCCTAGTCATTCCTAAACCGACAACCAGTTCCACAGCAAGTAATGCCAGCACAGACACACAGTATGCAAGAACAGCCAACAGTCAGCCAAACCAGTCAGCGTAGGCTAAAGCCGGTCCAAGCGTTTGTCTCTATTATCACATCACTAGATTTGTTTGAATTCCACAGGTGCAATACAAAGGTTATATTTAGTGACTAATGTAGTTTGACACCAAGAAGCTTAAGAGCCTCTTTTTTGTAATTGAGTAGGAAGAAGCCTGCAGCAGTATAGGCCTATCATAAAAAACCACACTGCTACACTTCTTTCCTTTGCAAGGCCATTAAAAAAAATTCAAAGTCAACCCTGACCTTCCTTGTTGTGTCTCTAGGTGAACAGACCCAGAAAAGAGATAAATGAAGAGGCAGGTAAGTCTGTAGTTGCTTCTGTTTCAGGGCTATGAAGGTCCGGTGTGCCTGAAAATCTGCCCCTTCCTTTCTCAGAATTGGTCTAATAAGAAGTTATTTGTCTACACAAAGTTATCTATCCCCTCCCTTCTCATTAGGCCATTAAAGCTTCTGCATCTTCTGAACTTTTATAACAAAACTACTGAAGCAAGAAGTTAAGATCTCTAGGAGCATGTTCTAGAGAAAAGCAACTAGCTTTTCCTCTTACAAGTTCCCTGATCTGCTTAGCGGACTGTAAAAATCACGCTTTTAATACACAATTACACAAGGATATAGAAAAATAAATATTTGAAGAATACTGCTCTTTATCCTAAGGATTTCTAAAGCCTGTTTCAGTGCCGAACAGACAAAAGGTATCAAGCCAGTGGAACAATACTGTTTTCTTACATCAGATCACAAAAAGGAAAGATCTGAGCAGCACTAAAGACTTGAGTCCTATTTACTCAATCACAATCGGCAGAATTTCCTTCATATTCAGTTCACCACAGACCCCTTTCTCAAACTCAAAAACTGAAATTATGCCTTTATTGAAAAGAGTTTCCATTCCCCAACCTGTTATTCCACACATGCTAGTTGTCAGCCTTATCGGACATGCCACTGCTATACTGCTGGAAGAACAGTCACGGAAGGGGATCTGTGGCACCAGAATTAAACTTGTCAGTACATGCTTCACTTTCTTCATGCACGAGCTCAAACAAGACAAACTCAAGGCTTTGGGAACCTCTTTTGCTGATGCATAGGTCTGATGGGAATTGCCTAAACTCGCAGCCAGCTTTTACTCCATCTATAAATTACTGCATTACAGAGTAGGAAGGGATTCCAATTCTAGCTGATGCATCATCATATGGGTTATCACGTGGTAAGATCTAGTTAGACTAAGGGAATCTATGTCATTTTCTGACACAGCAGACTCAGGATGAGACTGTACAAACATACTGATTTATACATAGCCTCGTTATTCAATACTGATTTTTTCAAATGACCAGTCTTATGCCTGCTACAGCAGCTAAGAATAAAACCCATAGAAACATGATTGGCTACTAGTTTGATAACCTGGAAAACTGGAGTCAGAGTAATGCATAATTTTATGCAGAATTACAAGGTAATTTTAAGTTGTAATTCTTTAACAAAGTGCAACTCCCACTGTAATTTTCTAAGATCCAATCAGTTTTCATACAATAAAACAACATACCCTAAATACCTGAGTCCAAATGGTGTACTTGGCTACTCTCTCGACCTCCCCCACCCTGACCCTTCACAACTTGTGTTCTAGAGCAGATCAGAAACAGTTAAGGGACTAAATTTAGTAATACTTGTTTCGTGTTTTAACTAGCAACACAAGCTGCCTTAAGGATACAGCAGAATATTAACCAAATAGTTGTTTCTAATGAAAATACAAAGAAGGAACATCTTTAGAATTACCTCAGTTGCCAGAAAGCTCGAAGTGGCACAAAACACTGAGCATTTCTGAGGTAAATAGAGAAATATGGGTATCAACTTGCTGACTTATTTTCATCACTTATTCTTTCACAGCAATAAACTACTTCACTAAAAAGAAGCTAGCAGGGAGGACAGAGGGAAAGATCTAGAAAGCCTAATTCCATGTTTATGGCAAGACAGAGGTTCAGATTCCCATTTAGGGAAAACACGTTTACCAGAGTAAATGAATTAAAAATGGATGCTTTTCAAATGCTTGTGATGATAAAAAAAGTGCAAGGAACCATACCTGCTTTCTAGGCTTAGCCTGCCACAGTACAAACAGTACTGTTGAGTTCATTGCCTGAATCATCCTGCTAATTGGAAAAATGCAGAAGTGCATCCTACTCCCTCAATTACTCACATGCTATTTAAATGGCCACACGCTCATATTCACTAATGTGAAGACAGCTTTGTTTATGGTGACATATTTGTTACTCACCTAATTATATGAGGGTGGAATAAGCCGAGACCTTCATTCGGTAGTGTCAACAAGGAGCTTAAGCCAGAAAGCGTATAGAACCAACACTATCCTTAAGTCTCTTTATGAGCTACTTAAGAATGTGAGGGCAGAGATGTGCACCGAACTGCACACCACATGCAGGTGGTTGCACCGAGCTGCCCAGCATAATGTGTGCTCCTTACTGCCGTTCCTGGTTCTCTGGGAGGAATGGCCAGAGAGAAGCACTCTCCAAGCTCTTGGAGACAATCAGACCAGAATAACAAGCTGTTGTAACAAATCAGAGTAGTTATTTCTGGCCTTTCAGTTTGTTAACAACCACAAGCAACCATTTAGGACTAGAAATGGCAAAAATCAACGCTTAATAAAAAACAAAAATCTTGTGATGTGTACAAAGCTGCTAATGTAACTTGTATCACTAAGCATAAGGCTCATTAAACACTTACCAAGGCAAGATTTCTGCACCTAGCTTGGCTGCCACGATTCTCCACACTGCCACCCCTCTCCATGCTCCCAAATGCGTGCTTTGGAGAGATTTCGGATGCCATTTCAGGAGAATCTGAGAGGAAATTTCTAGGCATCACACTCTCTTGACTCATCGATCCCGATGCAGTGTAGAATGCCATCAGCGTATTACGTAGGGCTGCTAGCTTTATTCATTTCTGAAAACAGAGAACAATGTGTTATATTTAAATCTGTTTTTTAAAATACTTTAAAAGGAGTGGAAAACAAATAGGAAAAAAGATCCCATGCAAGTTAATAAAGGGCATATCTTTATGCTCTGGAACACGTCTACCACCTATGGGCACCTTTTAAAAAAATTGGTCTTTTTCTAAAAGGTGACTTTAAAATCCAACATAGCAAGATTCTAACCAGATGTCTACATTTACAAGCACGGACCCTGCATACATACCTATCCTACAGGTTCAGTTTGTGTTTTCCATTATGACACATCATTAACAGTAATAAAATCCCATTGGCTGAGATACCAACTGACGCCGTTCAAACGTCTTCATCTTTTACTAGCTTTTAGACAAGAGTTCTATTTATCAGATCACATGAGGGAAACAGAACCTAGTTCATTTCCTAACACTGCTTCAGTTAACTCGTATGTTACTGAAGCAGCTCTATGCCAACTATTTCCGGTGAATGATCCATGAAGAGAACTTAGTGCCATTTTTGCACCATCGCGTTACATAGCAAAATTGCATTTTAAAGTTTACAGAGCTTTTATTTCACTCAGCCATGAAGAAACAGTGCTTGTACATTTGGAAGATGCTTACTGGAACAGACATATGCACCAGAGCTTACTGGAGCACAAGCTCCCAGTTTAAGCCATCCTAGTGCTCAGTTCTGTAATACCTCTCTGAATTTTCGTCATCTCCCAAAACACTCTGGCAGAATTTCTTCCTTCATTCTGAAAGTACCACAAAGACAAAAGTCATCCTTGTGCACTAATGGCACAAACAGGGGGAGGGGAAAAAAGTAGAACCTAGCTCATCTCTCTCTCCAATACGTTAAAACATCCTTCGCAACAAGAAACTGCCTTGTTCTTTAACAGCCTATCTTTTCACCCACCCTGCCTGTGACCAGGAAACAGCAGTGATGCATTCCTCAAAACAGTTGGTTCTGAGGTACCACATTATATGCAACCAGCTGGGAACTCGATACCATTACCCTGACACTGTACAAATGAAATGAGATGGTCCCACTTCCCAAGTGCTTCTCCTTTTATTATGGTTCGAGAGGTGACACGAGAAGCAAAGTCAAGTCTGCATTTCCAATTCAATTGGATTACTTCTCCTTCCTCACTACCCCTGTCAGCTGAGGGCTGAGAAACCAGAGCCTCCTGGTAAGCTGATTAAGTGTTTCATAGCAGTGAGATAACATCTGCCAATACTGAGCAACAATTCCATCCCGCTGATCGTTTCCTCCCAGGAGAGGGCTATGACATTACCAGAGGTACGTACGAACGCTCCCTCATCTATGCTGCAGCACCAACATGTGTCCTGTGGGAAGGCTGCCGCACAATGTAGCTAGGCTGCAGTCCAGCAAGCCTTGGAAGCACAATCCACATAAACAGAGCACTGGATTGCCACAATAAAAGCATCTGATAGCCTTTCTTATGAACATTAGGTCTAACCATTAAGATTTAGCCTTGCTTTTTACATAAAAAGAACATTCTTCCTTTCTTCTATTAATAACATTAGCTATAAATAGATACAATGCATCCTCAGGATAATGGTTTTCAAGTGATGCCACAGAGGTACAAACATGCTCTTGGTCCTGGTTTTCAGAATCACAAGACAGGCAGACATGAGAGCAGTGCAGCAGCTGCTGTACCTCTGATTGCCACATACCCAGGCTCAAACCAAAAAGATATGCTGCAGAAAGCTAAACTGGAAAAGAACAGCCCGAGTCTAGAACACACCCTGCAACAGCAGCTCCATCCACAACAAACCCTGTGGCACACGCACAAGAAAATATACGTAATTTTTAGAAGGCAACATTATCAGTGAAAATCTTGACTCCTCTGAAATGCTAAACAAACACACACATATATAATCTCCTCTGAAATGCTAAACAAACACACACAAATATATATATATATAACTTTTAGAAGGCAAGATTATCAGAGAAAATCTTGACACCTCTGAAATTCACAGAAGACTTCCACTGACTTCAGATTTCATCCCATGACTTTCAAGGTGATGTTCAGATGGAAAAGAGTATTTTTCTAAAGAGGGACCAGCAAGAGGCGAGTACTCCTACTGACATGCAGCATAAGGTGAGTATTATTTCTCATCAGCACTTTTAAGCTGCAGCATCAATTTCTATCCAGGTGTCCTCAGTATAAACTGGACATACCACGTTTGTTCAGTCCCTCAGTGATGTACTATAGACAACTACTAGTTTTCTAGAATGATACTCAAAACTGTTTGTGAACTTTTTATAGACTACATTATGACAGGTCATAGCTCCAGATTACAATAGATATCATAGACAAGACCCACATTTAAAGACTAACCAAATGAAGATATTAATCAAGTTACCAAGAAACCAATTAATGGGCCAAAACTTTGAGGGAGAAGAAAGTATTTAAGAGTACTGTTCTGCTTTCTCCAACAGCAAAACCTTAGCATAACCAGGTCTAAGCTTCATAGTGGGCTATCTGCATCCAGGACAGCAGGAACACCCAGATTCAGTAGCAATAAACATTAAAGCTGCAAGTTCTAAATAAGAACAAATAACTCTGCTTCCAGCAAGCTCCTGTTACTCATTTCAGAGCTCAAGCACAGATGTTTCACAAAGCTCCTGAACAATGAATAAAGGCAGCGACTGCGACTGGGTAAGAGAGCCACCCACACAAGATCAAGTAGCAAGCTTTACGGCACTGGTTCTGCTTTTGCGTTGTAAGCCGTGGCTTCTTTGGAGGTTTTACTCATTTCAGAAGAGCTCAGGAGCTGTGTGATAGCCTGTGAGCCTGCAGAAAGGGGGGGGGAAGATCTTTTCCCCCCTCTATCTTTCACATTATCTTTAACACTTCAAGGGTACACATCAATAAGATCATAACCCATTCAGACACATTATTTCTGCTCCCCTCTGCTGTGGTTTTTTTTATACTTTAAGGAAGAAACTCCTACACATTTGTACAGTGCCTAGCGCAGCTACAGCTGATGTGAGGTTGCCCGGCACTGCTGCAATACATACAGCATGCTTTAGAGACAAATTCCCCTCCTAACCATGGCTAACACAGAAGTCCCTTCACCCTTTTTATGTCCCCTCTATTAAGTGAAAGACTTTGTGGATTTAAGATAGATATAGCCAAGAATCTAATGAATTTTGAGACCCCACTGCCTGTTTCAGTAGGATTGCCTAGGTAACAAGCAAGGGTTCAAAAATAAGGTAACCATCCTCAGAGAGAGCATGAACAGCAGGACGACAGGCGGCTGTTCCTCCTGACCTTCAGAGATGCATTAAATATGAAAGTTGCTCACAACAGGATTTGTTGCTTGGTCTATTCAATGCATTGTGGTGGTGGTGGGGGATTTGCTTGGTTTAAGAGCTGTGTGCCTGTACCATTAGGGATTAATAAAAAAAGAAAATCAGATCACGATACAAGACTGCAGAAGTGTGACACGAACAGTACTATTTGGAGAGAAGATCCCAAATATTAAACCAAAAAGGCATCTCAGGGCAGCTGTGATTCTATCAGCTGAAATGATCCCTTTCGGTTACACTAGAGCTAGCCTTCATGAGGTATTTAAAACAATACAATTCACATATCATGCATGTTTGTCAGGGGGTAGTAGAAGGAAATTGAAATATTCTGACGTTAACATTGAATTTTTGCCTCCAAAGATTTAATTTTGCTTTGACAGAGGCACATAATTCAGAGAGACTGTATTAAGTTGCCATCAAAGATAAGGTGCAGTCTGTCCCTTTAAAAAGGATATTTTTATAGTTTTGCTGACTAAGATTACTTCTCCACTGAAGTTCAATGTTAGCATTTACAAGGGACTCTTTCTGTAGTAGCAGGAGATTGAAAAATTGTTTATTAATAATTCTGTTTGAAAACTAGCTTAATAGGCAAAAGATCAATGCCACAAAAATGGAAGACATTTAGGGTCAACTGCTACATAAGCCAGGAGCCGAAAGCCAGCAAACAGACAGCATCATCCCATTTACTGCATGATATATTTAAGGTAAGTAGAGCTGACAATTTTTAGAAAGTTATACATTTTTAAAAGGGCACAATATCAGTCTCTCCCTCCCTTCAGTATACCTACAACTGCTAGAACATTCTTTGCATAAAACATTTTTTAAGCTACATTTCTAAGCCTAGACTGTACTCTTGAGCATCACACACACTTTGTCTGATACAACTGAAACAGAAGAACTGGCCAGCGAACTTCAAGGTTTGTTTAATCTGTCAGCTGTATACAGACATACTAATGCACACACTCAGCTCTGCGCACACCGTCAGACATCTTGCACTCCATGGCAGTGCTTGAGTTTGGAGAGTTAAGCATCTGGAAAAAACATCTGAAAGTACTCTGAGGTCATTCGAAGTGTTACCGTGGGATAGGTTTTATAAAAATGATGGTACAGGGGCAGACTAGAGACCCACATCTCTATTAGCCTCTGACAGTTAGCAGCAGATGCTGAGGGAAAAGTATATAAAACAAGGCAAGCAGAGAGTAGGAATTCATTCAGATGCCTGCACGTTGCGGTCAGGAGACCACAGGGCTTCCCCAAACAGGCCAGGTATTTGTGTTTAATACAAGGAAAAATTCATCAGGTTATTAAGTGCTCCTGCAACACACCTTTGAACCCGCTATAAGATCACAGCTAAACAAAACCAACTGGCCCATGGCATGTCTTCACTGAGCCACTGCTGTTACAAACTCCTCAAAACTAACTGATCCAGTATGGCAGACATATTTCCTCCTTATGAACAGAGCTATCAGCAACGGAATTCTTCTTACCCCCTTCGGTATATGAAATACAGAGTGAATCCCTGAGCCTTAGAGGTAACCCGTGTCCTACTCTTGTGATACACAGTAAGATTTAAGCTTTCTGGTAGAAGAACAGACTAAGTAACAGTTTGCCTACAAAGGACAAACCTCACAGGCAAGTTGACCAACTCTAGGAGCACACAGGATGGCTGAAGGGGTATTGCTTTGAGCACATAAAAACCCCAGAATCAGACAGTAAATTTGTAAGCTGTTCTTATAGAAAGAGTCAAAACAAAACTGAAGTAACAATCAAGAACGCTTCATGTTTAGGAACCAAGGTAAACCAAAACTGGCCAACACGGTTTAATTCTGACTTTTCTTCTCCACATCGTAAGTGCGGATGCTTATGATAATGTGCTAATGCATTTTAATATGATGCACATTCCTTATCTGCTCATGAAAAATCCTGTTTGTCCAAAACAGTCATGGCTATTTAACATCCAGTAACCAGGAAACGTTCCTGCCCTTGTTTAGAGCGGGACTGTCCCCATAGTACAGCCAGCCAAATAGAACTGCTGACCACTTAAAAAACAAAAAGAAAAACAAAAACCCCATACCCCATCCCCCCAGTCTATGACAGTACGGTCCTCTAAACAAGAACCAGGCCAACAGCATTTTTATAGACACTTCCTTGGGTATCAATTCTAATTTGAGATTTTCAGAACAGGTGTCAAGTAAGTTTGAACAATGTTCAGCAAAGTGGGAACTCAAGGTACTCTCATGGTAGCATGGCAGCCCAGGACAGACATGCAGCTACAACCAAAGTAATTAGAGTGCTAACAACCATGCAAGACTCCCAGAATTCAAGTGAATTTAATGCAAGTAACCCCAATATTTTGTTTTAAACTTTCTGGTTTCTGTGGTGCATTTGTGATAATTCAAACTTTCCTCTACAGGCTGGAGAGCTACAAAATCCGTTAGTTTTAAAACTAAAAACAAAGATTCTCTCAGTCCTCTAAATCTGGAAGCTGGAGCCTCAAGAAACACACTGAATGTCATTCATACAACTTGCACTAGAATTTGCGAAAGCTGCCAACAGTGAAATAATTAATCCTGTGTACATAAGTTTTTAAAAGAACTAGATGGGCAAGGCACCAATTCAGTAAAACTTAAATCCAGCTGACTTCACTAGGATATTTTATCACACGCTTAAATGGTTTGCTGAATTGGATCTCAAATTAAATGTAGCAACCACTTAAAAAGAAAGGAAATAATCACAAACCAACATTTTCATCACCTAAGTAATAATTCAATTACTACACTGAATTCTCCAAATCATGCTTTGCTCAGAAACAATGCTTAAGGTCACACCTTTGACCATGTTAATCCAAGCCTCAAGATACCAGAAGAAGAGGGTTCAATACTGTCCTTCATTCTTAACTAGTCTTTCTGGGTTTTCAAGAACAGCCTTTTTAGGTTTTTTTGAGACCCTATACTTTAGAAACTTCATCACCTACTGAAGAAAACTAAACCAACACAAGACAAAAGACCTTTTGCAAAAGCCTAGATCATCATTACCTCATCATCCTCTCCGCAGTGTTTGGGAAATGCTGCTTCTTTTAAAACAGCCAGTGGAATACCAATGCAGGATTTGATGATGCTAAGCACACTGGTCCAACCTCAAGACAGAATTTATTCAGGAGAAATCTGTGAAGCAGGTTTTCACATGCCTTATCCCTTGCAAGTAAACTCTGTTCCCAGTTCACCACATCAACAGCAGCTTCAGCTGAATCCTGCTGCCTAAAGCAAAGAAGGCCAGTGGCAAAGGTTCATATACAACAGCGTGGGTTAAATCACCAGAGAAGGATCCCTGAAGTGCTTGCATTTCCCATGCATTTACAGCAACAGAATAAAACTCTAGCCAGTGACAAGTAGTTACTTTTCTTTAGATTAACGCCTTACCCAAAGATAACAATAAGGCTCTCACTGGTACTCTACAGTTGAGATTTGATGACCAGTATCTGCTCAGTGGGAAAACTACGTATGATACCCAGGGCTGCCTCGTCCAGTTTTATATGGGGCTGTAAAACACATCCAGGTGGTGGCCGAGGTCTCCTCTGACTTCAAATGTCCTTATGCAAATTTCAACAAGGAAAGTGTCCAATTCTTTTAAAGTTACTCTTTTTAAATCTCCCCTGTTAACATCAGGGTGGTGCTACCTATGACACCCAACACTTCAGAAACATGAAATGTACACAAACAATTTCAGGCACAGACTCCTCTGTAATTAGTCAACTTCTGTCTTGTTACAGGTGTAGCATCACTGGGGTTTAGGGTTTCATTATGTAAGTACTGCTACAGTCATAGCAAAGTTGAGCCAAATCCTGTTTTACAAAGTATTTAAGACAGCAAGATTATTTTCAGCCCCAGTATGGCTGTGTCACAGCCTCAGAGCTGGATCTTAGGTTGCTTTCCTATGTTTCTTTTTGTGACTGCTGTGCTGGTATAGGGAGGAGGGCAGAAGACACCTGAAGCACAAAGCAGAGGTATTTATTTTAAAAAGCAGCTAATCTAATGCACATTTCATTCCTATGTAAGTACATACAGGTCTGCCTGCCCAGGGCAAACAGAGCTGAAAACAGCACTGGCAAAACAGAGCAGTTAAGTCTTGCCCTGGACTTTCCTTGGTACAGGAATAATCAATACACACCCAATTGAAAAAGATACCCTTAAACAGTTAGTTACACAGGAAATTAAAATTCCTTGCTTTTATTTTTAAAAAAAAAAAGGGAGGAGGGATGACTTGGTAACAGTATTTGACACAGCCTGTCTAGCTGGCTTTGAAAGCCACATTCATATGCTCATTTATTTTCATGCTCCAGTATTTTAGAAGGTCAGTCAGCCTGAGACTTGTCAACTGCTCAGGAGTTAAGTTGTTCCAGTTACTATATCCAACCAGCAAGCCCCTCTGCCAACATTCTTGGTTAATATTTCTCTCGGAGGCATGCAGAGAAAAAGGAGCTATGACCAACAGGAGGAGAAGAGTTTTACTACTGACAAAATAGAGAGGTGTAATATAGAATCTTCCTCTTCCTTTCCAGTGTCAGGCATTACTTGTACTTCTAGTCATAAAGTCCAGTACTTCATTTTACTCATTCACTCTCTGTTGTAAAAACCCCAAACAAATCCTTGATAAGAGAGTCACAGCTGGAAAAATCTATTCCATTTCTAAGAAGTAATTAGTGTGTTCATTTCTTGGACACCTGGTGAGCAACTCTCCCCCCCCCCCCCCGCCACCTTTTACTGTTTAATCACCAGCTCCCCTCTTATACAGCAGTAATTACTGCAAAGGAAGGAGAAAAGCCACAATCATTAGTCTTTATAGTAGTACCTGTACAAGGAAGTCCATCTGCAACGCTGCATTAGTCAAGGATCTGTAGAAGAGTCTTAAAATAATACCTTTTTATTAGCCTAAGCCAGAAATTGCAAGAGCTTTTAAAACTAAGACTTATGCTTTAGAGTTTGGAAAGAAGTCTTTCCTTCTGTGCCCTTCATAAAAGGAAGGCGAAAGGAAACAATTGTTACTTACATTTCTGATGCTTGTTATAGTTTAAAATCCTTGCAAAATTTTTAGAAAGATAGGAAAGAAATTTGGAGGAGGTTGTCTATTTCATCTGCATGCTTGTTACCGCAGGAATCATCTCTTGCTACACCCATGCACAGGACCAAGCACAACAGAGCTCCACTTCCAGCTACTTCCTCTCCGTGCCACGCTAAAACAAAAACTATTCAGGAAATCATGCCCTTGAGATCCTGGATTACTGAAAATCCCGAGAGTGTTTTTAAGGCTGTGGTTTCTCTTACACATACTAAACCTCGCCCAAACTACCTAAGATTACGAACTTAAGAAGCACCAGCCATCTCACGCTTACCATCTCCAGATGGAAAAGGCACCTGACAGCATACGGAAAAAAAGTATTTTGAACTAGAATCTGCTACTGTTTAAGCCAACAGTTTTTCCAATGGCAACAGTAAATTGCAGACAGAAAATGAGGAGGAGGAATAAGGCAGCTCTTTCCCATCACCCTTAGTCAGTCAGTAACACCATACATCCAAAGTTTAACAATGCACTGGTACGAAGCCTTTCCTTAAGTCTCTTTAAGTTGCCAATTAGCACACGCAAATTGTTTTTATACAGGATATGGTGGGGAAGAACAAGAAAGCCAAGGAACAAAAAAGAAAAATAATCCTTAACACAGCTCAGTATTGGGAAACTAAGCCTCACATACAGCAGGGAAGCAGTTCGCTAGTAGGTTTTTTCCTCCCCTCCTCTGTACACAAAACCAAACCAAGTCCGAAGCCCCTCTCCGGGGCTGTGCCAGTCTCCCTTCCCTCGATGACAAGGCTGCGGGCAGGCACCGCGCCGGAAGCGGGCAGCAGCCCGAGCGCGCAGG
>NW_008796041.1:1134726-1135667 GCF_000699145.1 Aptenodytes forsteri | reverse complement strand
GCCATGCTAGGGGGAGCCGCCGCCGTCCGGCCTGCTGCTCTTGGAACCGCGGCAACTGGCGCGAGTGGGGAAAAGAAAAAAATTAAAAATCCATTAGTGAGTAATAAGACCGATATTGAACCAGTCCTATCAAGGGCTGACAAACGCGCGGAGCGCTCCGCGGCCTCTCCCCGAAGGGGCCGCTGAGGAAGACCGAGGCCTGCTGCTCTTGGAACCGCGGCAACTGGCGCGAGTGGGGAAAAGAAAAAAATTAAAAATCCATTAGTGAGTAATAAGACCGATATTGAACCAGTCCTATCAAGGGCTGACAAACGCGCGGAGCGCTCCGCGGCCTCTCCCCGAAGGGGCCGCTGAGGAAGACCGAGCCAGGGCGGGGCGGGGCCGCTGAGGAAGACCGGGGGCAGGTGGAGCTCATCGCCTCACGCCAGCGGCTCCCCTTTGCCGCCAGCCCCCGCTCCCGGGAGGCGAGCACCGGAGCTGGGGACAGAAGCGAAGATCCCCTCAGCCGGAGCGCCGCGCAGGGAGAGAAGAGCCCTCTGAGGGGAGACTGCACTCACCGGCTGCGGGGAGCCGTCCACACCTCTCCCGGCAGGGACGGCAGAGGGCAATACGAGGAGCGGGAACGAGCCCGGACGAAGAACGGCAACGGGCAGGTGGCCGGAGCAGCACCTCCGGCCGGGCGCGAGCTCCGCCGAGCTGCCAGCCCCGAACTCATGCGCACTGCGCCCGGCCACCACCCACGGCGGGCGGTTAAAGCGACAGGCGCTGCGCCGAGCTGGGGCGGGGCGGTTCGCCCCGTCCTGTGTGGGGAGCGGCGCTCCGTCACGACTCCGCCTAGCCCGGGCGGGCCGGTCGCCTTTGTCCCGGGCCCTCTGGGCAGGGCATGATGCCGGTACTCCTTTTTCCCAGGCGGTCGAGGGCGGCAGCCTGCGGTACGGTCT
>NW_008796041.1:1107220-1133732 GCF_000699145.1 Aptenodytes forsteri | reverse complement strand
GTTCCTCTTTTTTCCCAGGCGGTCGAGGGCGGCAGCCTGCGGTACGGTCTAGTCTGAGGGGCTTCGCTGTGCTGCCACATAACGCCCCAGAGCGCGGTGCGCGGTTTAAACGCGTGTCCCCGCGTCCAAAGCGCTGCCTGAGATGGCTCCACCGAGGAGCGGCCCCGGTGTCCCCCCCAGCAGTGTGCGCGGGGTGGGGGACGTGGGTCTCCACAGCCACCCTGTGAGCGCGGAGAGGGAGGCGAGCTGGGCGCCGTGACAGCCCGCAGTGGGCGAGGGGGAGGGCAATACCTTCGGCTTCGTCTGAGAACCCTGAGGTAAAACCCTGCCCGGCCCTGGCGCCTCAGGGTGGTGGGGATGGCCCCGATCGTGAGGGATGAATTGTGTCGGATCTGGTGTCTGTGGGGCTTGTCCCTCCGCTGAGCTACTGGGAAATGTTGAGGGTAAAAGAGGTGAAAACAGAGGGTCAAAAATGACTGGCCTGGCATGCTCCCTGCCTGAGCCTCCCTCTTGAGTGAGGAAAAGAAAGGGGTTTGTGTGCCTGGTTAATCTGTGCCACCCATATATTTAACAGCCCCATAACAAATATTGCCTATTTGTACTTACTTATTGCTAATATATCATCATGCTCGCTGGTATTTATCAAGTAATCGTGTCCCCTCCCTCCTTCATTGTGCAAGGCTGCAGCAGCCATCAAATTAACGATTTGACTTTTATGACACTGTAAAAAGCCATTCTCAGAAACCATTGTTTCTCACCCACACTGTGGTGGCAGAAATACTTCTAGAGCAGGGAGTACCTCAAAGTATGGAAGATGGAGATGTTTCAAAAAGATGCGATCCTACCCAAAATAAATGGTGTAACAGAACTGGGAAGGAGGAGCTGTGCGTTGTGGGTCAGCAAGGGCTGGAAAATGGTAAGACCATTCCTGATCTGCAGCTTTCTCTTGAGCATCCTCCAGAGCTGCAGGAGTGGTGTCTACGAGGAGAGCAAATGGTCGAGATCCCAAAAAGAGATTTACCTTATGTAATTTTTGGTTATTTTAAAGCTGGTGTCTAATCCAAGCTGTTTGGTCATTCTACAGTCAAGAGAGATACGGTATCTCCACCGGCTTGAGACAGGTTGGACAAATCACATTGTGAGGAAACACATCTCCAGCGGTTGTAGAGTGGTGAAGCCTGAGCGGAGACCTACGTGTCTCTCTTGACTGGAGGCCTAGTTTATAGCTTGCTAATGTTAGGCTAGATGAATCCCACCTCTATTTTTTATTCTTGGCTCTGCCAACAACTTGGTACAGGATCATATGACTGTCCCATGTAAAATCTGTTACACAACAGTATGGGAGAGGAAAGTGCCTTATTTCATCAAGGAGCAAAGTGGGAGTGGTGTCTACTGCATATAGCACGTAGACCCTGGTTAAGGAAAACATCTTTCTTTGGGAAACGTATTTAATTCAAGAATATACTTAAAGGCAAGCATGTACTTTACTGATTTCCAGTATGGGAACAATACGCAGATGCAGAGTGCTTTGAGATTCATCAATGTGGGATGTTAGATAACTTCAATGTAGTATTCTTACAGCATTATGTGTAAATATATGCTAACTCACAGTCCTGAGCTAAAGCTCTCCTTGCTAAGTAGGACATCACCTTGAGGAAGATCTTACAGTTCCAGGGCTTTGTCAGCTCCACAGTGTTGTTATTTTCTTTATTTCTTGATTTACTCTCAGCACCTTGTAATACCGGGTCTAGTCTTACATTAAAAATGTGCTCTGTCGACATTTTTCTACCCCAGGTGTGTCTGAAAGAGTTTTTTGTCCTTTTGATCATCATTTGTATGTTTTCTCTTCTTTCCTCATTCTTCAACATTATCGATTGTTAATCCCGGCACTGACTTTATTCTAGGAGAGCAACTGTGTGTTGACACATTCTGTCCTGAAGGTGGGGAAATTTATAGTGCACAGTTCCAAGTACACAGCCCATTGCTATGTATTACAGAGAACTTCCCTCTGTGCTGTGAAAACTTGTTATACCAGTTTAAAAATATGTCAGGCATGCATCTCCTTCCTCTAACATTAATCATTAATTAAGATGTGATACTGACATTTCTGGTTGCTACTTAATAAAGCAAACCAGTATTTTCTATGTGTTTCTAACTTCTATCGTACTCCAACATCGACGTCACAACATACCCAACTGTCAGTGTCAGTACAGTCCTGTGTATGGGAAGGCCATTCTGCAGCCACTCTGGAAATGCTGCCCAAACCAGAGCCACTAGAACAAGTCCATGTTTGCAAAATTCCTCTTGGCAATCTGACTCCTTTTCCTTGTGTTACAGGCCAAAATTCAAGTTTCTTCTCACAGAATGTGCTTGTTATATTTATTACTGCAAATAGCTGAGACTGGACACATTGAACCAAGCAACTGTGGTCAAAGAGGCAGCCACTCTGGAAATGCTGCCCAAACCAGAGCCACTAGAACAAGTCCATGTTTGCAAAATTCCTCTTGGCAATCTGACTCCTTTTCCTTGTGTTACAGGCCAAAATTCAAGTTTCTTCTCACAGAATGTGCTTGTTATATTTATTACTGCAAATAGCTGAGACTGGACACATTGAACCAAGCAACTGTCGTCAAAGAGGATCTTATTCACCTGTTGTGGACTTTCTTCACAAATAGTTTTCATTTTGGGTCTTTTTTTTTTTTTCTTTGCATGTGGCTTGGATTTGATAAGCAGTTGGTAGAACTGAGCAGTCAGAAAGAAAATGTAGAATGATGGAAAGCTATCTGTTTTTCATTTGAATTTCAGTAGGCTTAGAAAGCTCCACAGGTAAAATTCAGAGCCCCCTTGTGTGAGGCAGTCAAAAAAATCCCTGTTTTAGAAAGCTGGTAATTTACATTTTGAACGTAAGGCAACAGATAGACAAAATAGGGAATAAATGTGCACTGGGATACAAGATAACCATGAAAGAAACAGGGTTTAGCTAAAGTGAAGGTTGAGTTATGTTTATGGTCATTATAGTTGACTTACTGTTGTGACAGACATGGTATTACGATTTGTTATTTGTGTAAGAGTGGCCATTGGAAACTTCAAGACAAGACCATGGCTTATTGTACAAAGTATTGTACAAATACCAGGTAGCATACAGTCACTGTTATTCTTGTTTACAATCAGTAATCCCACACAAAATATGCTTCATGGCTCATTTGTACAACTTTTCCTCATGATTGACCATGTCCTTTTTTTGGCAAGGCACTTACAGCTAGAGCCAATGAAAGGCTTTGGTGTCACAGCACGCCTTGCTTTTCAGTGCCTAGCTGGCAGAATGCATTTCCAAACAGTGAGATAAACTTAGAGCAATCAAAATTTTGGGATTTCTCTGTGACTGAGCAGCAGGCTGACATCCCAGCCCAGATGTCACTCCTGCCTCTGTCGTGCCAATTTGATGGCTTTTGTGGTGCTGTCAGTCAGGTCTGTGTAGTGATCTAGATTAAAACAAACCAGACAAACTGGCAAGATACAGATTGGATAGGTGGTCTGCGAGATGGGTAAGAAGTTGGCTCACAGGGCACACTCGGAGGGTGGTGATCAATGGTCTTCACTTAGGCTGGCAATCTGTCACAAGTGGGGTCTCCCAGGGGTCAATACTGGGCCCTAAGCTGTTCATGACTGCTGAGGTGGACATGTCAGAAGGGAGAGCCATCTTACAGAGACACCTGGACAGGCTGGAAGAGTGGGCTAACAAGAACTGTGTGAAATTTAATAAAGACAAATGCAAGGTCCTGTACCTGGGACAACATAACCAAAGAGCCCAATACAGGCCAGGATCTGTGTGGCTGGGGAGCAGACTTCCTGAGAGGGACCTGGTGGACAACAAGCTGAACGCGAGTCATCAGTGCACTGCTGCAGCAATGAAGGCAAATCGGATCATGGGCTGCATCTGCAGGGACATTGCTAGCAGAGAGAGACATGACCATCCCACTCTGCTCAACGCTTGTCAGGCCACACCTAGAGTACTGTGTCCAGTTTTGGTCTCTGCAATTCAAGAAAGACATGGACAGACTGGAGAGGGCCCAAAGGAGGGCCACTAAGATGATCAAAGGGCTGGAGAACCTGCCCTACGAGGAAAGACTGAAGGAGTTAGGTCTTTTCTCCCTGGAGAAGAGAAGGGGGGGACCTCATCACAGTATTCCAGTACTTAAAGGGCTGCTACAAAGAGGGCGGAGGCTCTATCTTCACAAGGAGCCACATGGAGAAGACAAGGGGCAATGGGTACAAGTTGCACCGGGAGAGGTTTCATCTGGATATAAGAAAGACATTTTTACAGTGAGAACAATCACTCACTGGAACAACCTCCCCAGGGACATGGTAGAGTCCCCATCGCTGGAGGTTTTCAAGATGTGACTGGACAGGGTGCTAGATAATCTCATCTAGGCTCTCTTTCCCATGAAAGGCTGGACCAGATGATCTTTTGAGGTCCCTTCCAGCCTGGGCTGTTCGATGATTCTATGAACATTTTTTGAAGGAGCTTGTATCTTTTTTTTACACAGATACTTTTGCATTTGGTTTAGAGTGTCATGGGACAAAACCAAACTTTAGGTTGAGGGAGACAGATAGCAACCTCTGAAACCAGATCCGCTGCCAAAGGGACAGGAATACGGAACTCCAAAATGGTGACGCAAGCTCCAAAAGAACTAAAAATGTTAACTTTCTCATAAGAAAAGATGGGAGGTTTAAAATCCCGTCCTCTGAGCTGCGGAGAGCAACTTCCATTCCTCCCCTGGGTGATTAGGGTACATGTGTGGAAAGTGAGAGGTGAGTTTGAACAGTCTGATGGTTCAGAGACAACTGAGTCTCCTGGACTGATGCTTCCTAGACAAGCATTTGAGATACCATCACTTGCTGTAAAAAAATGGCCAAGATAGGATCTGTGGAGAGCAGAGACAGTCAGCATTTATTGGGCACTTTCTAGGAACGCCTTTAGCATTTAGTTCTATTTGCAATTAAGCCGGAAGAATATCTAACTTCTAGGTTATGTTCTAACTTAATTGAGAAATAGCCCTGAAGCTGCTGTGGCCAGTGCCGTTCTGTACCTGTACAGAAGCAGAGCTAGAGTCATCGAGAGCTGCGGTTATTACCTTCTCTCCAGCCAGCCTTCACAGTCTTCCTTTTGCCTTCTGGATCCCCAGGTTCACCCCTGCCCCCTTCTCTCTTCAGTACCTTATCTCCTTCCTGGACTGCTGAGACCATCTCACTGTCCCCAAGCCATTCCTTCTGCCTCCTCCACCATCACCTCCACCCCTCCAGTGCTTCTTGACCTACCCTCTTTCCCCAGAACTCTCCATATTGCCTTTGTGGCTTCCTGCTGCCTTCTCTCTCCATCAAGCCATGTCCCTCTTCCTTGCTGGTGGCTCCGGAGCCTAATCTGATAGGCATACTAGTGAGTTGTCTAGTAAGTTGGACCAAATTTCTCTCCTCACCTTACTTCCGATGTTAGTGCACCTCACTGCTGAGACAAGATTTGCAGGTATGAGGAGAACTCTACAGAGTAAGAAGTTGCCTAATGAGTTGTGCTGTCTTCAGGGTTTGTCTGCAGTTCAGCTGGGGGGAGAGAAAGGGGAGATGGGGTGTATTTTTGGCATTCAGTACCTCAGTGGCACTTAAATTCTAGTTTCGGCTCCTAAATCCTTTATTGGATCTAGTCCTTCATCTTTTCCTTCAGCAGATCCTACTCTTAGAGCAAATACTTCCCTTTTCCTATGTTTTGTCTGTTTAGAGGAGGGTGGGACTGCCTTCTGCTGGTTTTGCAGTATCTGGTTGAAAGTGGCCCAATTTTAGCAGGTTCCTATAGCATTAATGCAACAGAAAAGTATACCTAATAGCCATTCCTTGGTTCTACTATTTAAAACCTGTTTTTTGACATTTAATGATAGTTTGTTCTCCCATACATCCCAATGAGTATAGCCAGCTAGTTATTTTCCAGTGTCAGTGAGTTTGAAACAGATGCAACTTATTTTCCTGTGGGGAATGGAGACATATGTCACTGAATTGAATTAAATATTAATCATATTATTTCTAAAGGGGAGGATTGCAAGTAGAATCAAAAAAATATAGAAGATGATTTATTCTAAAGGAGCATAAAATACATATACTCGGAAATAAACTTGTCTTTTTAAATTGTTGTGGGGTTTTATGGTTTGTTTTTTTTTTCTTCTTTTTTTTTTTTTTTTTAAATTTATGTTTTGATTCCTGTTAGAACTGAAAGTTAATTCTTCTAACGGTCTTCCATTGGCCCATGACATGAGTCTGGATGATCTGAATTCCATCTCCCAAGGACAGGGTGTCCTGTCATACAGTGAGCTGTATTTTGCATGCGAGCTGTATTTTCTGTTTCAGCAGCACTGAATGGTTTACGGAGAAGGAAAATAGCATGGAGGCATTCCTTATATATGATGTCTGAGGGAAGGACTTGCCGTTGTTATCCAGGATGTTCTGTAACTGTTCTGGAAAGGGATTCTGGTAGGGCTTTGGGCTCTGCTCAGGGTCAGCTTCAAGTCAGTGGAACAAATCCTGGTAATTTCATTAGGAGCTGAATCAGGCCTTTACTAGATCAAGAAAAGGGTTTAGACCTCTGTAGCAGAATGTAGATGGACTTTAGACATTTAAATTTCATTTGCAATCCAAACAATTTCTGCTTATCAGCCATCTAAACCTGCATTTGCCTTATCTCTGTAGGTGCCTCTCAGTTTGACCTGAAAGTTCACTAGATGCACATGCTGTGTGAGGTGAACAGAAAATTTCAGCACAAATTTACCCTTGTTCAACATCATGGCTTACACATTTTCCATCCTCAATGTCACTCAGGCTCCAAGTGTCCGCAGTGTGTTTGGGGAGACTCAGTGATATTTACTTATGAACTGGGTTTCTACGCACTGTACGTTCATAAAAACTGGGCTGGTGGATAACCTTCATGGTTCAGAAAGTGAAAGCAGAATAAAAGCTTCTAGGCAAGGCGTTACAGCAAGAAGATGAAAGGAGGAAAGATGGATGGAAAT
Organism: Aptenodytes forsteri; assembly: GCF_000699145.1. Classification (NCBI taxonomy): domain Eukaryota; kingdom Metazoa; phylum Chordata; class Aves; order Sphenisciformes; family Spheniscidae; genus Aptenodytes; species Aptenodytes forsteri. Next base: position 1,126,680 of record NW_008796041.1, on the reverse strand, counting down.
CCTCACCTCCAGACCTTCAAGGACAAATCATGTATTTTACATTGCCATTGATGGATAAAAAAGTTCCCCACCATGGCAATCCTCTAATCCCACAGGACAAAGCTATTAGAAGATAATCCTAGCCTAAATTGCAACCCTATGCTTTTTTTTGCTTGAGCATTGGTTCTCCTAATGCTGTAGGATACAATTACAGAACAAGGCCTGGAAAACCACAGCCTTTGTTCTGCCTTATTGCTTAATTGTTTAATGAAGTATTCACTTCATCTAAGTGAGTGCTTTGTAATTTTGTACTTGCATGCAGCTGGCAGTGGCAACAAGCAAAGAACTGGCTTTTCTACAGAATAATTTGTTCTCTTGGTAAAAGAAGGTACCATTAACGATATCAGGCTCTGATAGTAAATAATTTGAGAGATCTCCCCATAAAGGGAAATCTCACCCTTAAAAGCGAGGACTGAAAGCACATTTGTTACTGCTTTCCTCCCTGCCCCCCCTTTCCTCTTGATGCTGTGCAAAGACAGATGGAAGAAGTAGTGTGACAATTAATACCAGATCTTGCACTAACAGTTCAGTTTCTAAGGTCAGGACACTGCTATCATGTGCACCTCTAAAACTGGAATGGGAGAGGCATTCTTGACTGAAAAAAAAGGTATCTCAAAAAAGGCTCATATCAAGATGAGAGCAATATTCAGGCCCTTAAATAAGTGCCAAGTCACTATATATAAGTGCAAAATAACATTTTAAAAGTTTATTTTAAAGTCTTCTGTGGGTTTCAAGAGGAAAACAGTGACCCTGTTCTACTGAAAATATTCCTATGCTCAGGACAATGTGTCAGACTCCAGCTCCCAAGGAGTTCCCTGGTGAAGGTCAAGTGCTCAGAGACATCAGTTCCCTACCAGCTACTGCTAGGCAGCTCTGTACCTCCCAGCATTTCCGGTGTTTTGATCTTTTGAAGCATTTATTTCTCTTTATAACTATAGAAGGAACTCAGACAATTAGCTCTGGGCTTGGATATAATTTTTCGCTGGGGACCTAAGCTCCGGACACCGGATATCAGGAGATTTGCAATAGGCTAGTGAGAGAATAGTGAGAGACCCTGGGAGCCGGAGAAAATCATTTGAATGCTGGAGGCTTTTTTGAGTTCCAGCTATGCAGGGTCTCTTGCAAATACTAAATACCAAAGTAACATTGCCAGTCTTTTAATACCGAGTTTTTCTTTAATAGTTATAAAAGTGTTTTATGAATAACATCAGTACAAACAGAATGGGTGAGGTCACCTGTGCACTAATCCCTTCCTTTCTTGCCAGCCCTTGCCTCTTGGGAGGTAATGCCTACGGATACTTCGCTGGTTCTCACAAGGAAGGGTGCTGCTTCACTGAGACCACATTGCTAGAGGAAGACAGCAATGAGACACCTGAGAGTTTACAGCTGGTTCACTTGTTTCTTTCCATGTGGACTCTGCTGTAGGTGCCGTTCTTGTGAAGTTCATGGAGTGCAGATGATGCGAAGGAAACCATCACGCAGTGACATTTGGAGGATCAACAAACAGTATGGTATAGGACGTCTGTGTGTATATGGTAGGTACATGTTAATGCATTGTTCTTGGCCCAAAAGAGGTGACAAATGCATGGCTTGTAACTGTTCCATTTAAAAGGAAGTACAGTGCAAACCTTTTGTTTGTCGGGATGCTTTGTAACTTGTTTTCATGAAACTACCATTTTCAACATCATTTAACAAACCATTATAGGGCTTTTAATAAATTATGGTCATTAACCTTGCCTAGGGTAATTGAGGGCACGATTTTAATTCAGGCAGTAAAGAGTCTGTCCTCTAGGCCCGAATGTTCAAGATCACAAGAGTTCAGAGCCAACATCAATTCAAGGACCAACAGGAACAGAACTGGCTCACAGCCATCTTCTGTACCTTTACAATGCTGATGGGTTCCTGCCTGTGCCAGTGTACAGAGACTTCTCAGACTGCTTTTATCTGTGCTTACTCCAAGCTGCCTCTGTGATCTGTTCTTGCAGTTGGAAGAGCTAAAGCATGGGAAGACCCTGATTCCTTTGCCTTTAAGGACATACCTGCCAGCTTTTCCGTAGGGAGTTTCCTGCAGAAGGATTGACACAGAGGCAGGGATCTGACTCATGGCTGCTAGAGACACCTCCTGGAAGAGCTGTCATGGAATAGCCAAAGGGCAGTCGTGAATCAGTCCTGAGCAGTCTCATTAGCACCTGGTTTCTTAATGGCATCCCGTATATACTTACGTTACCAGCTATTTTTGTATCCTCTATGGAACCACCGCCTTAACCGGAACTCTCTGTCCACATAAAAGAAGTTTTTTTTTCATCTATATGGAAATGCTTGCATAAACTTTTGTTTAAACCCTTTAAGATGTAAGTTTTTAATTAAGAAGAAAAAAAAAACTTTGCTTAAAACAGATGTTCAGTACCTTTTTCCTAAAACCAACACCTTAGCTTCCTTGAAGAAAAGATTTCAAAAAAGGTTGCAAAAATACTTCTTTAGCACATTTTTGGCTTAACATACTGTCTTGCCAGGTCTGTTGTTATAGCTGCTTATCACTCTGAGGTAACATTTGCTTTTTGTTTCAAAGTTTCAATTGCTTGCTTTTAGTGTTATTACTGGCAATGGCCCAATTTCTGTGGTTACAGATGGGCATACTCTCAAATGGCTTCTGCCTGAACCAGCTTAAACCTCCACACTGAGTCAGAGAAGGATCAAAAGTGGCAGAGAGGAAAATGAAACAGAGGGCACAGATCACCTCTGTCTCAGCTGTATAGGAGCACAATTGTACAACAGGTCCAAAGGTTGTCTAGTGGAAAAGGCATTGAATCATGGCTGACAGGGATGACTCTGGTCTGAGTGGAGCCTTTGTAGTAAAAACTGATGAAGCAGTTAAATTACATCTTCCATTCAGTCTGCAGGTGAGAGTTGTCCAGAAGCTGCCGGGCACAAGGGTGACATAACCTCTACCCCATTACCACGGGCTCCTGGAGGTTTAGCCTGGGCTGGACCCTGCTTGTCACCTTGCAAGCTTATCAGTGTGCTTGTTGACCTAGCTGGGTTCACTGCATTCCAGAGCTGGTCACTGAATGTTGTTTATTTGAATTCCTCTGCAGCTTCAGCACAGCCCAGTATACAGGCTCTTTTGATGTTTGAAGTTATAGGCTTCCCTCACCATGGTGGCTTTGAACAATGTAATTGCTTGTCCTGGGACAGAGTTAATTTTCTTCCTAGTAGCTGGTACAGTGCTGTGTTTTGGATTTAGTATGAGAATAATGTTGATAACGCACCGATGTTTTAGTTGCTGCTGAGCAGTGCTTACACTAGCCAAGGACTTTTCAGCTTCCCATGCCCTACTGTCTGAGCAGGCTGGAGGTGCACAAGAAGCTGGGAGGGGGCACAGCCAGGACAGCTGACCCAAACTGGCCAAAGGGACATTCCATACCGTGTGACGTCATGCTCAGTACATAAACTGGGGAAAGCTGGCCGGGGGGGCCGCTGCTTGGGGACTGGCTGGGCATCGGTCGACGGGTGGTAAGTGATTGCATTGTGCATCACTTGTTTTGTATATTCTATTATTATTATTATTATATTTCAATTATGAAACTGTTTTTATCTCAACCCATGAGTTTTCTCACTTTTACTCTTCTGATTCTCTCCCCCATCCCACTGGGATGGGGGGTGAGTGAGTGAGCGGCTGTGTGGTGCTCAGTTGCCAGCTGAGGTTAAACCACGACATTGCTCTCCATCCATCCTTTTTCTACAGTATGGGAATTGGGGGAGGATCGGCAAATTCAGGCTGATAACCAGTGTTCCCTGAAATTCCAAATATTATTAATGGTATCATTATGGGTGGTCATGCTTTCTTACTTTTCATGAAGCCAGGCATAAAGCTGAAGCTCAGATAAAGAGACACCTGGCATCTGTATTCTTTAATATTTACAATAGTCTAATGATTACCATTGCAGACTCTTGCAAAGTGTTCACCTGCCTTGAGGGATGGAATGACTTGGCAGGATATCTGCATTACAATTGGAATATTGTTCCTGCTGGGAGAGGACTTGAGAGAATATTTTTACTTTTCAACAGTTCCTGCTGTGCCTTGGCATTTACAGTCCATCTGCACTAACACCTTCAGCAGTTTTCTTCTCTACCCAGCAGACTCTGGGCCAGCAGTGTGACAAGGGCATTAGTTCATCACCAAGCTGTGAGTAGCACAGTTGATTAGTTTTTATCATTCACTGCTTTTAGTGTGTCACAGAGAACTTTATAACTTCTTTTATAGGTGGGGAAATCGAGTCACAGGGAGAAGAGAGAGTGTCACTTAGTTCATCTGTTAAGGAGGGTGGAAGAGGCGACACTGAGATCCTGGATGGCTGAACTCTGGCTGGGAGACCCATCCTCTGGATTGCTACCTATTCCTGAAAATCTGAGGCATGGAGGCATGATTGTCACACTCTGCTCACCTCTTCTGCCTGGCTTACTGATCCAGTCTCCTGGAAGGTCTTTGTGAATCACTTGTGCCCTCCAGAAACTCTAACCAATCTACACAAACTCATTTGGATCTAAAATTAAAACTCCCTAGGAAAGCCAGAACAGCCAGTCTTTCCCAAACTGTGCTCTGCTGGATGGTCCAGGTCCCCAAACACATCTGTATTTCTCACGTGTGTACTTCTTAAAGCAGAACAGGGCCTCCTCTTGCTTCCAAAGATCTTCCTAGAATTCGAAACCAGGATAGGTACCGAGTCGCCCGTCTTGATTATTGGATTGCAACTGGTCCTCCAACATAATCAGTGAGGATGCAAAGACAGGGGCTGCAGGGAAAGTGGGAGAAGAGAGTTTAGACCCATGACTTTCATGACTTCCAGGAGTACTTTCTCACACATGTTGTTCAGAGAGCTGCCTGTTTAAACCAGGAGCTCATTCCCAGTGAGCAGTCAAGTAGAAAAACAACGCTGGCAGAACTGGCCTAACACATTAACCGGGAACTGCTTCAAGATGTGAGCTGTTATTGCCCTCTGCTGACAGTTCGCTATATAGTGCCATCATTTTAAAAATTACGTATTTTCTGCTGTACCACAAACAAGGATTTCTGATGATCTGTAGTAAACTGAAGGAACCTCCCTCAGAGAGATTTTTGAGGTTTATTGCTTGATTTTTTAAATGTCTTTCTCACTGTTGTAACTTAGATGTGACATATCAATCAACCCTCATCGAAGATGTGTCCAGTCTAAGCTGTTGTGCAAGGCACTGAGTGTACACATAGCGAGAGCCAATTTTCTCCTGGAGAGCTTGTGGTCTACAGAGACAAGACAAATAAAAGATAGCGAAAAAAAAGAATGATCAGCCCCATTTTACATATAGGTCGCTGAGATACTGAAAGATCTAGCTGAGCCCACAAAAAGGCAGCTCTACTACCCTGCCTGGAAGCTGTGGTCAGATGAATTCAAAGCAGAAATAAGCCACGAGTTCTGACTGCAAGGAGAATGATCGCACTGTTGGCATCTTCTTTTTTTTCTTCTTTTTTTTTTCTTTTTTTCTTCACAAAGTTAGATAATTCCTTAGCTCAACCAAAGTTGCAATTCAGTCAAATGCTGTATTGGGGTAAGCAGGCCAAGGAGAAATGACCTATGATAAATAGGAGGTTGGACTAGACAGTCACGTTTCTTTTCTGCCTCTATCAGCCTGCCAAAGGTCACACTGGAGTTTTGTGAGAAAGCCAGGAAGTGAATCCAGGGTTTGGTTTTTTTTGGTCCAGGGCTTTAAATTTTTTTTTCCTCTTGTTTACATTTCAGAATTATCTAACAAATAGCTTATAGGAATGAATGTAAATATTACAGTGATGAATGGGACAGAAAGGTCTAGGGCATGTTAACAGTTTTTTTCAGCCTATGAACTGCTACTGAGCTCTTTACCAGGACTTTTGCTGTGGTAAACTTACTGTTTGGATTTTGCTAGTTTGGTAGTTGTGAGTGCTGAATAAATTGGTGTTGCATTTCAACCATCCAGTGCCTCATAAAGGTTTCAGGCCGTCCATAGAAGTATTCCTGGATTGTCTGCTCTGAATAAATGCTCACGTGGAAAAAGACTAAAAGCTTACGGGAATATCCACAGACAGCAAACAAAACGGACTATCTTCAACAACTTCCATTTTACCATGCTGAGTACATGGTAAGTACTAAGTGTTTTTTCACAGTCTATGTAAAAGGATAAAAGTCTGCTCTTGCTGCCAGACAAATGCTATTCCCCAACTCAAGCAGCAGAGGCTTCTGATTTCAGCGATTAAGACCAGTTTCCAAGCCCAACTATGGGGAGGAGGCATCAAAATTCAAATTCCTGAACTGTAGTGGTGTCACTGTATGAAGTAGGTTATAGTAATAACAATAGCAACAATAATAATAAGTAATAATATTGGTAATTAATAATAACCTCAGGCTAATGACTAAGGGGGTCATTGTCCTTGCATGAATATTCATGCTGGTCCCAATGAAAAAGGGTTAAACTAGGTCAGTTTTCCAGTCCTCTGCATGGGTGCTCTGGGGAGCACCTCAGTATTTCTCCTGCAGGGCCTTCTTTCAGACAACCAAATTCTCTCATTACCCTGCTCTTTCATCTGTTACATCTCTTTCGTTTCTTACAGGTTTTGCATTAAAACCTGATGCTTTCTCCCACCCAGTATTCATGGCAGTGTTACCAGTCGTTAAACTGTGATATGTGGTATTTTGTAAAGCTTTCCAGATTTGTGTACTTACGTAAGAATCTCAGCATTCATTAAAAAAACCCAAAAACAAACCCTCAAGGAGGGAGAGAGAAAAAGGGAATAATAGTTCTGACTTCACACTAAGGACTTAAAAACAAAAAGCACGAAAAAGCACACTAATTTTAAAATATTTTTAATCTAATCTAGTGAGGTCTTGATAGAGAAGGGAGACTAATTCAGAAGTATTTGCCATGTCTATATTTATACTATAACCTGACACTCAGAATAGAGATTTTTGTTACAGGATTAACTCCCTTAAACAACAGATGATAAAGTTTTAATGGCATGAAGGGTGTATTTCATTAAACAGGTACAAGAAACAAAAAATTCATATCTAGACTGAAGACCACATTAGGAGAATGACTTCATGTGTTCATTTGCTTTCTCCTTTCCCCCATGTTCTATATACGTTTTACTAATCCTTTATTGTTTCTTTCTAGAAGCATCACTCGGTGTCTACACTGAGAATGATTTTGGGCCAGGAAGTGGAGAAGACTGGAGCAGGTATGTATCACATTATCCTTGATGTTGACGGTGCAGAGTTGACAGGGAAAACACCACTCATCTTTCCAAAAATGATTTAATCCACTGTAATTGTTTATAGGAGGACAGATCTGGAACAAAACCTGAGTGCCACTTTGGAAGACCTAACGCCTTCTCTGTCATCAGCAGCTGAGGCAGCCTGAATGTCAACATTCTCTTGCAGTTAATTTGTCCTTAAAATCTCCTTCAGAAAGCAGACTATGGTTGGAGCTTCCGCTCTCTTAGACATGGCCCATTACATCAGACTCGCTGACATACGGCTCTAATGAGCCAAGTTGCAGATAGTCTAAGATGTTGCCATCCAGACCTGTTCTGCCTTTCCAGGAGGTGACTTTCCTTCAGCAGAACCGGCGGATGAGATCAATACCTACATCCATGTTAAGTCCAACACATTAACTTGCACTGCTATGAAAGTCAGTTTAAAGAGCTGGTTGTGTTTTCATCTAGGCTACAGGAACGTTGCTACAGGAACAGTTAACTCCACAGCATTACAAGTTTTGGTTTCGGCAGGCTGAAAACATTGCCCTACCTCAGGAGGGAAAATTAAAGCCTCTTGTATTAAGTAGCTATGAATAATGGTCATGAATCAAATCCATGAATCTGCCTTAAATTTTAGTAGTACAAATTCAACTTGTTATATTATCATCTGGTTTTATTTTCAAATTTTTCTCTATAACAAGCATAATCAATAAAATATACAATAACCCTGTGATGCTCCCATTATCACGACTCCAGGATACAAATATTTAAAATAACTATTAACATTTTAAAACTCCTATCATGAGAATTACTACAATTGGCCACATCAAAGGTTAATGAATGAATTTCCCCTTTCCAAATATACAATGGTATTAGGGGTACAGTTCTACTATTTTCTTTTTATAAAAGCTATGGGTTTGACAAAAATAATTCCTAATATTGAACAACAAGCAGCCAGGCAATGGTACATCATACAGTGGAGAGTGAGAAAGGTATAGCTCTGATGTTTTTTTCCCTCCTTTGCGAGTGTAAAATGGGATGGGAATGTGTTATTCAGCGGCTAAATTCAGAATTAGTATAATCGAGGTGCAATGCCAGTGAAATCAAGACAAATGAATCCTACTCATTGCAGTATGAGTTTTGTCCTATAGCTTTAGGTCTTCATGGAAATTTAACCATTTGTCTATTCTCCTTATTGCTTAGAGAAGGCAGCCAGCATTTCCATGAGATTATTTAAATGTAGAATTATTAGAAAATTTTGCAGCTACAGAGACAGATGGGTTTTACATAAAATCTCTGCTCTTTGTAGCAACCCAATGTGATATTGAGCAAGATAATGGTCAGAAAGAACATTGCCAGGCTCCTAATGAGAAACTGTTGACAGTAAAATTACCCCAACATTCATCAAAAAGCCAATAAATGTCAAGCATGGGGCTTTTGATGCAGTAGCTCATAATTCCTGTTCAGAAGCCTTTGCAGTCTCTTCAGGGCATGCAATCATCCCGCATTTCTGCTGATTTTACTGAAAACTTTGTTGCTGAAGAAGTACAAGGAGCAGGGGTCGGCATTCTGGATGCCACTGTTACAGTGCCATTGTCTCACCGTGAGACCTCAGGCAGAGCACATTTGGCCTCAATTTCCCCATCTGCAATACAGGAATGACAATATAGGAATTACCCAAAGGCAATTCTGTGAAGGACACAGTGTTGCCATCCAAATGCTCAGAAATCATGAGCTAGACAGTAAAAACTATGATGCTGACTTTTGCCAATGAGTTAGTCATGCATTTTTAATGTTAACTACGTCCAGCTTTTTGTGCCTTTGTAATACATATTTTCAAGCTTTCTCCTCCACAGCTACAGGAGGTTACTTCAATCCAACACAAAACTAATTCTTACCGAGTCTGCTGAATTCTGGGCTGGGTGGCCTTAAGAAAACCATATGAAGTTTATATAAAAGCTTATATAAAGTCCCATTCTGTTCTTCGGCTCTGTGGAACATGGAAGGTATAAATACCTTGTCCATCACCCGAGTCCTCTGTTTAGCTCTATCTTCGGCATATATCCCCTAAATGATGTGGTGAGGCAAACTGTTGCCTGGTTCATGAATTAGGAATGACCTTGTGCCGAGCGTTACTCTAGCTATTGCTGCACCCCGGCTTGTTTGTTTGAACACCTCCCCTTGTTCATGAGGGGAGCCTGAAGCTACATCACAAGTGATACGATCATATCCTCCAGATTTTGCCTATGTATCTTTTCTAAAATTTCCAGGTAAAGGCTCAAAGCCATTCTTCTAAGGCCTCCATGGACTCTGAGGTCAGTGGCTGGATAGTTCATTACATTCATACTGGCAATTCCTTGCTTGCATTTTCTCGACCAGTTTCCATTCCACCTGTTCCAGTGTGCATGAATAGAAAACATGTCCCTGCCTGCCATTTGCAGTGAAAAGCTACATCCTAGAGGCTGTACACAGATGGAGTCATACTTAGTTTACAGAGAAGGCTGAGTGTATGCCACATGCTATTAGGGCCACTTGAAACTAGGCTAATTACTTGGCAGACATCGCCGCAGATTCTTTAATAAAAATGAATGGAGTGACAAGGGATAGACTCCTTGCTATTTTGGGACAAACTCTCTCCTTAGGCAGCAGATAGCCACAGCGGTAAGGCTCCCAAGCTATCATTTGGTTTGCTGGTTCTTGGCTGTAGAACTTAATTAACAACTCTGGAACCAGTCTGTTTCCCAGGACTAGCCTGTAAATCTGTTAAATTAAACAATAAAGGCAGATGTGGGCAAAAATAAAAGTCCCACACAAGTCAGAAATGAAAAATTATGTTGCTTTGTCAATCCACAGGGGCCCACACAGGAATGTTCTAAAACCTTCTGAAGCTTTTCTGTCTAGTGCTTCAAGCAAGAGGGAAATGTTCCTGTGGATGCCACCATTTTTGGAACTGATGGTTACCAATTACATAATTACTTTATTGCATGAAATAGTGCAAACAAATACTGTGAAAACTGAGTAAAAACATACTTATAAATACTTTTTCTCTTCAAGATCTGAAAGTACAACACAAGCATTTGTCATACCTGTGAACTAGACTGAAAAAGACCACAAGCCTAGAAAAGCAGTGTTCTTAAGGATCTGAACTCAGTCGTCCAGAGCGCTGTGCTTCCTCAACTTCCATGGATTTGAACTGTGAAGGAGCTTGAGGCATTGTGGTGTTTGGTCTTTTACAGGGAAAGCCAAGGATAAGGTAATACTCCTACCCTCTGCCTATCACATAAACAACCAGAACACCATTTTTGATAGTTAACTTCCCCTCCCATCACCATTTTGTCTTGCTAAAGTATGCCCATTCTTAACTTTACATAGCACTTCCATTAATGTTAGTCTGCTCACAGCGAATAACGCTAAGGATATCTGTATGTCTTTGTAATATTAGTGTCTTACGAGGCCATTCAAATTTAATGAATCCACGTGCAGGAATAAGATGACCAGAATTTGATTCCATTGCAGTATAACTATTTCAAATGAAGTAATTATTCTTTAAAAATGCAGATTTTTTTCTTCAAAAATTATAACCTGGAGTTAATAATAATGCCAAACCCCGTCTTGTGTAGATGGCAATCAACTGCAGAAGGAGAATTTCTAAATATCTGAAAGAATGTGCTCACCTAAACTATCACTCATGTTTTAAGACGGCCTGTGAAACCATTTTATTACTGCAGTTAGTTGGAAAGAGCACTATTCTGCAAAAATCAGATAATGTACTTATTTCTAAAAGCCTGGATTAAAAGAGCCAGTAGAGATTTGCTGAGTAGTTGCAAGATAGCCATTAAATATAAATATTTTTAAAAACAATTTGCTCTTTCCTAATGCTTTTAGAGCAGCATGTGGGAACAGAGTCTAAGTGCAGCATCTTACTGCATTAAAAAGGACATGGTGAAGGTTATTGGCCTCCAGATGTAACCCTTCTATCTCTTAACTGCTCATAAGAGTTCCTAACCTATATAAACTATGGGAGTTTATATAAAACTTATCCATCTTTCCTAGTGGTAACAATAAAAGTTTATATTTTTAAAGCAACTATTCCCAATGATCCACATTTTTCACATTCCTATAGAAACAAACTATTTCTAATGATGAATTCAAGATTAAGTTTCCATTCCTCAAATTAAAAACAGCAGCAGAACTGGAAATTGCTTTCTTTTCATCCTGAGTATGCATTGTAGATGGAAAAGAGAATTGCTTTGTAGGGCTGTATATGTATAAATGGTATGAGTTTTTATATCACTGGTTTGAATTAAAATGTGTAGGCCAGTTAGAAAGAAAAGAGGCTGATTTCTGCTCCAAACTATCCAGGTCTTGCTCCAGCATAAGAAATTAGAGAATTTAATTCTGCTACTCAGGAAGCAAAGTGTCGTTCAACCCCCTGATCCCAGCAGTGCACCTGATGATAGGGTACAGTCCGTTGCTACTGTGCAGGAGGCAGATTGACTGAACCATGAGACCACTTCTCGTAACAGGGGGACAACAGCAAGGCTGACACTACCAACAACGGCCTTTGCAAGGTGGCCTCATGTTTAGGTCATCCTGAAGTAGACCTGCAGCAAGTGCATTGCAGAGCACTTGGCCTGGGCCTCCTCTCCCTCCATACAGCATCTTGATGGCCCAAAGACAAAAGCGCTGACTTTTCATTGCAGCAGTTTTTCACTTCAAAGGGCCCGAAAACACAGGCAGGCCTGCCAGCAGGGTGTTTTTTAGCCTGATGGCTGAGGATGCTCCGGAGTGTTAGGCAAGGCCTGTGGGGATAGCATCAGGGCATTGTGAAGGGCAGAGCGAGCCAAAGCTCATGTGGACTCATCCATACTGCCTAGGAGTAATCGATCCCTGGAGAGAACTGTCCCAGGACTTTACTGGGTATCTGATTCACTCCGGAGGAGAACTAAGGAATGAACTAACACTCATACAGACAGGGAACCAAGGACACAGGAGCAAACATACCTTAAAAACGTCCTTCTTGATTTGTGATACTTCTACATTTGGAGTTTTAGTAGCTGTAGGTAGGATTCACCTGATCTAACTTAAGACATCTAAATCTGAGCTAAGCACTTTAGGCTACTTTTACTGTCAACAAAGAAACAAAGGCCATACAGTGACTCACCTGGTCTTTCTTAGATACCTATTTAAGGATGAAATGGGTGAGCCTTCATGAATTGGCTATGTGGGACTCCAGAAAAAATGTCTTTGCTGAGAGGCCATCCCATGTTGAACACCATGGATCGATACCGAGGCTCCTATCATTCAGTATCGTCATCAACAATACATCCTCAGCAAATTTGCAGATGGTGCAAAATTGGGGGAACGGCTGATGCACCGAATGGCCCGGCTTCAATCCAGAAGAACCATAATCTAAGGAGAAATGCAAGGTTCTGCACCTGGGGAGGAATAACCCCAAGCACCAGTACAGGCTAGGAGCTGACGGGCAGAGCAGCAGTCCTGCTGAAACTGGGCTTACAGTGGATGCCCAGCTGAATACAAGCCAACAGTGCACTCTCATCACAAATAAGACAAAATGCATACTGAGCAATACTGACTGGCTGAAAGCGGCCAGCAGATGGAGGGAATATTTTGTTCTCCTCTGCTCAGCACTGGTGAAGCCATATTTGGAATACAGTCCAGTTTTGGCACAACCAGTACAAAAGGGATGTGGAGAAACCAGAATTGGTCCACAGGAGGGCTACCAAGCTGGTTACCTAGAGAACATGACCCACATGGAGACTGGAGGAAGCTGGACTTGTTCAGTCGGGCACAGAGGAGTCTAAGCGTGGTCTAACTGCAGCCTGTGACTGCTTGAAGAGAGTTACAAAGATAACGGAGCCTAAGTTTTCTCAATAATGTCAGATAATGTAACAAGGGGCAATGGCCAAAAAAATGCTGCTTCGAGGCTCAGACTGGACATTAAGAAAAAATATTTCACCAGGAAGGTTGCACAGCGCTGTAACAGATTACCCAGAGGAGCAGCTGAATCCCTATTGTTGGAGGTTATCAAGACCGTAAATCCATGTCTGAGCTGCTCCAGTGTCGGTAAAAGCCCAGCTTTGAGCACAAGGATGGACCTTCCAACTAACACATCTAAAGATTCTGCGATAGACTGAAGACATACAGCCTTAAAATTACAGCTGGGTCAAAACACTGCCAGGTGAGAATCTCTGCTGAAGCCCACCGGCAGTGGCTTTTGCAGTGTGCCCTTTGTGAAACTAAACACCCCCAAGCCACGCTCAGCCTCACTGGAGTCAACAGCAAAATTCTCTAGAGCTGGGACAAATGCTTGAACTGATGGTGGAAAAACAGGATTTGCTGAGGGAGACAAACCAGTAATACATACAGTTCATAAGCAGATATATTCATGAGGAGCAATGGGACTAGTGTTAGAGGCTTTTGTCTGTAACATATAAACAGTAGTGGAATCCATTATGGTATGTACTATCATCATCTCTGGAATGTGTCCAAGCCCTTTAATTCTCTATTGACAACAATAAATGGAAATTCTCATCCAAAACTATGGGGACAGGTACTGAGCAGGGTGATCTGAGCTCTCTCCCAGTCCCTGTGATTCCCAAAGTAACCTGGGACATATGAAACTGATTTTTGCAGCAGAGTTCCTTCTAAAACCATAAATTAAATTAATTGCTGAAAAAACCCATTTGGTTTGATTTTTCTTAACATTTATTATATACTTAGAATAAATTTATTGTGTCTTTGGCATATGTAAGAAGAGAAATTTCATTTTCAGTAAGAACAAAAATATAGTTCCCAAAGGCAACTGCGTGAAGAATCATAAAGCACAGCTAAGGTTAGCTTAGAAACAAGATTCATTTCTTCTCATCCTGAGAGTGTGACCAGACAGGCTTACGTTTCTGAATAAAGGCTTCAATACCTTCCTGCCCATCTCTCAAAGTCAAATTGTCTACCATGACCTGAGTAGTCATTTTGTAAGCAGTATCAAGGTCCTGTGTCATCTGTCTGTAGAAGGTAGCTTTCCCCAACGCCAGGATGGATTTGCTGCTTTTGCATATCTTGTGAGAGATCTTCATGGTCTCTTCTTCCAGCTTGTCTTCTGGCACCACCTTGCTGACAAGCCCGTGCATTAATGCTTCTTGGGCAGAAAGAGGTTCACCCGTGAAAAGCATCTCTAATGCCACCTGAACAAGAAAAAATATTGTATTGTCAATTCAGCTGCCTTATTGCTTTGGTTTGTTTGGGGAATTTCAGCTTCCTCCTTCGAGTCCAAGTTACTCTTTTGACAAATTAAGATTTAAATCTTTTGGCCCCTTAAACTGCCAAGGAAGTGTTAAGAGGTTTCAGCAAAGAGAAGGACTGGGTCTAAAGCTGGCCTTTTTTCAAACCTGCCCACTGACTGCAGCTGCCCTGGGCTGACACCTCTGGGTTTCTTTTCAAAAGCCCAGAATCTCTGGTGATTGCAGTAGGAATTAAGAAAGATGTGAATGGTCCACAATGTCAAATGACCGAACTCGGTATTTTAAGCTGGGCATATAATGATAAATAAAGACTTACGACGTCAAGGTGTAGTTTTTGAAAATACCTGCCTTAGTTTAAGTTTGGTCAGGGTGTTTTTAAACATGTCCTTCTTATAGCTGCATCTATTTCAGTCTCCTGCTGCTTCCAGCATCTTGTATTTGAGGTTTCAAATTAAAAAATCCCACAAACACTCAGTGACTATTCAATGTCATATATCAAGAAGAATTTTTTTCCATGACTCCTGATGCAATTGACCACTGCCCTGAATCATAAGAGCTGATTATCCTCATTAGTATCTTTGCTCTGGTAGCTACAAACAATGGCAACGTTTTGTTTGATAAAAGGTAAAATCAGTAATCCTGAGAACTGTAGGGAGCGTTCTTGCTACTTTGAAAAGTGGCACAGAGAAAAGTATATCCCACACATTTTAAAAAGGTAATCATAAACCCCAGAAATACTAATTCAGAAACAGTTATAATTGTACACTATAGCACACTTGGAAAAAAAACCCCACAGAGACTATATTTGAACAGGATGGCCTTACAGATGGGAAATTTAGAGTTGAAGCTCTTATCCAGCAATTGGACTTGTGCAGTTAAGTCCTTGCATCTCAGCAGAGCCCTGCTGGGCTTGGAGAGTCTGTCCGCATGAATCCAACTGGATCAGAACTTAAAATTTCTTTTCTTGGTTATGGAAGCTTTACAGATCGTACTATTGTTTATGCAGTGAGAGATGTGTAGTCACAATCAGTAGGAAATAAAGCAGGAAGAAAGTATAGGAGGGTTTTAGATGCTATTTAAAGCGTCTTGATCTACACCCAGGCAGATCATGCTGGCAGTGAAATGTCGCTGCCTGGCAAGAATTGATACCTTGGTGGGATTGATATCCTGGACTTGCAGGGGTTTCCTCATCAGGGGAGAATGGACTTGCAGGGGTTTCCTCATCAGGGGATGAGGAATCATCATTGTCTAAAGCACAGAGCTGTCTGTTGGAAAGGAAAGGGATCGCTGAGCTGGTGTGCTGCTGGTATGAGTTCATGCTGGTTGGAATCGCATCAGTAGGAAGCTGCTTTCCCTAAACAGAGTTCATCCCTTTATTATTTTTCCCAGTCCAAAAAGTTATGAAGCTGTCTTTTGCAATGAAGTATTTTGAAAGTTGTACTGCAGGAAAATAAAGTTTAGGCAATGGAACTAAAACTCCTAACATGGCAACCTACTTCTTGCAAAATTACAAAGACTATCTGGGAAGGAAGCCTACCTTTCTTGGAAGAGACCTGCCCAAGGCCACAGCTGGTGTGGAGCAAAACAGTCCGATGTTTACTCCAGGAGTAGCAAATTGAGATTTCTCACTCGCCACTGCAATGTCACAGCTTGCCACAAGCTGACAGCCTGCTGCTGTAGCCAAGCCATTTACTTTGGCAATCACTGGTACTGGAAGTTTCTGGATTAAAGTCATAACCTGCATGCACAAAAGAAAGTGGTCAGTTAGGCCCTGAAGTTTAAGCAATGGCTGTTCTAAAACTTGCAATTGCTTCACACACCTGATGTGTGCATTTTTCAGCTTTATCAATTGGAGTTTAGTAAAAGAAGTAAGCTCTCTGTAAAACCTGTTTTAATACACAAGACCACTGCTGTTCCAGTAGCTGCTCGGTTGTGTTTATGTAGCATGAGTTGGTCCTGCTAACTCCAGAGGAAATGGAGAACACAAGAATGAAAGGCAGAAATACTTGTTATCAGATCTGCGTGGAGCTTGGGTGCCTCTGCACTGCAGGTCTAGTGTTCCTGGCTGTGGGAAGATGTGTATCCGAGACACACCATCCCCACCTTCATCTGCCCCATAATGGAAAACTGACTTAATGAAAGTCTCCGTCCCAAGAAATTAAACCAGCCTATTGCTGGTTTCTGCAGAAATACTTGTTATCAGATCTGCGTGGAGCTTGGGTGCCTCTGCACTGCAGGTCTAGTGTTCCTGGCTGTGGGAAGATGTGTATCCGAGACACACCATCCCCACCTTCATCTGCCCCATAATGGAAAACTGACTTAATAAAAGTCTCCGTCCCAAGAAATTAAACCAGCCTATTGCTGGTTTCTGCATGATCTCGAGCCTGGGCTGATCTCACCCAAACACAATCATTGGATGTTTTTCTAGGCTTACTCTGCATTCCAGGGAGAGACTTACCTGCCAGGAATCAATTTTTCCTGCTTGCATTAGACATAAGATGCAAAAACACACTCACTCACTCTCTCATTCTCTCTCTCTCTCTCTCTCAGATAATTCTTGAAGGCTGGACATCCAACTTCAGACAGCTGAAGTTAAGAAAGATGAATTTGTCTTAACTTTTCTAACTCAGGTTCTCCTTCCATACAGTGGGAATCAACAAACTCACCTAATTTTAATGCCTGAAGATAGAAAATGCTAGTTAAATGATTACAGTCATTATCTGGATTAAAAAAAAAAATCTCATATTAACACAGTGTAGCAAGATAACAGATTTTCATTTGCTACTTCAATTTCTCCAGTAGATGAAGTCTAGCAAATTTTACGTTGCTTAGGTAAAATTACCTACATTCAGTTTTGAATTTGATCAGTCTTTGTCACCATTCTTCCATCTTTGTTTAAAAACAATTTTTCAGTGGATCTTGAGAAGCAGGCAACAAAAGAGTGACAATATGTGCATGTGTGCAGACAAACAACTACAGAGTCCTCTTGCGGTTATAAGAATTCAAAGTCAACTGCTTCTCCAAAAAACCCCTCTGGTACTTATGGTTTTGTATTTGAAAAGCCTCTGGAGAAGTGATATTCTCAGCTGTCTCAAACTTGTATGGGGAGACGACTTAGTTCTCGGATACTGCATTACACAGTATTGCTAACATTGTTACATGCATGGGGAAACAGAGGTATAGCAGCTGAGATGATCTGCTTAAGATTACCCGTCATAGACAGATGTAGAAGCCAAGATTCCTGAAAACCAGTCCAATGCTCTGGACCCCCTAGTCCACAATGCTGTAGGCATGTCATTTAGGGTAGGATCCATTCTACTTAAGTATTGAAATTTAGGAAGACAAGATCCCGTTATGGAAGCCCGCAAAAGTACCTTCCTCTCTCTATTGACCAAAAAAAAGCAAAAGTCAATTATTCTACCAGACAACTAAAATTTAGATATTAGTTAGGACCCTAAATAAAGCCTAAATTAATTTCTCTATTTCTGTTTGCCTGTAAAGTGCCATTATTATTTAACAGTAAGACCTTCTTCCTCCATGGGAATAACAGTGAGTTGTGATTTATAAGAAACTTAAATCCCTTTAGGATACTCAGGTAGAGAGTTTAAAGCACTTATCACTACCATCAACATCTGAAAAGGGATCACTTCAAGTGTCATTTCATCTCTTATATTTAATTTCTTCCTGAACTAGCTTTGCCAATTTCACAGAAGCGTTTAGGTTGGCAGTGACCTCTTGAGATCATCGTGTCCAACCCCCCTACTCAAGCAGGCTCGGGTAGAGCAGGTTGTCCAGGACTGTGTCCAGTTGCATTTTGAATATCTCCCTACCTCCAAATTTCATGGTCTCAGGAATATTCATCCGAAACTGGTATACCATTTTTTATTTGTAATAATGCTCCCTTACTAAACTTACTATACAGTAGGGCACCATTCTCACAAAGAAAGCTAGGCTTGTTTTTAACTCTAAATGCTGACATTCTGTTATTTTTTTTGCTATTTCTCTGTATTAAAGTTAAGCTTGCTATACTACTCGTTAATCCCGAATATAGCCACAATGCTAGATACACGTACAGGACAATTCAAATTCTTCTGGTCCTTAAAGTGAGACAGTTACCAACTCTTGATTTTATGCTATATGGAATAAGTTTCACATTTTTTTCTGCCTGACCTTTCCTATTCTGTGACCCGGAAGCTGCATGGTTCGGTTTTCCACTGACAACATAACTGGTTGCTAATTCTGCCCTGCAACTGCAAAATTAGTATTAAACTATTGGCTGCTAAACTATTGGACCTTGGCTCCTTTCTGAGGAAGGGACTAACCTGTCATTCAGTCGTATTTGTGCTTACCTCTTTGTGATCAGCATACCAAGATGAAATCCAGGCAAAGCTGCCAGGATGATTGCTTCATATGACACTGAAGGCCCTTCAGTGGTAACTTTCACACATGGCTTTTACAGCATTTGTTAAATATGGGCTTGACAATGTGTATAGAGATCATTATTACTGGAGGAACTACAATAAAATGTTTCAAATTACTTTCTGTGGTCACACTGAGCGGGATTAGGGGTCAAATTCTAGTGCCGTTACAATCAAAGGGGTTTTTGCCATTCTCTCCAAAGGCTCTGGGATTCACTTTAACTTCCCAACCCATAGGTCTGTGCCTTTGTAACAAGAACTTGTATGGTCTGCTGACTGGGCAACCACGGAGTCAGAGATGTATTCAGATCTTACTTTCACATTGTCTACTTGATCACAGAATCATAGAATCATTAAGGTTGGAAAAGACCTCTAAGATCATCGAGTCCAACCGTCAACCCAACACCACCATGCCCACTAAACCATGTCCCTAAGCGCCTCATCTACACGTCTTTTAAATACCTCCAGGGATGGGGACTC
>NW_008796041.1:1103997-1107195 GCF_000699145.1 Aptenodytes forsteri | reverse complement strand
AATTTTTCCTCACGTCCAATCTAAACCTCCCCTGGCGCAACTTGAGGCCATTTCCTCTCGTCCTATCGCTTGTTACTTGGGAGAAGAGACCGACACCCACCTCGCTACAACCTCCTTTCAGGTGGTTGTAGAGAGTGATGAGGTCTCCCCTCAGCCTCCTTTTCTCCAGGCTAAACAACCCCAGTTCCCTCAGCCGCTCCTCATAAGACTTGTTCTCCAATGTTGATGTTTATGCTGGTCTTGAGTTATTAGCTAGGTGCTTTGATCACAAGTGATTTGAAGGTGGTTATCCCTAGATTTCTAGGAAAGACATTGCCCAAATACTCAGCTGCGAGGAACACTGGCTAAACTAAGGAACACGCCATGACTGTACCCACTGTAGGTGACATGCACATTGGCATTCTAGTCCTTTTATTTGCGTGTAGAAAAATCCAGGGAAAACACAATCTCACCAGGATCAGGTATTAAAATGACAGAGCAGCAAAAAGCAAGGAATCTGGAGCAACAGTCTGTGTTTTAGCTAGCAGATGAGCAATGCTGTCCCTCTTTAAATCAGTATCATTGCTTGCTCTTCATACCAGGCAAAAAGGGTGGCACTTAAGAAGAACTGCTTACCTCTGCACATATTTCAAATACTTGGGAATGATGCTTCACATCATCTTCACTTGACAGTTCCTTTAAATCATGGCCAGAACAAAATACAGGTCCTTCAGCTGCAAAGAATTTCAGGAAAAGTCAGTCTGAAGAAACCAGGGGTAGCAGCATATCAATGCCCCTGCTAAAGTTATGTCAATGAGATGTCAATGGTCAAAAAGGAGCTTGAGGAGGGAGTTTTACACACAGTTCTGAAACACTGCCTTCTGGGTTTTGTAACAACTTTAAATTGCCACAATGCAACACTGAACAACAGCAACACCCATAAGCATTTTTAAAGGCCTAGTTTTACTTCCATTTCACGTTAACTCAATTAAAAATAAGGCACTTCACACCTCTGAGCCCACTTTTTTGTAAGGATACTGTACTAGATAGCTCCTTGGTACAATGTAAACTAGTCAGCTGGAGCGAGGACGGAGTGCTCTGCTCTCAGACCACCAGATATAGTTATTCCCTACTGACTGAACCCATCACTAATGATTAACTTTTACTAAATAAGCCTCAAGATTTTTGTGTCATAGCATTCAAGGCCACAATAGAAAAAAAAAAGAAAAAGCAGTCATTCTGCTAGGGGAGAATCAGAAAGGTTGTTGGGGAATCTTTTCCTCCACTGCTAAAACTGTCATCTAGAGAATCCCAAAAAGCATGTCCAGGGTTTGGGCAGCAAAAGAGCAGGTTTCTGTGGACCTCAGTTTTGGATTTGCTTGCCTCCAGTGGCAGCTAAGATCAAAACACCCTTTATGGGTACACTATCTTTACAAGTGTGTTCCTTTGTCATGAGGATATCTGCCATAAGAATAAACCAATTTGATGCTTTTGAGTCCTTCAGAACTTCTCAGATATTTGTATGGATGTGACATTTCCAGCTACAGCTATGCAGACACAACCTTACCTACGCATTTGTTTCTTACGGACCAGATTATTGTGGCACAGTCTATCCAGAAATAACCACAGATTTAACATCAGTCAGCTCATGGGATCAGCAATACATATCTGGAAATGAATCGCATCTGCATTTGTGCCTCATTGAAGAAGAATCCACTGCAAAGTCTGTGTTAAAGACTCAAAGCGTTCCCTGAGAAGTCTCTTATTTTATTGAGATTCCTTCTTTTGCATTCCATTCAGCAAGGGAATTGGAAATCAATAGGAACATGGAATTTCTTTTGAAACTAAAACAAAAAAACAAATGAAGTCATGCTCACAAACTCCCAGACTACTGTACTCCCAAAGAAGAACCCGAAGTTTTTCACAAAATTTGTAACTGCTGTTTGAAATGTTGAGTATATATATTTAAACTCACCCCTGTGAAGTCAGCTTACTTCCTCGCTCATGTCTGTGTGCACAAACACAGTGTTTTCCTCTACGTACAGAAAACAGCAGCATCCTAAATTAATAAACCTGTTTCTCCAAGATGTTTGGAAGCGGGGCAGGGGAAGATTATCTTAAAATAGCAGGGGAAAAAAAAGATGGCTTAAGAACAGCTCAAGTTTCATTATCTTTAAGAACTCTCCAGGTTAATACCTAAATGGAAGAAAACCGTAATAGGCTCCGAGAGATAGTGTTTTACATCTGCAGGTTACGGGTGACTGCAGTATCGGTATTATGGTCTCTCCTTCATTGGAGAGTTTTAAAACCAGTTTTGACAAACCAGCGGCAAAGATAACAAGACTGATCCTGGCTTAGGGCAGGGGAACAGAGCACACAATTTGAAGAAACCTTGCGAGCCCTGTTTACTACGATCTATACCTGCCACTGACAGCAACAAAATTCATACCAGCTCAGCCTGTTCCTGCATGAAAACCAGTATCTGAGAACGTTATTTCTTTAGTCTGATAACCATCAGAACCTGGCTTTTGTTTTAAGTATTCTTTACATATAGTTTTTAAACCAATTATTTCATCTACTGAGTGTGTTTACAAAAGGAAAAAGCTCATCGACGTTGTAAACACACTGCATAACCTGACTGAAATACTGACATTTTGAAACATGTTTCTACAGTGTTTCTTCTTAGACATGTTAAATATCAACAAAAATATAACAAAATCCAAGTCAATTGTTAATGCCGTGTTCAAGAATGAGGAATTAAGTGCGTGAGAGTAGAAATGGGGATGGGTATGAAAGAACAGCATGAGAGCAGGGTCTGAAGGGTGAAGGCGCACGTAGGGTACCTGGCATGTTCCCGGCCAGCTGTACAGAAAACAACACACAAGTCCATTCCCGTACCATTTTCCGTAATTCTGTGAGAGATTTTGGTTTCAAGTCCGTATTATCCCGTTTTTTCTCCCTCCCTCCCTCCCCCCGCTTCTCTTCCGTCGGCCTTAAATGACGGAAGTACCTGAAATGATAATAACTCGGAGGTCTTTGCTTTTGACGTCGTGCAGCAGGTCCTCCCTGAGGGACTGCAGCATGGAGAGGGACAGGGCGTTCCTTTTCCTCGGGTTGTTCAAGATAATGGTTCTGTAAAAGCCGTTAAATACAAAGGGGGTTACTGTCAAAAAAAGCAACGAACGCCTGCAGAGCCTCAGGGACGGGCCCGCGGCGGCG
>NW_008796041.1:1082173-1103634 GCF_000699145.1 Aptenodytes forsteri | reverse complement strand
GGGACAGAATAAAGCGATATAGACCTTTCCTCGCCCGCCTCAGGCCTGATTTCCCCAACGTGTTGGCTGTAGAACCAGTGAGACCTCCTGGGACCTCCTGCTCTGGAGGGCCTGGCTGGGAAGGCGGCATTCAGTAACGGGTACCTTGGGGATGTTGGAGGGGTACTAGAAAATGTTGACTTCTGCTGTGATTTCTTCAGATTCCACTGAGCATTTGCATCTAGGACCGCGGGATGGTGATTAGGGCTGTGCTGAGAAAAGCTGTCAGTGACACTGAGACCACAGGGAGGACGACTGTGTTACGCAGAGAGAATGAGGTCGCTTTGAGGCCAAGAGTAACCAGCATGGGATGACATTTAGTACTGCAGGGTTTGGGGTCATATACTTGGGAACTAATAAGATCATAATTTATTCACTGGGAGCTCATCATCTGGAAATGTTTGTGGAGAAGACCTTGGGTGTTTTAATTGGTTCCACAGAGTCAGTCTGTAGTCCATATGATGCATGCAAGAAAAAAAAAAGACGTGATTTTAAGAGGCAATTTTAAAATTCAAATGTGAGTTTAAAATTCAAAGTATTTTAGGGACACACAGGTACATTCACAGCTCACCTTGATTATTGTGTATGCTTCTGGTCACCCACGTTCAAGAAGCCAAACTAAAAGGGGGGCAGAGAAAATAGATGCAGCACAGAACAGAGACTCTGTTATGAGGGATGAGAGGAGCGTTGTTCCTTCAGTCTAGCAAAACAAATATGAAAGGACTTGTGACTGCTGTCTCTGGAGGACAGGCATTTTGCAATCTGAGAAGGCAAAAAGCTATGTAAGATGGAGAACTCTGTGGGCCCTGTAGCGAACAGGCTACACTGAACATTAACATATCTGAGCCAGAAGTGAAGGAGCAAAGATACTGCCACTAGAGGAGTGAGACTGTGGAACAGCCCTGCCACAGGAGCTATATGGATAAAATCTGTTTGGTTGGTTTTTTGAGAGGGAGCTCAGGAGGCTTCTAAAAGGCCATATGATGTCTCTGCCTAGGTTACCAGAGGGATGGATCTGGGGAAGTGGGTCCCTCTCCATTTGTGTTTCTGCTGAACACCAAAGCTCTCCTTTGCCAGCTACTGGTACGATGCATAGTAAGTCTTTCTAGTTTGAGAGATGCACAGCTCTCTGCAGACCCCAATTACTCAAAATAGTTCTTCCAGAAAATGTCACTTTGCTATATAACCTCTCACATTTCTTTCATTCTTGTTCTCTGTTTACTTGCAAGAGCGATGACCTCTCTTTCTTCACACCTGGCTCAGGCGGTCTCCTGGGAAAGAAGCAGCTGTGTGGATGAGGCAGCTAGCAAACAATCTCATCTGCCATGAGATGCCAACGGGCCCAAAGACCAAGCAGCATTGTTCCAGGAGATACAGGCTGCCCCAGTCATGATTCCCTGCTCTTCCTTATCACACCTACTCATCGTGTATCTTTCCTAAATGCTAGGGGAAAGTATTAGTAATTGAAGTGTTTTACGCACATGCAAGTCTTCATTGTTTGTGCTCCATTTTCTGGCAGAGCAGTAGGTACCCTAAAATAAAAAAGATATATGTCCAGCATATGTTCCTTGTAAATGTAAATCTGTGCTCCTGGTTCCTGATGTCCCCATTCTTGTGAGTTCTTGCGAAGTACTTGTAGGTTCCCAAATGTGTCTCTAGTTTTCATCAGTGTCTGTTGAATGCCTGCAGCTTCTTCTGACTGTACTGGTAATTGTAGCTTTTCAGTTCTAAGCATCAGCCTCATAAAAGAACCACTTGAATTTTCTGTTTAATAATATATTTAGTTATACAGATAGTAACAGCTTAGTGTGGGGATGCACTTTCTGCTTACTGATTTTATATTGCCTAAAACAATGACCCATCAGATCACTGGGCTTTTTGGCCCTACTGTAATAGCAATAGTGGGTTTATGTACATTTTAAAGTGTTGAAGGACACTGACAGGCTTGAGAGCTAGGTCTGCACTGGGCTTTCCCCACTTGCCCATTTTCATTTTCTCATGGTTGTTTGTATTTCAGGGTCATTCACTGGAAAGTTCTTCCAAAATTTACTTTTAATAAATGGGAGCAACGAAGCTGGTGGAGGGTCTAGAGCACAAGTCCTATGAGGAGCAGCTGAGGGAACTGGGGTTGTTTAGCCTGGAGAAAAGGAGGCTGAGGGGAGACCTTATCGTGCTCTACAACTGCCTGAAAGAAGGTTGTAGCAAGGCGGGTGTTGGTCTCTTCTCCCAAGTAACAAGTGATGGGACGAGAGGAAATGGCCTCAAGTTGTGCCAGGGGAGGTTTAGATTGGACATGAGGAAAAATTTCTTTACTGAAAGAGTGGTTAAACATTGGAACAGGCTGCCCGGGGAAGTGGTTGAGTCCCCATCCCTGGAGGTATTTAAAAGACGTGTAGATGTGGTGCTTAGGGACATGGTTTAGTGGTAGACTTGGCAGTGTTAGGTTAACGGTTGGACTTGATGATCTTAAGGGTCTTTTCCAGCCTAAATGATTTGATGATTCTATAATATGTGGGAGGAATCTGTAGGAAAAAAAAAAAGCCCGTTTAGAAGAAAATGAGATCATCTTAAACCAATCACAGCAGTTTTCAAAGTCCCTGCTTGGTCTAGCAAGGGCCAGCACACAGAGAACACAATGTGTGTGCTAGCTCTGGGAGGAGTTCTCAATCCCCTGCAATTCTGACCAGTGACCTCTTTCAGTCCCTACCTCTTTCAAGCTGGCTTTGTGAGTACAATCTTATTTTTTTTCTTCCAGTTCCTTCTCTTTCTCTGTCTTGTCCTTTTTCTGTCCATCTCCAAGGAAAGAATTTTTTTTTAATCTTCTCCAAAAAGCTTCTTTTTAATATAGTGTTTCCAGCTCCCTGGAAATTCTGTTCTTTTTCACTTTGATTGACAACCTCATGTTTCCTTTCACACCCACCCCCATTACAGAGTTTTTTTTGGCTGCAGCTTCCCCAATGCATTAAACAGACCTGCTGCTGCCTTCTCTGAGAAAGTGCTGAAAAAACTTTTTTCCAATTTCAGGCAGCTTTTCTTTTTATAGCATTTGCTAGCAGCATTGTGGTTACGGCTGAGCTCACACTTCCAACTGGAGACAGCTAGGAGCCAGGATTGCAAGTACCAGACGGGGCTTTTCTAACCTTTAGCTGTACTGATCCTTCATACAAAATAAAAAGGGAGATAAGGGACATAACACAGCTTCATCGTTAGATCATTACAGAAACTTTCAGGGTATCACACTGTGCTAGGAAAAGATGTTTTGAAATTCAGGTGTGCTTAGCTGCTATAAAGCACTCCGGGGTCTCCATTCTAATGTTACTAGATAGCATGCATGGACAACAAAGATAGTATACAGGATCCCCTTCTTTATGAAGCACAAGTATTTATTTGTGTCTTTATTTCCTTGGCTTTCAATGAGCCCAGATGGGACATGCACCTTGTAGGAGTACCTGCTTCACCCCAATGGTCAGTATCACTCCGGTTCATCCCAGGGCAAAGGCAGACCTTGTTGGGATGAGGCTGAAATGTAAAACACATGTACACACACATATGTAAATGAGTAAATATATACATAAAGACACTTCTACCTATTAATTGGGATGCTGTGATGAAAAATTGGGACTATTTTATGGAACGTGAGGCAGGTGTATCCCCAGCTGAGTTTCATGCAAATTATTTCTCGTGAAACGTTGGCATTCCCAGAGGATATTGTGACCTGATTTTCAACACTGCCGAAGGCATTCAAATCCCGCTGGGAGCCAGAGGGGTTCAGCACCTTTAAAACTCAAGGACTGCTTAATTCTGGTCAGGTGCGTAGTAGTTCCAGGATAACAGGGAGAGCAGGGCCCTATTCTTGCACCCAGGCCAAGGAAAATAATTCATTTTCCTGCTTTGTGAATTCTGCTAGCAAAGAGATAGATTAGTGCATGACTGTTTCTCTGATGTGGAACCCTCCGGGACTGTCTAAAGAAAACATGAAAAAAGATTTTGCATATTTGTTCCCTTTTAGCCAAAGGACTCTGAGCTGAGTCCTAGCACTACATGATGGGTGCTGTCCATATACTATTTTTTACTGTATCCTTAGACAATATTTTCTGTACTGATGTTAAGATAGAAATAGCACAGAAACTTCAGGACAATACTCACTTGGGCTGGGATTTTCTAAGGGCATGAAGCTAAGGGCTTTTTATTCTGCCCACTCCTGGAATTCGTATGACTTTGTTACCTAACCTTCTTTGGGTCCTAGCCTTGTTTTTTTTATCTGAAAATGTATTATTGTGATTTATGTTAGTCACAGAAAGACATGACATATATCAATCCTCTCTTTAGAAAGGGGGGCTTCTTTCTAGTAATTCAAAATTAGTTACAGAATTAATGTATATCAGACTATCAGAAAAGCTTAGTCTGTGCTCTAAGAGAAATTGATTTTCTTTTAAATTATTGATTATTCTGCTAAAAGAAAGGACTTAAATCGAGTTTTAAATCCATGACAGCCATTGATATTTTGTAATGACCTGTGAACCAGGCTCAAGACCTGCCACTCCAGTCAGGCTCAGATTAGGTCCTTACCTGGCAACACCGCTGCCTCATGTAATTACATTTGGTGTTCCTTCGGCAAACAAGCCAGCGTCCTGTTTGGCTTTGACATTAAACATAAAGCTCCCAGTGTCATCACTGCTGCAATTTTTTGCAATTACTGCTCAGAGCTTTTTCTCTGTCACTGTGTGGCAGCACTGCTCCATGTAATGGATGCTACTTAATTTTCCCTTCAGCTTGAGAACCAGGTGAATGATCAAAGCCCTTTTGTCACTAGACCCGTCCCTGTTCCTCTTTATTTGCTGTTCTTCTCTTATCCTTCCCACACTCTCATTTTTCATCCTGCATTGTCCTCACTTCCTCAGAGGTTTTCAAATGGTTCACATTTCCCTGGCTTTAGCATTAGATTTTTTGTATGTGCCTTCCAATTATGAGGTTCTTAAGATGTGAACAATGATCAGAATTACGAAATATATGGGAGACTGTAACAGGCTTGGTAAAAAGGTGGTATTCATTCCTGTCCGCAGAGTATCTAACCTTAGGTTCCCAATTTAGATACTTAATCCTGCAAGGCTCCCTACACAATCAATAGAGACGCGTGCTCCTCCGCAGGGCTGGTCAGAGTGTCTAAATTAGATGCCTGCTCCCAATGCCTTTCCAGGCTGCCTGCTTCTCTCTATTGATTGCGTAGGGAACCAAGGGAAACGGGTCAGATGCCTCCCGCAGGTGGTGTGAACATTCCCCTCACCCACACAGAAGCTACAAATGCTGATCTCAGCCCAGGGACCTCGCTGGAGGAACAGAGTACCAGAATCCTCTCAGCCTGACGATCCTCTGACTATATCTCAGGATTCACTTCCAGATGTCAGTGTCTCTCTGCTGTGGTTACAGATAAAAACATTGCTGTGAAAGAAGAGGTAAATTGTAGCTGCTGTTTGGGGCCAAGAGCAAAAATTTGCCTAAAAGCTCTCCATACTTGGGAACAGCCACTGTTGTTGCGTGGCTTTGCTCCACGGCACATCTGCAAATGACAATTCTCACCACAAAATTACACCCTCTACCCACCTTGTCCCCACCTCTGCTAGTAACTTCTTTTCCATAGCAAAATATGTTGAATTTTGTGGACTCTTCTGGTTCACCTGTTTCCTGCCCTTTGGCCAATTTTCAACTCATTTAGTTTTCTTTCATTCCTTTTCTTTTCACCTCATAACAACGACCAGAAGCATCGTATTAGTACTGGGGAAAATATTCGTTTATTTTCAATTAAATAGGATTTTTATCCAATAAGAATACCAGAATCTTACAAATGAGCATGAGTTTTATACGGAAATAGGAGAATGACAGAATCCTAATAGTTAATGGTTCCTTGGTACCACCAAAGTGAGAAGGTCCACGGGGATAACACAAATAAAATCCACCTTGGGTAGAAAAGTTAATGCAGTCACAGAAAAAGTTATTTTGGTTAGGAGCTGAAGCCAGGCATGTCAATACCAGACTGGGGTGAGAGGAGAAGGACGCTTTCAAGTGTCCTCAGGTGAAACATCTCTTGCAAGGGGCTTGACCCAGAACACTGCCCATTAATGGGTTGTCAGTGACTTACATATCTTAATGTCATACATCCCACCTTATCTTATCTTGCATCTTATCTCCCCTGTGCTGTGTCGCGTGTGGCAGCCATGAGGCAGGACAAGGAATCACCAGCGAAGCTGCCAACTGCTCGTGTGTATTTTCTTCCCTTGTACAGGAGGGAACACCAGGTAGGAGTCTGGGCTCAGACCGTAAGCCAGCTGGCCCCAATACTCTCCCTGCACCGTTTTAGCTTATCAAGGCCCCATGTGTTAAATTTGCAGTGTGTTGGTGCTAAGGAAGGGGCAATGGCCTGATTCAACACAGCTGTCCGATACTGTGCAGAAACATCCTGTAACTCTCTGTGTCAAAGTGCTTGTGGTTCCTGTTTCCAGGCAGAGGAAATACTAATACATAATGAGCAAAGAAAATTATTCTGTATTTAGGGAATACTAACCCACAAATTAAAAGGGGCATTTTTATAATAAAGGATTATTTTAGTTTTGAAGGGAAAAAAAGGTTCAGGGAATTATGTCTGCCAGTCACCCAGCTCTGTCAAGGAGGTTGGAAGAGATGTTAAAAGTTGCAGGAAAATTATTGCTGAGGAGAACAAAAAGACAGAAAAGAATGCTTACTATGAGGAAAAGGCTGCAGCCCACGTCCAGTGATCATCTCTCTCGTGTGACCTACTGGCCAGTTAACCGCCATGCGTGTGCCAATCGACACACATCGCTCAGAGCCAGCCCCAGCCTCACCTCTCACCCAGCGAGGAGTTACGGGGCATGGAAGGAAGGAAGCTGAAACACAGTGTGTTTATATATGTGCCAAACAGAGACGCTGTAGGAGAGGGGATTATATATGAGGGGAACTTCGGGTTACTGTGGCAGTGCATGACTGAATTAAAATTTGTAGAAAACAGTCTTTACTAGTTCTGTAGTTGAAGAAATAACTTGTGTTGCTACGTCCCTAATACTTTGCGTCGCGTACCCTCTCACTCCCCCACCATACCTCCAGTCCTCCCTATCATCCTCTCCATTAACTGAGCGAGACGTGCTACGGTCTGAAGAGTGCAGGTTGTTGGCAGGTCAGACACAACAGATGATTGCCCAGTGAACCCTGCAGCTTTTCTCTTATTAGAGGCGATAATTTGGGTCTCTAGTCTCTGTCTGGCCATTGGCGTTCTTAAGAGAGGTGGATACTTAAGATGGCTGAGAACGCCAACCGGCTGTCAAATGTAGCAGGAGACAAACAGTATGATCATGTTTCCAAAAGAAACCAGGCTAAAATAACCTCCACGATAATGTTAATCTCCTACATTGAAAATTACACTGTTGTTTTCACAAAGAATAGCCTCCTTCACAACAGCAACACTACAGTAAACTAGAGATTTTCATCGCTGTGTGACTGTTTTACTGAGAGCTGAGCCAATTAGTACTGGAAAGATTCTTAATATGGCAATGGACTTATCAATTATCAATGACTGTTTTAATGAACTGATCACATTAGTGAATTTTTAGAGTTCCATTTATTTTAAACAGCCAACTCCCTAGTTCATCTTCAGTTTTATTTTCACTTTTTCATTCCACTTCTATGAGAAACTTGTGCTCAGGCTACACAAGACAGGAGGAGAGATGTGTGCACGCTGATTTCCACCTCTCTTCTCATCAGAGGCAAGGAAATCAAATGCTTCCCTGATTTACATCCTGCTTAATCCCACTGACATTCATTTACTTAAATCTGGGTACATTATTTGATCTGTACAGTCCAATTAGATCTGTACAGTATGCAAAATATGAGGGTTTGGCTAGGTCTCTTTAAAATAATGTAGTTTAATATAGCACTTATTTTAAAACACGGCTACCTGCATTTCTCTTTCATCAGTATTTATGTGCTTAGTTCTGGAGGAGGCCAAAGAAGACCATTTCTAGCTAGTAATTTATTTAAATTCCACTTTTTTGATTTCTTCTTGTTTCAGGAATATTCAGGAATATATAATATAAAAGTGCGTGACTTTTGTGCTGTGATTCTTGGCACATTCAGATCTAGGAAGCCGGGCACTTCAACTGATATTACTATTCTCAGCAGGAACCTTCAGGGAGATAACAGCATACATTTGGACATCTGAGGTAAACAAAATATGATTATATGAATTAATTGTGGCTGTGAAGTTTTTCACGTTCTTCATGTTTTTCATGAACATACAGATTTGGTTGTTGACACTGGCATGAAGTTTCATTTGAATTGCTGAGGATGGAAGAGCGTCTGACTTTGCAAGCCAGCTGAATCTTGGTCCCGTTTGAATTTGATGGCTGGATTCTTACGGACTTCACTGGCACCGGGTTTCCATCTGCAGGCTTTCTGGACCTGGCACAGCAATTCTCAAGCACTGACGCTAGTGGCAACTCATGACGGTTCATGAAGACCTACTTTCAGCTTTTGGATGTGCAGCGCTAATGATGTCTGTGCAGTTTCAGAGCCACAACAGTACAAAATGGAATTCAGACAGCACCTTGGCTCCCCGGTGCTCCCAAAGTTGCAGAGCAGCATAAGTACATAATTGCACAGCTTTTTGATAGTAGAAGACCAACTACTTTTCTTCAGTGCACATTAACATTAATCAGTTGTCTAGGTCTGGATCAATCTATAGAAGTGAAATTACAGGGACATTAGGAAGGTAAATGATGTTTATTACACGAGTGCCTAAGGCTGAGAAAGTGTGAGGCTCCCCCCCACAAGACACTGTACTCCCTGCTCCAAAAAAGCTTAGGGCTGGGGAAAGGCAGCTTAATGTGTATGTAAAAGTGAAAGCTGCAATTTGAGAGCAAGCATGTAGGTTATGCAGTATTTTGGTGATGCAAGACTAGTTATGAGAATACAAATGGAAAGAAGAGGGAAAGGAGAAGAGATACTGAAAAGAGGATTGTTGGAGTGACAGTAACAGGAGTGGAATGAAGCTGATGTAAAGAGATTTTGAGCACAGCGGCTGGAACAACCAACCAGTGAACGTGGGTGAAAGTCGAGCCACAACTGCAGAATGGCTCTGGGGGTGGTTGTCACTTCTGCCTCGGCAGCTGCTCTGATGGCTTGCTTTTTCCCCATCCGAGACCTGGTTCCCCCAGAAATGGGGACTGCTGTCATTTTAGGTGTGAGCCAGAACTAGTTTATTTTTTTCTCCTTCTGAACTTCCTTTTTAAGCAGACTTAAGGAGTGAAACACACAGCGTACATGGAGGGATGTTTGCAGTAATGTGTTGAAAATATTGGCCCAGATCACATTTAGGAACTAAAGCTAGGTATCCACAAGCTAAATTAGAGCAACTCTAATGCTGGTTTTAAATTAAGGCTCACAGCCTCATTGATCACGTGACACAAAACTAGAGATGTTTTGATGTCCCCTTGTTTCTTCACTACATCAGCTTTAGGCCACGTCAGGATTTGTCCTCCGCTGAGGGAGTTCTCCTGTAACACATTGAGCTGTTTGTTTCTTCCATCTGCTTGTATCTGCTGGAGCAGGATTAGAATTTGTCTTGAGGAGTCCCCATTTTCTTTTTATAGCTTCACACTGATTCACCATGGGAAGGGGTTCAGGTATGAGGAATGTTGCAGGCTGTGAACTATATCCTGCTCAGCTGTACATCTACAGCTTCCACTCATTGGTAAAAAAAAGACTGACATGCAGCCAAGAGGATAATTTGGTCCTGTTCCAGTTATTAGACCTGCATAACTTGGTACTGCTCAGAAATAGTTTTCTGGATTTTGGAAGCCTGTTACTATCTTTAGGAGACTCTGTTACTCTAGTAGGAAGAGGCAGGCTTTTGATGAAGAATAATTCTCCTCTCCATATCCTCAAGCCTACTGTTCCCCTTCCAGTTATGGCCAAACTTGACAGCTGGAACAAAAGAGTCAGTCTCCTTTCTTTGTATGGACAGGTAATTTGTATCTGCATTCTGTCCAAGATGCTGAATAAACCAAAAAGCGTGGGTTTTTTTCACCTATTTCTTTGATCCAAGCAACTCCTGTCCCCCAAAAGGAAATAAAACAATGTCCAATCCTGCAAAGAAAACAGTAAAGAACAAAATATTATTTTAATACTTTTTTAAAAAAGCTATCCTTACTTAGAAACTTTAGGTATAGCTGATCCAGCTGGGGGTAGGAGAATGCAGTGGATGAGCCCATCTCAGTGTCCCTTCCAGTTATGTTTTCTATGATAATATGATTGGGAAGAGGATAATTACCAGCAATATCCAGTGTGAACAGAGGAGCAGATTTGGAGTGCTGCCTGATTACAAGGTATTTGTCTAATGCTCATCGTCATTGTATGAGAATGCTTTAATTAGCATTGAAAACATTTAGTTACGTAGACCATCTCTGGCAAAAATAGATTGTGTGCCTGATGTTTTTTACACTGTATTAAATGCTAAGTATTTAGACCTACATGGGCACACAATGTCATCACCTGAAAACACTAAAACCTTGATTTTCATTTGTGACAGAAATACCAAGAATCATGAAGATTGATAATGTATCAACATTGTTTTTGATGTTGAAATGACTGAAAGTATCAACCAGGCAGCAGATTTCAATGCAAGGTAAACATTTTCTTGTCAGTAAGGATGAACGATCACAAAGTGTGTTTTATCTACTCAAAAATAGATAATCAGCTTATAATCATGAAGAGGACAAATGATCCTGAGCTATTTCTACAAAGGCAGATCCTGTTCTGGCATCTGAACAGCTGAGTAGGAGGTATGTATATATTTAAAGACAAGACAGCACACATACAGAGCAGATTCTTGTTTGGTTCTTATACTGGTTTATATTCAGCTCTAAATGTCGTTCAGAGTGTATTTTCCAAACCGTTTACTTCTCTCCATTTAGTTCATCAAAGTTATTCAAATCTGGATTTTAAACCTGTGTTTCTACAAAGTTGACTGGAAGCAGATTAATTTACCTAATGTAAAGGTTAGACTCGGCACACAGATTAAGACACCTAAATTTAGGTGTCTGTGCGTAGGTGTTTACATGTGAGCTAGCTGTCGTAGCTCCCATCGCGGTCAGAGGAGGCACCTATGGTTGGTTAGCTTGATAGCGCTCAAGATACATTGACTATTGATCAGATCACCATTATCCGTAAAGGAAGCTTAGACACCTAACTCGCATCTTGAAGACACATATTGTTAGGTGTCTCAAACTGCAAACTGAACCCGATTTCAGGCATTTATAAAATAGACATCTAAAGCTGAGTAAGTACTTATTGAGTAGTTTCCCAGCATAATCAATGAAGAGGTGGTCAGTGGAGCTTAGGGTGTGATTAGTCCAATCAACTATAAGTGTCTGGTTTATAATGAGCTGAATCATGCCCTGAACTCCTTTGACTAGCCCTCCAGCAACCAGAATGTGAGCCTACACACCTAGTTTACATATAGGCACATACATTGTAGACACCTAAGGTTAAGTGAGATTGATCCTACCTAGGTGGCTATTAGATGAGGAGATCCTCTCGTCTGACTTCTCGCATGAAACAGGCTGTAGAACCGAGTTCAGCAGTCTCTGGATAAACAGTCTCACAAAAAAGGTGATTAGATATACTTGTGACCCTGCTCACCTATGGCTTGCCCGGAGACTCTGCACATACCAGGCTTTTCCAAGCTCTTCCACAAAGTCTAGACAAGGAGAAAAAAGATCCCTTTATGCACAATAAGGGTGGGGGTTCACCACCGATTCCTTCTCCCCATGGGAAGGATTTGGGGGGTGACTGATGTAGGACACGACATGAGCATGCCTTTGCATCTCAATGCAGATGTTCCAGAACAAAATTATCACGAAAAGGCTGATGCAGCTTGTGTGACAGATTTTCATGATTGTATGGAAAGTCCAGGATGTATTTTAAGTGACCAACTGTGTGTCATGTAATTAACTGATACAGTGGATATGTTGGCCCTGTCAGAGGATATTTCTGAACTCTTTGTACCAATTAATTTTACAATGAACTTACTCCATTTTCTGCATTTTCTCAAATGCAGATTTCACCCTTTATCTTAACCAAAGTGTGAGCAGCACCCTGTATTTTCCATCACGTCCCCTGCTTCTAATTAAAATTCAACTATGGGTCAAGTGGCTGGAAAGAGTGTATACAGACTAGGATCTGCCTTGTATAAAAAAAGTTACAAAAACAGGATGTGTTTTATTTGACTGGAGTGAACTTAATGGTCAGGGGTCATTTTCATTTAAGACACATTTTTTCTCATGGTTTTCAAATGTATTTTGTTTCTTAAATGACAGCAAAAATAAAACACATTTTTCTCAGCATTTTTTCTTAAGGATCTCAAGGCACTTTACTGGCAGTAATTTGCTACATCTTGCAGTCTCCTATATGGTGAATATATCAGTGCTTGCCTTATCTGCTTTCTCAGCTTTCAGGCTTACTTCCCTCCAGTGGGAGGGAAGACCCTGGGTGCTTTCCAATCTGTAATTATTAAGAGGACAGAAACACCATATACTTTTATGTACTACTTAATTTTTTCTGTTACTTATGTTTTTCTTCGTATGTCTTCCCAAACTGAAAACTTGGTAATGGGCTCTTCCTCTGTTTCACTGGCATGCTATACTTTTCCCTTGTTTTTAACTACTCCCCAGCGAGTCTCCGGTTTGCCCTGTTCCATTCATTCCCTCTGGAAGGGTTTTCAAGTTTTGAAAGTTCACTTCAGGAAGATTTCATAATAAGAACTTAAGGAAAATAATATAATCTTGCTTTAAAACACTTCCTTCCTCTGTTTTGCTGATGAATTATAACAATTCACAATACCATCTGGCCAGCAACTGGTACAGAACTTAATTCATTGTTTTAAATATATTTGTTTCTTTTGGTTGTAGAGCACATAACATGAGGATTCCCTAGCTGCTGTTCTGTGATCAGACAGACCCAGACTACAACATCAGATCAAGATGTGCCCACGTGTTTGGAACTGGGCTAGAAATAGCCTTGGCAAATGATCTGTAATCTTACAGTGAATTAGAATGCGAGTCCTACAGTGGAGGCCAAAATGCAGGTCTGAATTTTGCAGCTTGATCCATTTTCCACAATCAGAGAAAAACCTGAAGAGAAATCCA
This sequence comes from Aptenodytes forsteri, assembly GCF_000699145.1. Classification (NCBI taxonomy): domain Eukaryota; kingdom Metazoa; phylum Chordata; class Aves; order Sphenisciformes; family Spheniscidae; genus Aptenodytes; species Aptenodytes forsteri. Next base: position 1,090,384 of record NW_008796041.1, on the reverse strand, counting down.
ACCTTCTCCTTTGTAAGGGGACTTTGTAGAAACTTCTTAAGCTCATAGATCAAATTCAAAATGAGAAAGGAACCTGTTTTCTGAATCCAGCTTTGATGTAACTCAGGCTAATGGGAATATAACTGGACAAGAAGTTTTCATGAGTTTTCTACAATCTCAGTTTTGAGGAATCTCCCAGAACAGTCTGGGAAGTTGGATGGTCCTCCAGACCAAAGTCAAGGAAGGATAGCCTCCATTCCAAAACCCAAGTGCAAATTAAGCATAGTCCAGTTCTGAATTTGATCATGCATGGATTGGGAGTGTTGGTGCTGATGTGGAGGGGAAGTGCTGCACCTGAGCCTCTCACCAGATCATTTGAAGCACTTACTGCACAAGGTGAGTGAGACTACAGGGCTTTCTAGGTCCTCCCTCCAAGCAGATTTGGAGCACATGCGAGTATCAGACATTTAATACATAATTTGAGGCCTGATTCAGTGTGGATCCTAAGGTGGCGCAATTTCAGTGAAGCTACCCCTCCGTATGCTACAGCCAAAGTTCATTTAATTCACTTGTGTGTTTTTGAAAGGACTGTGAAAATGAAGAATTACTCGAAACAGTCTCTAGTGATTATGGATGTCCTTACAGCCCTTACCATAAAGTGAGTGTTATGGTGTAAATGTACAGACCACTTAGCAACAGAGATTCACCGTCTGTCCCATGAACAGATGTTAATCTTCAGTGTCAGTGCTGCTCCAGCCATAACCTCGCTCACCAATGTCCTGTTTAGTGCTGATTTTTTGATACAGATCTTTTGATCGCCAGCTTTTTCATATAAGCTGTGGCTGGATAGTAAGAGGCAAAGGCTAGCTTCACATTAATGACATGGGGTAAAGTTCTAACAATTTATTTTTAGTTCCCCAAACCAATCTAGTCCTCAGATTTAGATTCTTTAAAGCGAACATTGCCCTATACCCAACACATGATCTTTTCTCATATGTTGCCTCATTTACACATGCTCATATAATTTCCACATGAACTATAGCATATTGTAAAGCTGTGTCGTATTCTTTTAATTTTTATACTGAAGGATTTCAAATGGAACCTAACATAATTAGATTACATGTAATCTCTTCCCATTTTGATCCTATTCTCAAGAGTGTTTGCAAAGAAGCTTACTTGAGTCTTAAATGCACAACTTTAAATGATGCTGACGGTGATGAACAGAGAAGCACACTATTAGAAAAACATACCGATGTGCAGGACAAAACCTCATGACTTTATCAAGTAAAATAGGTATCTCCATCGGCAGTGTCTGCTTTAAAATCATGGACACTCAATTCTTTAAGCTTCTGCACAAAACCTGTAACAAGTTGATTCAGTCTTTCCTTATCCATTTCTCCCCTGAATCAACACAACCCTTATTAATACCTGCTCATAACAGGGTTCCCAAAGAGATGGTATAGTGTCTATTAAGGTGTCAGCCTTCGAGATAAAGTGCAGTTTAGAAGCATTTTCCAACAGCCATCACCTTCCTGGTAGTATATTAGAAGAGATTATGCGTTGCCAGAGACAGCAAGCCTTGTCAGGTCAGAGCAAAACAACATTTTAAGCCGATTGGCTCATATATCTCAAGGTATGTGTGTCCTTGCACAAATTCACTTTCTCCTCAACCCAGTATTTAAGAAAATCCACCTTTCATGATGTTGATTGACCTGAAGTGTGGTCAGATTGAATCCTGCCTATTATTTTGAGGTTAGGGAAGGAGAAAAAACTCCAAATGTGATAGTAAATTACTGGATTATAAGGAAACTTTGAGGAAAAAAGCCTGTTATTTGGTGGTTGGTGCCTCATCTTTCAGAAAGCTCTTCTTTGCATAAAAATTTTTTGACAGGATAAAGCATGTTTACACTCCAGAGGTATTTGCCAAATGTTTGGGGAGCTTCATACTGCTTTACAGCCTAAAGCTGGCTCTGTTTGCCAAAGATGAGGGCTGCCCTTATTAACGATGGCGGCTGTCTACAAGGTCCCCTGGCTTCCTTACAGGATGAAATTGGGTAACTGGTTCCTAGTAAGACCTGGTGTAAACACCAGCCTCAGCAGTATCTGTGAGCACATCTTCTTCATCAGCCAGGAATGTGAATTACCCCACCGTCCCCGTATTTGGGCCATCTTACTGCCAGTTGGGCGATGGCCCTACCGTGGGAAATGAACTCAGTTGCTTACTGGTGTGAAACAGCTTGAGAGAGCTTGGCCACCCTCTAGTTGGCTTGTTTCACTCTGCAGTTGCCATATGGGCTTGGTTAGGGAAAAGATGAACGGACAGGACTTCCATTTCCCTGGTAAGCTATTTCTACAGTTAAGGCTTCATAGGAAACCTTCACGCTGCTTTACCCCGAACAGGAGGTTGACCGAACACAGATGGTTCAAGGCAGAGGAGGAGGAATGTGCTTAAAAGCCCAACTTGCAACCCCCCTTTCGTGTTGTGCTATATAAATTCTACATGAAGTGAAGCCAGGAAAAGACTCTAAATACCACGCTGTTAGAAAAAATATTATTTTGGTCTTCCACAAGGAGCTTTACCTGAATGAACTGAATATATTTCTTCTCCATCAGTCATTTACGCTTCTCTGTCTGCTTGTTGCAGCAGCAAATGGACAAGGTCATAAAGATTTAACTTTTGCACTACATTAGACAAGTAATTACACCTTTTGCAGGATACACTATTATAGCACAGAGCATCTACACATTTTATGATAGGCTCCCCTTTTCATTTGCTTGTAACTTCATGAAAATGTATCCCTTTGAGGTTTTTAAATTTGTTGGTATCTAGGAAATGATTGTTAACTTTGAGTTACTTCTGACATTCTGGTGGTTACACGTGAGTGGTAATAAACTTTACTCTAATAGTGACTGTGCTCTGAAAACTGACTCTATAAAATAGTCATGAGATTCCAGGTTCCTTCTCTTACTGTAACTGTATCAGAACTTCAGAGTTTACAGAAACATACCTTCCAACTACTGTACTGGAAAACCACACTAAGGCACACAAAAGATGAAGCTAATGTTTTGTTTTCTTTTGTTGTGCATCATTGCCAATAAGACTTAATCTTCTGTCTTCTTACCCGTTCCTTTTCTTTCTCCGTTCTATGTCCTACCCTTCCTTGATTTGAAAACTGTATGATTTGATTATAGCTTTTCCCTCTCTTTCATCAAACCCCTTCTCCTCCTGCTGTGGGAGCAGGATCAAATCTGGTTAACAAGAATCTAAAATTCTGGTTCAGGAAAACACCCCAATGTCATGTTTCAAACACATCCTATGCTTCAGTTTTGATACAGCCACACGTGCCTTCTTCAGTCAGGCTTTCTAACTTTTGCATTTTCTACGCATAGATCCCAGGGATCTCTGGGAAGTTGTGTGACATGGGATATACAGGTAAGTGACACATTTTTGGTGTTGTGATGTTTTTCAATTCACTGAAAAACTACTTGGGATTAAGAAGACATTGTAAAAAGTTGTACTGTATCAGTGTATCAAACTTTGTTCTATGTGTACTTATAGATAAAAGAATACTGAAAGCTAAATCAACATTTAAAAGAAACGAGAGAATATTGAAGTAATGGAAGGAGTAAGATGGAAGCGAATGGAAAAGGCAAGAGAACACTAGAGACAGAAAATTTGGGAAAAAAGGAAGGAGATGAAGAAAATCTGTCTTGACAGACAGAGGGGACAGAAATAGCCCCTTTCATCAGGCAGTGACAGCAAGCGCTGCAGACATTCAAATCCAGTTCCCAGGGCAGGAGCCACCAAAAGCAGGAAGAGAGGCCTGAATCAGTGAAACCTGAACCTCAGCAAACCAAGGGAGCCTGTAGACAATGGGACTGAGTGAGGGCAAGCGAACAATCAGGACCAAAAGGAAGAGAAAACAGTCTCTTAGGCAGCCAGAAAAATCACATCAGCAGTCAATAAAGAAGCAAAGGGCAAACCCTCCTGCTTAGAGTCCCACTCCCATCCCTGCTTTTAACACATCTCTTCCTCAATACAATGCAGTGTTTCCATATAAGATGGTGGGCTGATGCCACCATGCGTGTACAGGCAAACCTCTGCCTAAATCATCAGTTCTGCAGAACTGGCTGATGCGAAGCTCCTGGAAATGTCTATGACATGACCAAGCAAGTGACGGACTGAAAATAACACCTGAAACACAGTCACCCACAACTTTCATTTTGGGGGAAATAAACAAAAGCAAAACCAGCAGGTGGTATAGCAGCTGAGTACCTTTAATCTCACAAAATATTGATGTACTTCATGATACTGGAAAGAATAGCCATCTGGCACCTATTGTTCATAGTCCTATAAACACTTGGTATCAAATCAGATATTTTGAGTTATATCCTTTGTAATGATTAGAGTAGGTTTCAAAAGTGACAAGCCTCAAAGTTTGAACGGGCAATTGTTTGAATTTAAGACTAGACAGGCTTGTATTTGTTCAGATACCTGCAGGATCTTCTGAGCCACTCACTCTCGGGGTACATGCCTGTGCATAAATGGTTTGTATTTTGAGTGACACAGAAAAAACACATTAGCTTATGTGCCTTAAAAACGATCTGCAAGCAGAAGTGGAAATGCCATATGCCACAGAAAATATGTTGAAATCCCACACGCCACAGTAGATAAGCCAAACCTACAGCAGAAACACAACTTGAAAAGAAACAGTCCAAAAACAGTTTTAAAAATTATTTTAGGACCAACAAACTTCTACTAACTGCTGTCTTTTCAGTTCACAGAAATGCATAATTTTGTAAAGTCAAAGTCAAGCTCTTCAGGGCTGCAGCTGTGTCCTTATGTGAATTTGTATGTACGGCTGCCTTAGGGATAGGCCACCACAGCAAAGTGCTCCAAAACTTTTATGGACTTCCAGTCTACAATTGCCAATTCACAGCCTGGGTTTTGATTTTCAAAGCCATCGTTATTCTGAAACCTCGCTCTGTCAGGGATTACAGCTCTTTCAATGACTTGTTGAGGCAGTTGACGGCAAAAGACATGTATGTGCACCAGTACCTCTTTCAATGACTTGTTGAGGCAGTTGACTGCAAAAGACATGTATGTGCACCAGTATGCACACAGCCCTGCAGAGCTGAGTGTACTCTGAAGACTTGGGAAGCCCAGGAAGGAAGAAAGCAGCTCAAGAAGGAATCTTGAGGGGTCATCAAATTCATTCCCTTGTCCCATGGCAAGACTCAAATCTCACAGGGTTGATCGACTGATCAACTGTAAGTGCAGACTGTAAACCTGACTTGAAGACAGACAAAATTATTTCCATTGGATGTTGCAGTTAGCTCATATAATGCTGCACATATGCTTTGTGTTCTGCTTAATTTTGTTTTATTGAAGAGAATGGGTTTCATAAGCTTCATCACTAAAAAAACCAAAGGGTAAAGCACATTGAGAAATAATTGCTGATGAAAATCTCAGAATTTTTGCAATATGAATTCTTGTGTTCCTCTGAAGTCCAGTAGGAAGGACTGCAATGTTACAGAGGATACTTTAAAAGGGAATGTTAATACTCCGTTCTTTTGACTCTGGCTTTGTAGTATCGCTGCCCAATAATGTCAGTGGCCATGCTGAGTGCTCAGCATCTTGATGCGGTATATCCTAAGTGCGGGCTTGATGAGATGAAATGTTAGTTTGCAAGGTGTTCGCTTCTGTATCTCCAGTCATAGCTGTAGGTGGCTAGTACATCATCCGAGTTAAACACAGACTGGGTCACCTTTTGATGTAAACACTGAATGTTCCCTAACATCAACAGATAATACCAGTTCAGAATGTAATTCAGTTGAAAGGTCTAGACTGTATCATAAATGTGAGTCCAAGCCCAACAGAAATCCAAATGTGCCTTACATCTCTCCAGTCCACGTTCACACTCGGCAAGCAAACTGCAGCTTTCCCGCTAAAAGAGCAGATGGACTCGACACAGGCAAGTTTTCTACCATGTAACCCACACTGCTCATCCTACCTACATGACATGGAAGGTAAATCGGCACGATGGGAATCGCATGAAGCCAAGCAGTATGGGGTCGGTTGGCAGGCGACATAAAGGACTAGTTTTGAGGGCAGTGTAGATGTAACAGGGGTCAAAGACCGGTGAGAACCATGCTGAGATTTGCCTGCTTCCTGGGGCATGCTCCTGCAAAGACAGCAGAGACACAGGCAATGTCTCTTCTATGTTCTTGCAATGCCACATAGATCTTTGAGCATTATAAATAACAACGATTGCATACACTTTCTCAGACTAAGAACTGTAATAAAAAATGAAGTGTTGGTAGAAATGATATTGCAGGATTTGTACGTGGGAGTAGCGATAAAACAAGTATGACATCACTGTCAGCCTCTTGGAAAGCTGTGATTTTAGAACTGTTCCACATCCTAGTTATAGTAGTGCGACAGGAAACAATGAGCATATGGGGAAACAAAAACGATGATAGATAGTTTGAGAATGTATGAAATAGAGATGAGATGGTTCAGATCAAGTAGAGAGCTCCCTGTGGAAGACATTTATCTTAGCTAATTAGCCATTTTGGGAGGAAACAAATCCCTAGCTGGAAGGAAGCTAAGTATGTATTTATATTCCAACACCTTCTAAAATTTTTAAGACAATTAAGACTTGAAATTGGAAGGAGTCAGATCCGACCACAGTATCCCTCTTGGGATTTATGGGATACTGACAGGCTAGTTAATCACAATTACTTTCTGAAATGTATTGCAAAGCAATAAATAATTTGTTTTGTTACACTTCCTCTGCACAAGAAGAGAGGAAACATTTAGACAAAAGCGATCCGAGCTGCTATGTCTTACTGCCTTTAGCCATTTTCTCCTATGTAAAATGAATGTCATATGCAACCATGCTCATACACAGCTATGTAGATTTGCTAGATTCTCAGAGACGGGGAGATGTGCTGGCATGTGTATTTGCCACGCTGGGGATGATACTTCCAGTTTTTCCAGAAGTAACACTATTCAGGCTATTTTTCATCTAAAATGAGACAGAACTCAAAGGACAGAAAGCCTATTAAAAAGTGGTAATATCTGTGGAGAAGATTTACTGATCTGCGGCTAACCAGTCAGTAATTATTCAACTCATCTAATCTACCCTGGAATAATGGAGCAGTGCTTTCTCCAAATTGTCACGAAATGTCCTTGTATTACAAGATTTAGAAAAATTAATATCAGAAGTTAAGAGCCCCACAACTCATAGTGCAAGTTGTCTGGAACTGCTTAAAGAGTTTATCTTTAGTAGATTATGCTAAATTCCTTGGTTACTATTTGAATAGGAAGTATCTAACTATAATTATTACACAAACACAGGATTGTTTAAAAAGCTCAAAACATTTACTGAACATTGCTCTTTTTATATCATTACTGGATGTCTTTTGGTAGTACATTTTAACTAGTGTTTATTTTAATCTTGCTTCTAATGTAACATCATATTTTACTGCTACTTCAAATTCCCTCTTAACCACAATGGTTTTCTTTTTAAACCAAACTTGCCCCTTCTGGTCATGACACCGCTGTGGCATTTGAAATGTCTAATAGTCCTAAGCAGCTGTTGGTCGCACTTCTATGCTTCTTCCCTTCCAGTTTTGTTTGTAACTTGGTTTACTGCCCCATGCAAAGCACAGGGATGTATATGCATAAGAAATTTGCAGAGAGGGAGTGGGAGCACTCTGCTTAAGGAAGAGGTAGGGCTGGGATCAAAGCCGTCCCTCTTTTGATGTGTGCACAATGCCAAGAGAGCTGGAATGAGCAACCTGGCCTATCCCGTCGCATGTATTTTCACACACAAGCCTGAGAAATTCACCCATAAAGCTGTACTTCAACCCTCCAACAGCCAATGCTGGTGGTTTGCCAGAGAAAACCACAGAAGCAGAACGGGGTTTTCAAAATGAGGGTCTTGGTGGTTCACGCAGCACAGCCTAGCGGCCAAGATAAATCTGAGGGGCACAAGGCCCGTTTTGTGTTTTTCGCCCTTTTTCTTCAACAGGATGCCTGCTCCTGACAGGTGCCTCAGCGCTGATGCGTGGCCTCAGCCTGCGGCACCAGGGTGACCGGCCGGGCATTTGCCCGAGCTGGGTGTTGGTCAGTGCAAGGCTCGACCCTAGGCACAAATGCGTGAGTCTCGCCAGGTGCCCATCCCTACGGCTTCCACAGCAGCGCCCGCCTCGGCGGGGGAGGGC
>NW_008796041.1:1067225-1081864 GCF_000699145.1 Aptenodytes forsteri | reverse complement strand
GGGCAGCGTGTGGGGTGCTCTGGGGGGGCGGTGCCGGTGCGGGAGGCAGCTGAGCCGAGTGTGCTGGGGGAGCCAAGCCCTGTTGGAGATGCCCCTGGGTCCTATTGTAAGGCTTGAGTGAGGTGTGGCGGCGTTGGGGGGCCGCCCCGGGGGAAGGCACCCCCAAGCAGGGGAGTGAGCGGTGCGCTCCCCTCAGGGGAGTGGGGGGCTGTGGTGGCCTGGGCCTCTGCGGTCAGAACGGGGCTGGGGCTGAGGCAGGGGAGTCTGTGGAGGTGGTGTGTGTTTGGGGGGGTGGTCACGGCGGCTGTGGGTCGGACACCCCTGGGGCCTTCTTGAGGGCCCCCCTCTTCTGTCAAGGTGGGAGGCTGTAAGATCAACCCCTGTCGGGAGCAGGGAGGTTTTGGATGGCTGAGCCGTTGTTTTAATGTGACTTTCTGGCACTACTGCTTTCTGTACCTGCTCCCTCCTCTGCTTTTTGCAGTGCTTCAGGTACGTGATGAAAAGTGCCAGTGCCGGGCTGAGAGTCGTGGTCTGGTACGGAAGGGTCCACAGCCCTTGCCTGCTTCCCACAGGCTGTGCTGCCAACAGACTTCAGTCTCCATAACCCTCTCTTAGTCCTTGGTCTCTGCTGGGACTATCAGCAGAAGAGCCAATTATCAGATGGTTTGGGTTCTTTCTGTGGTGTGGATGGTTGCCTGTAGGAAACCACCGAAGCCGTGCAACTGCCAGCTGAACGAGAGTCAAGTGGTGACTTAAAACACTGTCGCCAAACTCCTGCACAGGTCGTTTGCCCGCATACACTTGAGGATAACTTTCTTTGTGCCGTTTTCTGTTTGCAGCAGGCAGCTGCACAGAAAGCTGGCTATGAGTGTAGCTAGTTTTTAGCTTTCACTGAATTACAGTGGAATGAAAGCGAACGCACATCTGCCTTGTTCACAACAAATGTATTTTGAGGAGGATCAGTTCAATTAGAATAATTCTGTTAAATAATAGTTCTCTGTGGTTATTTAGCTTGATGCGTACCCTGCAGTCTAGAGCTGCTGTGTGGCAGTCGAAACTCAAACTCTGCTAGGTGTGTGTATATTAAATACGGCGACCAATCAGCAGTGCCTGAAACTAAAAGCAATTTGCTTCAGTGCTTTATAGTGTAAATATTCCTGCTATGAACAAAGAGGAGGGTGTGTCATTGTGCTTGTTTCATTTGTACTTCTATGTGCTTCCTCATTTGTGGCCAGTCAATGATTTTTGTGTAGGTTCTTAAACAGTAGTAGTCTTATTTTGTTGCAAATTTTACGTTTGCATTGTCTCAGGCATTTTACTGAGCTGGGACGTTCAGAAGCTTGGTGCTATATTAGGAATTTTTATAATGTTCTTTTTAATAGCCGTGCTCTTAAGTGACTTAGTTTTGCTTCTTTTTAACTTCTGTTGTTACTGATTATAACTTTGAAGTTAATTCAAGTTGGATGCAGTGTAAAATAAGTATTTAGTAGAACTGTCTTTCAACCAGCTGTTCTTTTGCCCTCTGATTATACAGCATGGAAACCAATAATTTCAGACTTAATGTTTTGCCAGCCAGCTATCTATAAAACTTTAAAACATGTACTTCTGAAATCTCTGTATGTATTTTCTTTCGGGGGCAATAACATTTTGGTTTAAGGAAGCAAGTAAGTGACAGTAAAATACTGCTTTGTGCCAGGCAGGCTCTCTTTAGACTGTTTTGTCTTGGTGTGTGTGTTTAAACAGTGCAGTTGTGTGCTGCTCCTGTGATTTCTGGTTCTTGGGAATTGGGGATATAAATTCTTAATGTTAACTCCTTAGCATCTAAGTGAAACGGATACTACAATAACATACACACAGACTAGACCTGAATCTTTGATTGTCAGCTTAAAGGAAAATCTTTTCTCTGGATAGAGTCATAGTGCATAGAATTATAATATGCTGTAATTTACTTGCAGTCTGGCTCATTAATTATCCTGAAACAGAGTATTGGGTAAAAAAGAGACCTGGCACTAGGTGTGGAAATAGATAACTGAATGTATTATTAGTGTGCTTGAATTTGAAATCGTGAAGAGCTTCTCTCACTTCAGGTGAGATAATCTAAGTTAAAATGCTGGTAGTTTCACAACTACTCAAGGTGAATACCACGAAGGGCTAGTAGATGTGTGTTAGTGGAGGAAGTACTGGATGGAATACAAGGGTTAGCTCTTCGGGAAGAGAGAAGGATCAAAGGTATGTGTGTGGGTTTTTTTATAGCCTTGTTAATTGCAAGGGAAAGCATCAAGGACATCAGGTACTATTTTGAATAAAAAGGCAGTTTTTCCAAGATGGTGTCTTTCAGCAAGACACTCAACAAATAATAGTCTGTCTTTCCTCTGTTGTGTAATAGTTGGTAGTGTTTCTGTGCAGGAGAGAACCCTACAAGCATTGAAATAAATGAGGTGGTTGGCTGAGAGAGCTAAGTGATAACTGTTTAGTTTGTAACACATCCTTAGGAAAAGCGTCAATATTGTAATGCAACAGAAAGTACAGACTTTCTGATATTTGGCAGTGTTGACTTTTCCTGACTTTTCAATACCGCTTGCTATTGCTATACTTGAAATTACAGATAAAAGATGAAACTTTCCTTTTTTAGGGACTTAAGCACTTTCAAATAGTCCAAGTAAATGGCCTTCAGCAAAATTGAATAGGGGAAATTTTATAAAGCACATACGCAGTGTTATTTCAAAGAACACAATCTGAATTTAACCAGAAGTCTATATTGGCTAGTAAACAGATATTAGCAATAACTAAGCAAAATATTTAGACACAGAAGGCAAGATAGGAATAATATTTTATAGCTGAAGTCGGAGTTCAAGTTGCTGTTGTGTACTGAAACATTCACTTTTCATGGTTATGACACATGTTTTTAGGTAGTATATAGCTGCTATATTCTTCCCTTCTCGTTTCCTTAGTGTTACGTGACTAGATTTTTATAAACGATACGGTGCATAATTATGCTATTATTAGCCTTAAGTGGTTTTCAGAACTGATGTTTTGTTTGTTCCTAATGAACAGCCTTTTCCTGTACATACACACAATAAAATGTCATGTAACGCATTGTCTCTGAGGCAAAGTATTGTTAGTTCATATTTACAAAACTAAGGTGAGACTATACCTTTGGAAAATCAAGTTGAATGGGAGACTCTAATCTTCCAGTTGACTCTGCATAAGATTGAAGAACGACTTGGGCCCAAAGATAGTATGGAGCTCTAGTCAAAAGTGCTTTGGACCTGGGTTGAGGGCCATCTGTATGGCTCATTTGATGTTCTTAACTTAATAGCTGTAATTAGTCCAGTAAATAATTAAAAGTCATGGAAGTTATATTTGCCAATTTTGACATCAGCAATCAAAAGGAAGCTGACAAGACTGCGGTTCTAATGGTATGTTTTAACCAGACACTTTCTTTGATTAGGCTGTGTGTGCTTAAATGTTTAATTTAGTAGCCATTCATAGAGAATTGACAGGACCTGCAATTCAAACTGTTGTTCTTCAGTGACTGCACCATCGCATGGTTTTGTGTTCGTCTGTGGGGTTTTTTTTATAATGTTTGCATACATATTTCTTCAGCATGATGCCATTTTGTTCCCTTATTAAGCCTCTTCCCTGTGTTACTTTTTCAATGCAAAAATAGTTGGTTGTAATTTTCAGTCTGCAGCATTACTGAAGGCTTCCTTGTGACAGTTGGATTTGTTGTGGTGGGTGGTTTTGTGGGTGGTTTTTTTTTGCTTTGCTTTGCTTGGTTGTGGTCTTTTTTTTGTTTGTGGTTTTTTTTTTTTTGGTTTTACAAAACTGGTTTTAGCAATTGGTATAGGAGCCTTCTTGTGATGTGAATCCAGTCCTGTGATAGTTCCTCTACTTCTTTGGCACGTGCTGCAAATCTGTAAATGTTATACGAACTCGTACTTTAGAAAAAAGTGAAGTTACTTTTGTTTAACTGTTCTATCAGATTTGTATAAACTTGCTTTTAGCAGCAGGATGGAGATTATATAATAAATTTTCCAAAATGTACTTGCTGTGCTGTCGTTGTTGGAGACTAAGTCCTCTATATTTCACTTCAGGGAGAGCCAGGCATATTGTTAGTGAAACCATATCTGCCCTACTTGGATATGTTTTTTTCATTTCGATTGTGAATTGACTGATCTGATGGTTTGGAGTTGCTAGAAATGGTAACTTTTTCAGGTTTTGTTTCTGAGGAGGAAGTGTTGTACCCTAATGCCAATCCATGCTTATTTAGTAAACTTATTTGTAATTCTTGTGTTCTAAAAGAGTATCTTCATATTGCATCTTCTTGCTAGCTGAGGTTGCTGAAGGAAAATACTACTTTGATGGTATTTTCAGTTACTATATCCATATTGTAGTCTTGTACTTTTAACTTCTTAAGAATGTTTGTTATCTTTTGGGAGTGGTTACATTTTATGAATCAGTACATGCACACAAGTTTATAATATGAATGTTAGAAAAAAGTACACATTTTGAGTTGATAAACTTGAAAATATATCCATGCTGAGTTGATAAATTTGAAAATATATCCATAAGCAGTAAAGTTCCTCAGTCATAACAAATACATCTTTGTGTTCCTCTTTTTAACAAGGAGGATGAAAAGATAGTAGGAAAGGCAGTTTATATATAAACATTTATTCTAGTTATTTGAAGTTGAAAAAATGATTTGTCTCTTTATTTTCCTACCATCATCAGGACATGTATACCTCTGAGAAACCTTCTCCAACAAGTTACCTTTCTTCAAGACCTGTCTTGGATTATATGCAAAGAAGTTTCCAGTCATGAGTGAGTAGATTTCTTTATTTAAGAAAAAAGAAACCCTTAGTTTGCTGTTTAGAAGAAACGTACTTCTGTAGTGGATTTTGGAAGGTGGTTCTTCCTCAAAAATGTTCATATTGAGTTATGTCTCTGCAGTCCTTTAAAAATAACCAAATAAAGCTGCGATTTGGCAGATACTGTTCTTAACCTGAAAATTTTTGATCAATGTGTGCTCTGTAAGACTTCTGCGTTGGTAGTCTGGTATAATTTTCAAGAAGGTGAGTTCTGTAACAAGCTGATGTTTGTTTTTTCAGTATAAATAAAACATCTAACTCTGAGGGGAAAATGTCGGGTTTGCTAAGAGCTCCAAAATATGTGACTGTTCAGTAAATAGCTGGTAAAAATCCAACATAAGATGAATGGACTTCATTTTATGGGAAAAAATAAATATATGCCTTAAATTCCAGTATAGAGGTCTGATCCCAAAGGAATTTTGGCATGCATTGGAAAGATCTGAGCCATAGAAAACTGAGTTAAGATCTGTTTTGGTGAAAAAAATAGATGAAAGACACCAGAAGTTTTGTTTTACCCATATCTGATGGGTAAGATAATCTCTTTTTAGAGAACTGTTTTGAGTATTTAAAGGTCTTTCATAAGTTTTGCGGATGTGAGACTTCTTAATATAATTCTTGGCAGCAACATTACCTAGCCTTACATCATGTAGAAATAAGGATATAACTTCATATCCACAGGAACTGTATTTATAATGTAGCTTAGTTTCAACACAACTGTACTGAATCTGTTGAAGAACGAGCATCTAGTTCATAGGATAATTATATCCTATGTTAGTAAAATAAGATCATTTGATTTTCTGGGAGGAAGTGAGTAAAGAAAATTGTTGGTTAAATTTCTTGTCAAACTAAATGAAAAATGACTGTTCTTGACATCTGGAAGAAAAAAAAAATGATGGAGGAAATGCTTGCTAAATGCAGCAAAGGAAAAGCTACACCAAAAAAAGGACTGAAAGAATTGCTGAACTCTAGGGTTCATGCTTAGTGTAGATAGAGCTATTTTAGTATTTATGTAGAATTATATCTGTTTTCTCTTTTGTGTTGCTGTTCACGCTTGTTTACTTTCTGACGTTTAAAGTATTTGCTGTATTGCTTAGATGACAACTTTACAGGCAGACATTCAAGTACCTGAATATCCTGATTTGTCAAACGCTGCTATATTAATCTTCATTTGTTTTATATAGCATCTCATGTGCTGTCATTGCCTAATGTATAGCCTTAAACATAACAAATATCTGTAAATCCTTTTTACCTTTTGAATCATAGTTGCTGTGTTAAGTGTGACTCACCAAGGTACTGCTGTGATGTGGTTGGTTTGAGTACAACAAATACTGTAATACTGTCATGACTTCAGCAAAAGACCATTGGTTTTGGTGAGATTTTGAATGATTCCAGACTGGAGAGTTTAGCTTTATATTAGCAGGAATGAAGACCCTTATTCAAATGAAAGGTAACACTTTGGCAGTACTTTTTGTGGTGGTTAATAATTATGTTATTCAAAATACAGTCTCTTCTTTGCAGCACACCACATTCCTGTGGTAGATTAGATGCTTAAGTCTATGGTAAGTGATGGGCTTCAAGGGCACAAAAGAAAATGCTGCTTTTTTTTTTTTTTTTTTTTTGAAAACATGGTTTAGAGAAGATTAGATGTTTATGTTCAGCTGGTGTTGGATTTCTTAGTTTACGGTTTACTTCAGAGAAACTTGAACTATAAGCATGGTCTACATAGTTTTAGGCTCCTCTCTACTAAATACCTCAGTCTATAAGTTATTTATCATCTTATGAAGATGAATTTATTTGCATACTTCTCTACATGTAAGCTTATTCACAAAATCTGTGGGCACCTAGAATAGCTAGATGTGTTAAAAGTGATGGGAGTCTCTAGTATTCCAAACTTGTGCATCACCTGGTGTAATTCAAACAGAAAATCTATCTAAAATGATGATCTAAAATGTGGGAACGTCAGACTTGGGAACGCTAATAACTTCCTGGTTAAAAAATTCAGAATGCTGCTATGTGCAGGCTACATTATACAATCCTACTTGTTATTTGCTTGTGATACACTCAATGCAATATATATTTCCATTGCTGTTTGTGAAGGGCTGTTCTAGAATCTCAGTCCTAAAATGATTATCCCTTTTCTAATATCTGTCCTAAATTTATTCACAGCCAGTCCTTACCTATTTGGTTTTCTGCCAACCTTATTCATTAGCTTAAAAAGCCATTTTTACCTTGTATCATATTTGTCGTTTTAGCAGCTACATAGAGCATATTATTTTATTGAAAGAGCTTATAGAAGTAAATCTGTAATATCTTGGTACTGAAGGAGCACACACAAGCTTATTTTTAAGCAAATGATCAGTTAAAATTTTTGGGAAAGTGAATAGGGGAACTACTGCTGTTGTATAACTTCCAATAGTTATCAGGTGTGTAGGTAAGTGCTTCGGATCCTGTTGTACTGGATCTTCTCCAATATTGGGGAAGAGTATTGACAGAATAGCAAAGTCCACCGTTCATGGTAGTTGTTTTTAGTTGTTGCAGAGAATCTGAAAAGGTGTTAAAACTGAGGCAGTCTCTGTTAAGGCTTTTATTTCTGTGGAATGCCTTTATAAATGTCTGTTTTCATAAATAAGGATAAGACAAGTCCGTATTTCAAATTATACTTTAACATTTTGTGCCCCATAGGACAGTGAGGTCACATGCTGTACCTAAGTTAAATTGGTTTTGATTTATTTCGTATTTAAAGATAACTTGTCGGGGAAATCCTGGCTGTATGTAACCTGCCTAGAATGTCACACCACAGAAAGAGTTGGTTTAATTTTCTACGTTTTCTTCAGTTGTTGACATTTAGCTGCCAGAAAGTGTGTAGTGTCGTGATAAATTCTTACGATTGTAAACTGTGCTTTTTATGTTTGGGAGTTGTCCTGTGCTTTCTCCTTTGAAAGGTCAGTGCAGTGAACTTACTTGAGCTGCTGCAATGAACTCAGTTTGCAAACAATTAAACTAAACGTTAGTACATACTGTTGCAGCAAGCTGCTGACATCTTCATATCCCCCCCCCCCCCCCCCCCCTTCCCAAAAGAAGTTAACAGCACATTTTTATTTTTTCCAGCAGGATGTAAACTTCCCTTGCGCAGTAGGAATACTGATTTTGACCTTAATTCAGCAGGATATAATTCAGTTCTGGAGCCAGAGTAACAGTCCTATGTTAATGTTGAAGAAAACAAACTATTAGCTTGAAAATGTTAGAATGAATTTTCCAAATGAATGTATCATCACTTATCCAATATGAGGATGTTCCACTATATTAGGTGAAAAATGTTGTTTTATTAGAAATCATCAGTACATTTCTCCTTGTTTAGAAGGAGTGTTTGGAACTGAGATGATACACTGTTGTTTTTGCACAGACATGCGTGTAATATTTTAACTGTTGCAAAGAGAAGCACAAAACCCATAGTATTCTGTCATGATTGTATTTAAACAATATTGTTTGTCATCGTTTGACTCCAGTCAGCAACTAAGCCCCACCCAGCCGCTCGCTCACCCTTGCTCCCCCCCGCAGTGGGATGGGGCAGAATGTAGTGTCGTGATAAATTCTTACGATTGTAAACTGTGCTTTTTGGGAGTGGGAGTTGTCCTGTGCTTTCTCCTTTGAAAGGTCAGTGCATTACTTGAGCTTCTTACCTCTTTAAATCCCCCCCCCCCCCTTAAATGTATAGGATGCAGTGCCAACTTTTTTTTTATTATTCTGCTGTCATAATAAATTGTGCAGAATAATTCTTTCCTGGCTTTTTCTGCTTTTAGTTTTGTTTCCCACCCTAAAACTTAACACTGCATGCAGTTGGGAAGTTAACCTGCTATTATTCATGCTTCAGGATCATCTTGTCAGGTTTTCTTTGCGATTGACTGAGGGTAGGAGTGCATTTTATGTGTTTGGAGAGATGCTATGCAATGTAATCTTATATTTCGAAGTTGGTCTGTGTGGCCTGGTAATGAGGTGGGAAACTTTCTGCTTCACCAGTTCAAATCAAGACCACAATAGTGTGATTAAAGACTGCTTCTGTTTGATGGTTGGTTATTTATCTTGACCTCTTATTACAGCTGGCTTTCTAGCTTGCAGAGGAACCTTAAAATTTTGTGACTTCTAAAAAAAAAAAAAAGGAAAATTTTTTTTTTTTGAGTTCTTATAGTGTGTGTAAAGAAATAGTTTTGGCTGTCAGTTTCTCTGTTCATGAGCAATGAACTTGGGAATTAAAACAAATGTTAAGGTCAGCCTTAACAGATAAAGATATAATGCTTTAGCAAGTATGCGTTATTATTCCTGCAACTGAGAAAAGTGTGTTCTGGGCTTTTATAAAGCTTCCTAGGCTAAGAAAAGTCTGTTTGGTTAAGGCCGGCCCAATTTTCCCCCTTCACCTCTAATCTCCCCTCGTTGTATGCCAGAATGAATTTCTAGTGAACTGAGGATCGAGTCAAACTGTTCATAAAATAAATGCTGGGAAATGAACAATTTTTTGTGGTTTACACAAAGTGTAAGGTGGCTGTGCATTTTGTGTATTTTGGGGTAAAGTGTTGCAAATAACTATAAAGCTGATCGATGTAGTTTAAGAGGCTTTGTAGTCATCAGTTCTCTTCAGTGAGTTGAGATTGAAAGAAAGGAAAAAGACTTACGTTCTGATTCATACATAAAACTGCATGCTGGGGAAGGAAAGCTTAGAAGTAAGCTAAAATAGCTTTATAATAAAGTATAATAATGAATAGCTAAAGGATGTCGGTTAATGATGTTACATGCTAAGTTTTTGTTTTATATTTGAACCACAAACCCTGAAAACCCATTCCTAAAATACAAGCTCGAAGATACACTATGTGAAGTGTTTTCTTTAATAATTGTTCTTCTGATTTCACAGCACAATTATCTTCTAATCTTTAGAAATACTGTGACTTCAGAAATGTAAAAGAAGCTATTGTATCCTAGGTCATCTTTACTGAAATTTGTAACTCTTCATGGAAAAACTGAAGATCTGAATGATAAAGAATTGTAGGACATAGGCGATAGAGACATAATGCAGATTTGAAAAAGGTTAGTTTGAAGACTTGGGATACATTTAAAATTTTTGAGTTAAATAATAATAACCCCACCTGCAATTGAACTATCTGGAAAAGAATGAAACCCACAAGATACTTAAAATAGTAAGCTTCTGTATATTAACAACCCCATAAAAACTACTTCATTGATAACCTTAGTATTTATCTTATGTTTGCTCTATTTTTTTCTTGAAACTGTCAGGGGAATTTACCACTGTACGTAACTGTAGTGACACATGAGCGCTTGGATCAGAAGTAGTAGTGTAGTAACTTTTTTTTTTTTGTAGTGGGAGGATGAGGCATGAAAAATACATGTATACAAAGTTGTTTGGCTCCTGAACCTAGCGGTCAGGAGAAGCGCTTACCATTCTTGATCTTGCTTCACTGTTACTCACCTGTGTTGTCTTAACTTGTCACTTCTATTTCCTTCAGGTACTGCTAGTTATTGCTGTATCGGCTGGCTGTCTCCTCTGTATAGTGCAGCTATACTCGAGGGAGGCTATCAGCAAGCATGCTGGAGATAGTTTTCTGACTTAAAATGCAGATTCAGAGGTCAGGGTTAATGAGTTACAGAAACTTGTATGGACTTGCGGAAAAGCTTTGCATCAAGTTGAGTTTCATTAGAAAGGTCTGGCCTGTAGGAGGCAAGGCTGAACTGAGGGTCTTTAAAATTTCATGACCCCCTTAAAATGTTCCCTTTGCCAGTAGAAGGGGTGGTGTCCTTTCCCTGTCTGAATTCCTGCATTCTTCCTTGTTGCAGCATTCATGAGGTTGATTTGAATTGGGTGGGCTCCCTAAGCTCTTTACTACATAGCTGCATAAATGGTTGTATTGCTGTGATGCAGGGAGAGAAGCGCAGGGGTGAGAATAAGTGGTTGGTGGGTGAGACTGTCTTCTTTCCAGTGATAATGCTGTTTTTTCCCTTGCTTGAAGTGTGTGCGGAGCTATAGTTTAAGTTGTTTAAGAATATTGTAATCTTAGGCTTCCTCTATATTAAGTGAGAAGAGACATCTCCAGAGGGCTAATCAGATCTTCGATGACCCAGTTTCTCACCAATGCTGTAATTAAACCGCTCCTCTAAATACAGGGGGTGCATTAGTCGCAATAAAATATAAACCCAAATACTTTACATGCACAGAACTGATGCGTCACATTGAGGAAATGTAGGTGTGTTAGTAGAAACTTACATGTTTTCTTGATAATCACGTTTTATGATGTTGGATTTCTTCTTATTTATTCAATTGACATAATGTTGCAACTTCTGAGACCTTGTAGCTTTTTTTTTTTGCTGACAGTACAGGTACTTAAATATATCGGAACACAAATGAAAGCTTTTTGAAATTCATCTGCATTTAAATAGACTTCTAAGATTAATTTTTTCATAATCCTTCCTTTATTTTTGATCACTTCAGCATATTTAGAACTGGTAAGTTGTGGCTTTTCTTGCATTTAAACTTTATTTTTAGATTGAAGAGGAAGACAAACATTTGAGTTTTGTTCTGTCACTTTTTTAACTGAACAAAATAAGTCTTCGATCTCTGTAGATTGAAGTGAAGTTGCTTTCTTTCCTTAAGCTTTGCAGCAGGTTGCAGCTACCAAAAACGTATTTATCACATATAGAAACTGTGCTTCCAGGTGATATATTCAAGTTCAGTAGTCTCACTTTCTAGAAGGCTTTTTCAACAAACTGGTATTGCTTGGTATTTACTGTTTCATTTAAATTAATTAATAATGTATAGTAAAGTGAAATGTTTTAAAACCCTTTGCATATATTTCAAGTACATTTATTAAACATTTAAAAAAAAGTTGGTTTTATATATTTTTTTTTTTTTAATTTTTTTGCCATAAAGGGAATGTCAAAGCTATCTTCTTTCAGCTGGGCTTTCTCCCTGTGGGTTTAAATTGATGGTCAGATTGATGGGGCTTCTCTAAATATGTTAGTGCAACATGACACCTACGTTTAAACCAATGTAACTTCTGTTTGTAAACCAAGATGTTGTCACAGGCAGGAAACTTGTTAGTTTTGAACTGACAGGAGAGTTGTGGCAGGAAAGTTACCATCATGACTGTTATTGGAGGACCAGTCTTTTTGTATACACACTTATTGCTCCCTAAGTATGTCCCTTTTAGACACTTGCACTTCACATTTATTCTGTCACGTTTGCAATGAAAATTAAGGTTGGATTATTTACAAATTATTTATTTTATGACACTCTAACTCTGTGTGGGTGTGTGTCCAAAATAGCAAAGATGATAGAAATATGTTTATAATAATAACATATATATTTAAAAATTCATTACATTACATTTGTACTATATATTTTTATAGAATTATTTTCTATTTATATTATAAATTATATACTTACTTGAAATATGTAACAATTCTTTTATTTATGTGTGTATATGTAGAGGGAGAGAGTCCTTTCTAAATTTGTCTGCCTCTCAGTGTTTTGATTGATGGCCGGTAAGGACCACTGAATTATTATGACTAATTGGTGTACACAGAAGTACATCCCTTTGGCATGATAATACTCTCCTGTTACAGGTTTGGGTTTTTTTTTTTTTTTAATTTAAATCTTCATCTTTGGAGCTATCTCTGTACTCCTTTATATAGAACACTGCACAATAATGCCTTTATTGTGGGTCTTTGGTACTCCTGCAGCAGAAAGGGTAAGTAGCAAAGAACACTGTAACCTTGTTCTCTGGAGTGAGTGTCAAGTATCCACCACTATGTAAGCAATTCATATTTCTGGGATCCTATTCATCCTGTGATAAGTTGAGGGTGGTGTTCAAGTACATTCCAAAGGGGGGAAGGATGCAGAAATTCACAGCTGAAATACAGATGAAAAGCGAGAGCTATAAATGTAGCTGTTTGGGCAGGCACCCCCCTCTTTGTGTAAGGCACTATGTAGACACAGAACAATGTTGTTCTAGTTACTGCAGGGAGGACTTTCTAGAGGCTGCAGTATTAAGCTCCCTAGTGGTGTTATAATTTTCCTATTGAATTAGAGAATTCACAAAACAGCAGCTGAGTCAGGTGAAGATTAGAAATGGGCTGAAGAAGAACTCTTCCAACAGCAGTGTTAAGTGAGGTATTTAGAGGACTTTCCTTGTCTGTTGTGAGTCATGTTGTTTTCCCTTTCCTTACAAATGATTGAATAATATGCACCACTGTGTTGGAAAAGTGAAACTATTGCTGCTTATTAGTGTAACTTTACCACAGATAAGAAAAATAAGTGAGCTGCAGCCTCATTTTATATTATGTTACATTATTTATGTTCATATTCAAGAAACAAAACACCTGATTTACAAGATGTGTAGTTATTTTAAGCTAAATTGACTGTGTTTCGAGAAAAACTACTCTGACATTCTTTACCCAATTTTCGATAGGAAACAACTTCTTTGATTTGTAGCACAGATGGAAAATATTTGGGGTTGTTGCCATAAGAAAGGTTATGCAAGTAATGCCAGCAGGATTACTGGCTCTGTGTTTGTTTAAATTTAAGATCTTTTCTTTACTTAAACTATCCAATCTATTCTCCTTTCAGTGTTTAAAGGATGGTTGCAGATGTTTGTGTAAACAAAGCAGCTGCACTTAAGTGATATCCTATCAATCAGCTGATTATAAGGTTCATTTAATCTCTCACTGCAATATCCCCCTATAATTAAGAGATTTTAATTCTTAAAATTATGTGGGAGACTGACAAGATAGCACTGGAGTTTTTTCATGGCTGTTGGTATGCCTGTACCTATCCTGCTCAAAACTTCTGAAGTGAGCAGAAAGCTGCGCAGGACTTCCAGCCTGGTTTGAGAAGCTGGTGTGTTGCGGTTTCTTTTTCTTTTTTTCTTTTTTTTTTTTTCTTCTTTTCCCCCTGTTTTATTTTGTGTACCATAATTATTCTCTGGAATGGAAGGCATACCAACATGCTGTAGAATCTCCAGTGCTTTTGGCCACTGCAGTCATTAATCTAATAGATCAGTAATACAAAAAGGGCACTTTGTTTTAATATAGCACTTTGGTTTGCCATAGGAGAGGATTCTTGAATGCAGTCTTTCTGTTTTACCCTTGAAAAGCTCTTTCAAAACCTGCCTAATTCTGTGGTAGAGTGCTGAAAGGCTCACTCAGAGCTCTTCTGAGCAGCAGTCAGACTTCCCAGAATTTTTAGAGACATAGGGAAATGTCTCACACCAGAATATGTTCTGTTACATTCAATATAAAGCTTTTTCCTTTTTTTTTTTGGTAGTAGAATTTTGTACAGCATTATATGAGGAGTATTATTTTGTGATGCTACTGTTTGAGTTGTACAAACACTATTTGTTTGTACACTGCCCTCCCCAAACTTACTTTTTGGAGGTGACGCTTGTCAGCTGCAGCTCTGTTCTTATCATGATGCTGTGCTACAGCCATACCTTGTGTCCAGGCTGGTCTACAGACTCTGCTTGCCTTGCATGCTTCAGAGTAGTTATATTTCATATTACTTTATATCTGGTTGTAAAAACTAGCCAAGCTTTTAGCTTATAGAATCATAGAATAGTTTGGGTTGGAAGGGACCTCTAAAGGTCATCTAGTCCACCCCCGCTGCCGTGGGCAGGGACATCTTCAACTAGATCAGGTTGCTCAGAGCCCCGTCCAGCCTGACCTGGAATGTTTCCAGGGATGGGGCATCCACCACCTCTCTGGGCAACC
>NW_008796041.1:1064134-1066847 GCF_000699145.1 Aptenodytes forsteri | reverse complement strand
TCATCCACCAGTACCCCCAAGTCCTTCCCGGCAGGGCTGCTCTCAATCCCTTCATCCCCCAGCCTGTATTGATACCGGGGGCTGGCCCAACCCAGGTGCAGGACCTTGCACTTGGCCTTGTTGAACTTCATGAGATTGAACCAGGCCCACTTCTCGAGATGGCATCCCGTCCCTCTGGTGTGTCGACCGCACCACTCAGCTTGGTGTCATCTGCAAACTTGCTGAGGGTGCACTCGATCCCAGTTACATCAAGTTACTGTAAGAGTATTTGAAGGACATTGGGGTTGGTCTTGGGGGATGGGAGAGGAAAAATTAGGTTTATAGTTTGCCTTGAAAAGACTAGGTACAAACTGAAAAGTGTCAATTTTGCTTTTTATTTCCTCCCCACTTCCTCCCCCCACCATACTTTTTTCTATGCTGGAAGCAGTGACAAAAATGTCTGTATTTTTTACTTTAACTATGTGGTAGGAAAGTACTTCTTTTTAGAGCAAAGGCTAATGAGTCGCTTTTAGTGACATTTCAATATTTATTTATTCCCCATGCATTAAAGCAAACTAAAAGAAATAATATTTCTATGAAACTCACTGTGAGGCTCTTGGTGTGATGTTTGTGTTTTGTTTTTTTTTTCCTCTTTATGCTTCAGTCATTAAGTGGCACATCCATTTTGGAGAACTAATTCTTAATTTGTGTTTTTGTTTAATGCTGTATATTCAGTGGTCCTAGTAGATGGTATAGCAAGGCCAGGTTACCTGTGTGTTGTCCAGTGAAACCTAACAGATCAAGTTCAAGGATAAATCTACTGCAAGTGGAGGATGATAGCACTTCTTTTTCTGTTCCTTCAGCACTAGTGTAGTACCACTGGTAGTTAAAATAGTGGATTAAAATGCCTGACTAGAATATTGGGTAGAGTGATGCAGTTCAGTCCCTTCTTGTTCGGACCATGGGCAATTGTTGGCTGAAACTTGGCATGATTTTAAATTCTCTACAGCTAGAGAGAGAGCATGGAGAACAATAACTGTACTACAGTTTTCTGTCTGCCAAAATTGGGACTGAGTCACTAGGGCATGTACAATTCCTCTATCTTTGCTCTTGTAATAGGTAGGTAAGACGTTCTCCAGTTGGATAGTTTGGTTGTCTTAAAGCGAAGCTGAATAAAGAAGCCTGTTTCACACTGCTGCTTCCTGCCTCTGTCTAGCGTAGTTTATCTGTAAGCAGTGTTGCTAAGATGCCCAGGTGTTTCCAGCAAGTTTTTTCATTGATGAGGGAATAGGAGAACTCTTTGTTAGAAGCTGAGCCATGTATATGCTTTATGGGAAACAGGATTGGATATGAAGCAAGTGTGATGTGCTAGTTACACTGCACTACTGAATAAATCCGTTTCTAAGAACAGAAGCAAAACAGAGATAACCGTAAAGATAGACACAACCAGCCACTTAACCAGAATACATATATCAAATTAACTCTAGCATTAACCTTAAGTAGTCACAGTTAACATGATTGTCATATTCAAGTATTAAGCTCAGATTTTAAATACATTAGTTCAAATACGTTTTAGAAGACTGCCTTTTCTGAGTGAATGTACAAGGAGAGCAGGAGGCAGAAGTCTGAAAGTGAACAGTTAATGGTGTCTCCCATTAGAGCACAACTGCAGTAAGCGAAGAGACCCAGGTATACTTCCTTACAAAGGAGGGTGGATCACTCCTGATCTGTGTGACCTTCAGGCTAATTTCCTTCAGTTACTTTTGAAGCACTAAGTTCTTTATTCCCTAGCATCTGTCTCTTCATAACAGTTTTTTTTATCAATAGGTAAGCTATATTTGTGTGAATAGATACTTCTTTAGTGTTAGATTAGCCTATTACGAAGTATTCAAAAACTTGTTTTAAAAATCTTGATTTTATTGGAGAGAGAGAAAGCCATACCATAGATTATTTGCTACACAAATTAAGCCTGCAAATACATGAGGTTAATAAAATGCTGTGTATTTTGCAGTGGACTAATAAGGTTTGATGTTCTTCCTGGTGGCTGTGGACAGCTGTATTTTATTACTTGGATTAAATATCAACATAGAAATGATACATGCAGTAAAGGATTTAATCCTGCTAACAGAGATGCACAGAATTTTGTAATTTTTCTTTGCTTCAAGGAGGTAACAGATTATTGATCTCATTCATATCCTTTCCAACAGGAAACCAAGTAAGAGTTTAAATTAAAAGAAAAGTTTTCATCTTCTTTTTTTCTTCTTTGAATTGAACACACATTCACTTTTATTAATCTTTGCCAGATTAAACTAATGAATTTACTTTGAGTTCAGTATTGACACATGTAAGATAGTAATAGTTTTGATTTTTGTTTAATATTGCAAAAAGAAAAAAAAATCTTTTAATGACTGGTATGGCTTCTTTCTGTATGCTTAGGTTTGACAGAATATTGTATAATATTGTTTAGAGACAACAAAAAATGTTTTTACAAATATATTAATGACAAAAAGAGAGCCAAGGAGAATCTCTGTCCTTTATTGGATGCGGGGGGGAACATTGTCACCAAGGATGAGGAAAAGGCTGAGGTACTTAATGCCTTCTTTGCCTCAGTCTTTAATAGTCAGACCAGTTATCCTAAGGGTACTCAGCCCCCTGAGCTGGAAGACAAGGACGGCGAGGAGGATGAACCCCCCATAATCCAAGAGGAAGCAGTCAACGACCTGCTACGCCACCT
>NW_008796041.1:1051319-1063005 GCF_000699145.1 Aptenodytes forsteri | reverse complement strand
AGGGAAGTGGTGGAGTCCCCATCCCTGGAAGTATTTAAAAGACGTGTAGATGAGGCACTTAGGGACATGGTTTAGTGCGCATGGTGGTGTTGGGTCAATGGTTGGACTCGATCTTAAGTTGGACTCGATTCCAACCTCAATGATTCTGTGATTCTGTGATAATATCCTTTAGCTTGAAGATACATCTGTATTGATTAATACTGTAGCTGTGACCCAAATCCGTGAAATGCAAAATTGCTGTATATTCTGTTTGAAAAAATCTTTTAGAACTTTTCTGTTGTTGTAATTACAACTTCATAAATGTTTGGTCTCTTTTTGAGACTTCTAGTATGGAACTTTTTTCTCAAAACAACTATCACTTGCAGCTAAAACGGTATAGAGATTTGGACTGTAATATGAGGGAGACTGAGAAATTCTGTGGGGTGTGTGCATTCACTGACATCATCTTGTACTAACACATTTTTTCCTCCTCCTGTTTTAAAAAAAACCCATATTTTATCACATTTAAACGAGCTGCTTAGATGCAACTTTTTTGGGGAAAATTCCATTTGCTTTGTTGGCGCTTTCTTTATTTACTAGATTACTGTGCCTTATAAAGTGGCCTTTTGCCTTTTGATGGGCATGGGTGTGAGGGAGAGGAGAAAGAAGTAGGATAAATTTGAAGATCCGTAATAAGAATCTGTGGTTCTGTAGTTACTCTTTATGGTAACATATATGTTTCTTGCTTAATGCTGTCTTAATCACGTAGTTCCAAAAGGCATGAAGTACCTCTCTGTTGTACCTACAGAGTTCTCCACTGTAGCCTAAGCTATTCCTTTTGACAAGTCTTTACAGGTTAAATATTAGGTTAAATAATAAGAGCTTTTGGAAGCCTTTTAAACTGTTACTAAACTGTGTAGTTTAGACACACTTGTATGTCTAAATCTGATGGTACAGTTTTACAGTAAATATATGAGCAAAGACTAAGCAGTGCCCTTGTGGAGTGCCTTGTGGGGGTGATAGGTGTAATAGATAGGTATATAGATACATCTATCAGGACGAAAAAATAAAATACATGCTTTTCATGCTTTTTTTTTTTTAATCAAGACGTATTTGAAGACAAACATCTGATATTGATCTCCGTTAGTGTCTGGGGTCTGTATCAGGAGGATGATAAAAGCGATCTACATAGGCAGTTCCCTTGGCTTCATTGTGGCTCTCTGTGAAAGTTGCTGTCTGTCTTCTTATCACCTAGATCCACTTCCAGAATGTGTTGTAGCAAGAGCTAAGGGGGTAAAAAAAAATGTGAATTGAGTAAGAAGGGTAACAGTAAGAGTGTTGTGCAGTGGCAGGATTTTGCAATGTATAGTTTCTTTCCTTATGACTTCAAAGTATGCAATAATGGCTGCTGACTGTAGCTGTATGGTTTTTTTTTTCTCTTCCCCTTTGCCCTTTTTTAGCATTTGTTTTTCTTTGGGTTGATGAGTTTTTGCCTGGAACAGGTGGAATTAATTTCATTGACCATTTATTGAAGTTCTCAGTCATCATCCTGAATTTAATGAACAGCTTTCTTGTATGTTTAAAGTAGAAAGAAAAACAGACTTAAAAAAATGTGAACAAATGCCTCTCATCCTCTTTAATTAATGTTCACTTAGACAGCTTTCTGCTACAATTATTTATTACTTCCCCAGCCTCTAGATCAAGCTACTTTCTGCTCCCAAGAAGATTTCTTCTAAAAGAGGTTCATATATCTACATCAGTTTGTTTTAAAAACTGCAGCCATACTTTCATGCTTTGAAAATGGTAGCAAAGTGCTAAAAATGAAGAAAAAAAAAATATTCCTACGTGAATGCAAATTCTGTTGGATTAAGCAGTTACTGACATTTACTGACTCTGTAGGACCATTTAGAAGACTGTGAGGATGTTTTTTTATTTATTTTTATGGATGCTTTGCAAAATGCATAGCCAAAAGCAGTCATCCTTGGAAAATGAATGCCTTGAATAATAAATGGAGTCGTGTCACTAGTGCAAACATTTTCACAGGAAAGGCTACCAGAATTCTGCATATGATTTTTTGAGAGCATTAGGTTTTCTTTTTTTATCTTTTTCATGGTTCCCTTTGGTGCATTACTGTCAAAGAATAATCTGTAGAAAACAATGAAGATCAAAATTTAAGGTTTCAGAGATTTATGGGGAGGGTTAGTTATTGATCTGGAACTCTAGAATTCTCCTATTCCAACTACCTTAGATTATTTAAAACTTGGAAAATTAATTCAAAATATTAGTGAGAAAGGATAGATAAACTACTTCATAGCTACTTTAGTAGTAATTTGTATCATGATATATTGCCTGTCTTAGAGTTCAATGCCTATTTATTTTGAGAGATTAATTTGAAGACCAATTGTGACAGGAAAAGTCAGAGAGGAGTTTCCTCAAACAAAATGTTTCTATTGATACTTAAGGTGTGGCTGGGACTTAGTTGCTAGGTAGACTTTATCTGAATTTATTATTTTTTGCAAGAAATATGGAGTTTTTACTGTGAACTTGCTATGCAAATGTTTTTACAATATGCTGTTCCTTCTATTTGATCTTTAAAGAATCTTTTCGCGGCTAATATGCCTTACTCGTATTTCCTTAATCCTTTAATCTATTGTTGAAAACTTGTCTCCTGCTTATGAAATAGTTCTTGCTCCTAATAAGAAAATCTGCTTCATTTTTCTGAGCCCGTTTGCTAAGATGGGGAGGGAAGATGAAGCAGTTCTGCCATGTGTGGTTTCTGAAACTGCAGCTTTTAAAGCAAACATTCAGATGGTCATTAAGAACAGCTGCCCTCACTGTTGCTGATACTTGACTTTTTATAGCCCTTGTTTTGAATAGTCCTATTGACTTTGTAACGTATCGAAGTGCCATCTGTATTTTACAGACGTAGAAAGAAGGGTCCAAAGAGCAAAGGGACCCCCACTCTTGCAAATCCCCATCTCCTGCCTGTAACATCAGACTTTGCTCTTTCGCAGAACTGAAGAGATACCAGCAGGAGTGTTTTGTGTATGTATAGTTACGTGCTTTCTAGGTGATAACGGCAAGACTTAAGGCTTGATCCCGCTTCCATTGAAACAGGTAGCAACAGGAGTGGATCTCAGGCTGGTACCTTACTGGCCATTGTGTTATGGACTGTCCATTTCTTTGAGTGTGTCGGGCCTGAAAGCTTGTTATCTTAACCATGTTTAGAATCTAACAGGTAGGGAAAAGGACGTAAATAATTCTGGCTATGGGGAGCCTAAGGTAGGATTATGAAGACAGATCTGCATAGGTTTCTGCCGAGATGTGGTGGAATAATCTGTATGCAGCCTGAATTCTGGCCAGTTCAGGCTGCTGTGAGATGGAAAAAGTACAGTCACAATAACTTTTGCATCTCAAATAAAATGTGTGCAGGCCTATTGTTCTTATGAATGAATGCCCTCAAGCCATTTTAGTGGGGTTTTTTGTTTTGTTTTTTTTTTTTAGTAGCTTGTACACCTTTCTTTCTGTAAATGAGGGCACAACAAGCAGGCGCTTTTTTGGGTAGCTGCAGGGCTGCCTAGGGTTACCCTGTGAGTTCTTGATGTTTTTTTAAAAGCCTAGACAGAATACCATGAATATATAAACATTACAGATTATAATAAGAGGCTGAAGGAGAAAATACATTTTCTTCAAACTTAAATACTGATATTTTTTTCCTTTCTTTCTGTAAATGAGGGCACAACAAGCAGGCGCTTTTTTGGGTAGCTGCAGGGCTGCCTAGGGTTACCCTGTGAGTTCTTGATGTTTTTTTAAAAGCCTAGACAGAATACCATGAATATATAAACATTACAGATTATAATAAGAGGCTGAAGGAGAAAATACATTTTCTTCAAACTTAAATACTGATTTTTTTTTTTTTTTCTTTTCCAAGTGTCATTTGACAAATATCCACTCAGCCATAATTTTGTAGCATCTTTTGTGCTGTAAATGTGTTACCTCTTGGCAATATGCTTTATGAAAAAGAACTGCTTTCAAAGACCGGTTAATTATAATTATGTTAATGGAAGCATTTTTGTTTTGAGTGATGACAGCTGACTAATCAGGATGCAGGTCATTCTTTATATTATGGTTAGGAGAGGTCAAGGGCTGCACACAGTATCCATAAAATCCCATCCTGGTTAACTGCTCCTTCTCATACCAACATATTTCATCAGGTTGGTAATGTGTGCATGATTTCTGTATTCCCTACGATTCTGAAGTTAAGGAAGAAAAGCAAAATTGAAGAACATCATCACGCGCATATTGCTTAGCAAACTAGCTGTTGAAGATGAAAAATGCTTAGCAGAAACTCACTTGATATGCACTGAATATGTAACACTACTTTTCTCCTCAAACAGAATCTACTTAAATTGTTACACTAAATTTATGACATGGTTTGTTTTTCGTTTACCTTGTGTGTCTGCGTTGGAATTGCTGTGAACTTTCAGTTGGTGAATATCTTTGCCCACAGTTTGTGTTTTGTTAGGAAGTGGTCTGAAAGGCGGCAGTTGTAGTGACAGATTATATGGAAATATCAGTTTGGTTTCGTGATTCAAAGGTAAGAGTGAACTATAACCATGTTATCGCTCCTGAGTAGCAGATAAAATTACATGATTTAGCTAGTTAGTGTGTTTTGTTTCTTGAAGTCTTTTTGATATTGCCACTTTTTTTAAAGCAGGTTTAGCGTTACTGTCTTCGTAGATGTATAAATTGATTTGAGGAAAGAGAAATAGCAGCCACAAAGCTTACTGTATAATTCGTCTAAGTTGGTTACGTTGTTTATCGTGAATACCATGGCCCTGCTTCAGACTTGCACTGTTTTCTTTACGTCGCACACAGGATGTTTAGTAAACTTGTTTACATCTTCCTAAATTAATTTTAAAGCTTTGGGCTTCTTTTCAGTTTCTTTCTACATGACAATTTCCCAAACAAAGAAGAGAGGGGAAACTGCTGTGCATACCATCTTTGGAGATTATTTCACGTTGGGGGAGGCAGGTGTGTGTGAAAATGATTTCTAGTCCTGAAGTTCTTGTGTGTCTCTCTGAAAAGCTCGGAGCAGGCTTCAACTGTTTAAAATACCCCTACCATTGGTGGAGAGGGAGATACTGGTGACCATGGGATGAAAGCCTTTCTAATGGCTATTCTTCAAACTTTAGTAGGTACTGGTTTTGTATTCTCACCAGAGTCTGCTAGACCTGCAAATCATCTACTAGTCCTTTTCCAGTTAGTCATCTTTGTTACCAGCAGGACAAGGGATAGTTTCGAAGAAAAGGGAGCAGTAGGGAATAGCTGTAACCCTTTCCTGGGTGTTAATTCCTAGCCATTGAAGTGCTCCGTTTCTTTTTTTAAGTAATTTTGACAGAAAAGGAAGTACAGAGCATGCCTTCTATAACTTTATCTCTTCCTCTGCTCCCCCTTCCCCACCGTTACTCTTTGTCAGTCCACCATGCTCTCCTTATTCCAGCACTTGAGAACCTTGCTGTAGAAATGAGATAATCTAGTTAGTTAAAATAGTTCAGTTAAAAACCACCTTCAGGATCTGCAAGGTATACGTGTGCTTTAGTTGGTTAAGTGGATGTTATTACTGAAGATTTTATTCTACCTTACTCCTTTATTCTCCCCCCCCGTTTTCTTTTTTCCTGTCCTTGATACGTGTATGTATAAAGACCATCAAAAGTTTAGTAGTGCTCTAGAGGTAGTTGTGTTCTTCTGTGAACCATAAACTCATAAGTCAGCTTTTCAGAGGAAATTTGCAATGTAATGTAGCTGTAAGTAGTGATGTTCCTTTTCAAGTTAAAGATACAAACTCAGACAAGTTGTTTGGTAACCCAACTAAATAAAGAACACATCATGGCAAGATAATAGTGGGAAAGTTCTTACAGCAGGAATTTTGAGGACCGGATTATTAAGTAAAGAACCTTCAGGTAAACTTTACCAGACAACCCTGCATTTCATGTCTCTTATTTAAACGTTTTGAAATTAAATTTGTTCTGGAAACATCTATTTATAGTAATCTTTTCCTTCCAATGTATAAAGTCATTTGTCTGAAACCTGGAATTTAAGTTTATGTACAGGAGTTAGAAATTATTCTTAACATAGAAAGTTGGTAGTTCTGTTTCTAATGGTTTGAAGAATCCTTTTTCAGGAAGAGATAAATTACAGCTGCACAGTATGTCTACAAGCTTTCTATTGGGTGGACACTTGAATATTTGCAGGGTGGGAGAAGAAATCAGACAACTTGTCAGAGAAAATGATTTTAGTTGTCTTTGTTTTGCCAAACCAAATACGATAGTACTTTGGGTTGCTATAACTTCTGGCAGAGGTGGATTAATGGGCAGGCTGTAAATGAGACTGACATAATAGAAACAGTTTGTCGTGCCTACTCTGTATGTGTTTCAAGAGACTGACATGCATGTGGATAAATACGCCAGCAAATCCAAAAATCTGAAACGCTTGTGATCAGCAGCTGGAAATGGAAAGAGATGACCTCTCCCCCCCACCATCTAACACTTAGGCAATGGGAACAGAAGGTCTAAAGGCCAGAGAATACGTCTTGAGGTGCCTCGGTTGTGGCCTGTGGTTTGTTTTAATGTTATGTTTTTTGGAAAATGTAGTTGGCTTCCTAAATTGCTTTCTCTGTGTAGGCAAGGCCTCGCAATGCTGTGTAGGAATTTGATTTCCTAAAGCGTTCACAGAGCCTCTTCAGGGCTGACAGCTATTTAACGTGACCGTATAAAACACGATTTATCATAAATTTTTTTTTTGTTAGCTCTGTAGAGGCTTTGACAGAAGGCATTTCTGAAGTGCCTTTGTACATTTTCCAAATGGCATTAAAAATGTTGTGGGGCACGTACTACAATTTATCTGCTTAAAATTACCTGACAGAAGTAATGATAATACCTTAGCTGAAACAGTTCTCTGGGCCTCTGGTGATGGGAAAGAGAAGAATGCCTGAAATACTCCAAGGATTTCCAGTGTGCCTCCCAGTGTGCAAGAATTCCTGTCACGTACACGGGTGTCAGAGGTGTGTGTTCAAGGGGGGAGAAAAGGAACTGAATGACTCTCTTTAGCAGGTGCTTGCTTGTGCCTGATGGAGTTTAGCAAGCCAGATTTAATTTTAATTCTGTTAGTAGGTCTGACGCTGGCTCTACGCTGCACCGATAGCTCTCTTAAAGCATTACATGAAATTTCATGAATTGAGACAGACTTTAAAAGAGGATGCAGACGCGCTTCTTAGATACTGAGCCTAGGGGAGTACGTTGCATCTGTCGGCATTCATTTCAAGTGGTGTTTTCTTTAGTTACTTTGTGGTGTGAATGTTTCCTTTAAACTTTATTTAGAGAAATTGGTATGCATTTTCTGCAGTAAATAATTTTAAAATGTTCTGGAGAAATACATTTAGGACTGCTTGCAGTTTTTTGTCTCCTTATGCTGAAGTCACTTTAAATCCATCACCTCAGCCTGTAGAGTGGTCAGGCAGAAATCTTTCTGTGAAGGTAGATCAGTTCTTCCTGCATCAGTTTTGCTTGAGCATACTGAAGACAGCCATGTAATAACATGTAGTAATGAAACCTGTTGGAATTTTAGAGGAGCATCTAGCCTCTTTGATCTTGCTAACGAGCAATGATTCAAGTGCTACAGATTGTAAAGGATCTGGTGTCACCAGCAAGACGGAGAACAGATGCTGCTAAGAAAGGTAAGAGCAGCACTGGGATATATTCAGTGTTCTGAGTAATTTACTGTAAATCAGAAATATTTTGGAGTTCGGTTGTAGTTAAATTAGGTGTGTACTTGATACTTAATGTTCTTTGTTGTGGCATGTACAGCTGCCATAATTTGGCTTTGAACTATATTAAGCCTAATAATTATCGTTTTGCAACTGCAGCTTTCCCAAAGAGAATCCCGATGACGTTTGTTATGCTGAAGATGGAGTTTATGTGAGCATTTGTAACTGCTACTGTTCTAAAAATCTTTTCTGTATTTTTCTGTGGTAAAAATGTTTTTCTTGCCCGGATATCTCAGGCTGTGAAAATAGCAACCATGTTCTGTGGAATCCCATCAGAATAGTTTTTAGAGTCTTAACATTTTTAAATGAGAATAAGAGCAAAAATAGGCTGCTTTAGTGCTTATGGAAATGAGAAGAGACTGAAAGTACACAGCTGCACTGCTGTTTAGGTTTTGCAATGAGATTATTTCTAGATTACAACTAACTTCAAAATCCGAAATGGCTCTTGCAAGCGTACAAAACATTGCTTGAAATAGTCAATTATTGTTTGAAACTAATTGATGTTAAATGCTTTTCTTGTTCTCTTCAGTGTGTTGAATGTTTGTTGGTTTTTCTTCGCTAAAGTAGTGCCATGCTTTCTGGTATCTGGCATACTTATCTAATTAGGAACTGATTAAACACTTTTTTTTTTCATCTCTACTTTTACATCTTAATTATTTGCAATTGCTAAATATGTGGTTTGTAGAGGAACTAAATAATTTGTAGAGATGTCTTAAAAATTGCATTCCTTTCTTACTAGAATTAATTTTCTAGGACCACTTTAGTTTGTATTGAATAGGTCATGAATAATTTAGGATCTACAGCATCTGTGTCTGCCTGTTACTATGTCATTGTTCTGTTTTGCCCTTACATGTAATGTGTGGCTATAGGCAAGTACTTTTATTTTAACTCATTCATCTAATAACATCAGGCTGCTGTAATTCTAATGAGTTGGTTAATGAAACACCTCTGTAAGAAAACAAAATGAGTGAAGGTAGAACTGGGCTCTGCTGTTATCCTCTTATTCTGGAAAAAAAGGCATGCATTTCATAAAACCAAGCTTCCTAATTATTCCTTTAGATTTTGCAGTGATTGCTTGAACATCCCACCCAACAGTTTTAGAATTTCATCAGAGTGAATTACTCGATTTCAGTTCTCTATTCACTGTTCATTTTTTGATTTGTGTACTTACGCTCCACTAGTTACAGAGAAGAGTGAAGGGGACAGGAGTTCTACTTGTCTGTTCTGCGTGTAGCTGGCTAGTCAGGCTTGATTTTTATAGAAATAGTGTAAGAACTGGTTTAAAAAGATGACACCAATAAATATAAAAAAAAAATTGTTTGTTGGAACAGATTCAATAAAGTTGGAAGGGAAAGCCTTGAAAAACATAAGGAAATGCTCATTTTCTCAGTTCTAAAGCTTTGAGGTTTTTTTCTCTCCATTTGTTTTACTCCCTTGTTAAAAGACAGCAATTTTGGGTCATTGTTTGGGCCGTATTCTCAGGTTGCTAGTCACTGAGCTAATTAGGTGTTAGCTCTTACAGAACTTGGTAGTACATTTTGACAAGCAATATTAAGATCTTAACGTTAAAAAAAAATTCAAACATTCTGAAGAAAACATTTACAAAAAGATGCAAAATGCTGACAGACTTCTGTGGTAAATACAGCAATTTGAGTAGGCATTAGGTGGTTTTTTTTTCCCACAGCAAGCAACATTAGGCATCTGGTGTATGCGAAGGACTGTATTCTACAGAAATGACTCATTCTCATTATTGTTTTCAGTAAATGGAAAAATGTATTTGTAAAGGAAGAGTTGCTAGGAAGCCCAGTGTGAATGTGAGGTGAATTCATTGAGACGTGAGGGATGGTATGTGAAGTGTTTACCAATGTGCTTTCAAATTGGCGTTGGTAAATGGTAAAGGTTTTTAATCCCGCTTCTCGGGCGCATCCTCTTCTTCCCCTTAAAAAAGAGTGTTTATCATTAGAATATAATTTATTGGGTAGAAGTCTGAAATTCATTGTTTTTGACTTGTGTGAAAATTTTCTGTAAAATCTCTGTCCCTTGTCATGAAAAAATAGGAACTCAAGAAACTGAAATTGAAAATAACTGAGCAGATACTTGCAGAAGGGTCACTGCACGTGGAGAGTGGAGGAGGAGCGTAGCCTTCAGTAGGGGCCTAATGTGCACTCAGGAAACAAATGTTACAAAGCAGTGTAATGTATTAATTGCATATTTCATGTGTTGTACCTAGTTTAAAACTTTTCTTCTTTAAGATTGAATGAATGTTCTAACCATATAACTATTTTTATAAATAGTACACAAGGTCGTGGGGGAAAGGATTCCTCCGGCCTCCTATTTTCACAACATTTATTTTCAGGCTGAGACCTAGAAACACAGTTACTAGCCAAGAGAGTGTCTTTCTGCATCCATGGTTTAACAACAGAAGCTTGTTATAAGGTCTATGGTAAGCATAGCTACTATGGAGAAGAAAATTCACTCCCTGCAGAAGAAATTCCTGCAGAATGTTGTTTAAAAGAAACCCATTATTAACATTTCATGGGTTGCGATGTGGATTTAATGGGACAGTTGAACAGCCTGCCAAAGTTGCTGAGTGTAATTGTTTTTTTACAGGCCAGAGTTTGTTTTCATTGTGGCCGTGACCCATGCCACTAGTTAAATTAAATTTCATTTTCCGTCTCATAAGAGTGTGATAAGTAGGTGGTTTACAAATACAAGACTAAATCCTGCAAATAGGCAGTGTGAGTATGAGTATCCACCTTGTCTCCCAGTTGCAAGTCCTGTGGTTGTGGTTTTGTCTTTAGTCTTTGACTGTTGAGGCTGACATCAGAAAATCCTTCAGTAGCCCTCTTAGGTTCTTGCTTAGTGATACATGCAGTGAGCTAAACAGTAAGTTCTGGTTTATAATGTCTCACATTTCCATCCTTTTTTTAAGTCTTATTGTGCTGCTTAAAACTTGAATATTTTTTTTGTTTTGTTTTTAAAAGAAAACCCAGCCTGTAATTGTGTTCCATAGTCTTCCAATTGCAGTGAAGGCTGAATGTGTAGAGGTTTTTTTTTTTTTGCTTTTTATGGGTTTTGTTTTTGGGAAAACCCAGACTCTTACCATATTTAGATAACGTCAGGTCAGTTAAAGGAAGAACTTGCCTCTAGTCCATTTATTGTCAAAGGGATAACACTTTACATGCTCCGCAAGTTTGAAGGTGAACATGAAGTGGTAAAGAAATTTTGAAGAGGTTGCCGTAATTTTATTTCATAAGACTTGAATTTCTTAAACAATTTGTGAAATTGAAAGTCTGTCTTTTGGATAAAGTCCTAAATCATGCCAGTATAAAATTCTCTTGATAAGCATTCTAATTCAAAGCCAAACATTTCACAAGATCTGAAACCTTTCTGAATTTTAAAAAATAATTCAAATGTTACTTCTCCTAGAGAAATCCATGTAGAGTATAAATCTATTAATTATTTTCTTTTTTCTGTCACTGAAATCCTGGTTGAAATCCAAGTTGCTTAAAATTAATAAAGAAATAGTCATGTTTACTTCTTTCCTCCCTCCTTCCTTTTACAGATGGCCATAGCAGAACTTCTGGCAACATATCACCTTGATGTTAGGATATAAAAAGAGACTTTGTATTAAAATACTTCTAGCAGGTGGGACAACTAAATCGAAATCATAGAATTAAAAAGGCGTGCAGTGTTTTAGTGTAAGAGATAAATACCTGAGAGAAAACTTTGGTTTGAGTTTTTTATGGATTGCCAGAGCAGACATATGTTTGGTCACTGCAAGCCACAGATAACGCTCATCAGGAATCCCCTGTATTTCTTTAGGTGGTATATCTTATCGCAGCCTTTGAGGTTTCAGACAAAGCTTATGGATATCTTCAG
>NW_008796041.1:994203-1051273 GCF_000699145.1 Aptenodytes forsteri | reverse complement strand
AAA
Organism: Aptenodytes forsteri; assembly: GCF_000699145.1. NCBI lineage: Eukaryota > Metazoa > Chordata > Aves > Sphenisciformes > Spheniscidae > Aptenodytes > Aptenodytes forsteri. Next base: position 1,051,270 of record NW_008796041.1, on the reverse strand, counting down.
GAGACTATGTGTTAAAATACTTCTAGCAGGTGGGACAACTAAATCGAAATCATAGAATTAAAAAGGCGTGCAGTGTTTTAGTGTAAGAGATAAATACCTGAGAGAAAACTTTGGTTTGAGTTTTTTATGGATTGCCAGAGCAGACATATGTTTGGTCACTGCAAGCCACAGATAACGCTCATCAGGAATCCCCTGTATTTCTTTAGGTGGTATATCTTATCGCAGCCTTTGAGGTTTCAGACAAAGCTTATGGATATCTTCAGTTTCAAAGATAATTTTCATTCTGGAAATGTGGGCCTACGAGGTATGTAAACGTTGGGCCAGACAAGGATAATAATGTTTAAATGTGCCAGTAACAGCTCACGCTTCAGAAGTTACTGCCTGAATTCACTTGCAGATGGTACTGTGGTAGAACCTTATATTTCAGACTTGGACTTGGCAAGAAATCTGCTGTCTTTTTTTGGTTTCTTTCTTTTTGGAATGGACTGAGTTGATTAGTTGCAAGACAGAGAAAATAAAATAAAGGTCCCACATCAAGTAGCCATGGTATTTTTTCATTACCTTTGGTGTTAGTAGAGGAAAGGTACAATCAAATGCATTCCCTCAAGGCAACTAGTGAAATGGTGGCAACTCTCTTCAGTCTCTTGATTTTTCTATTTGTTATAATATCTTTGCACAGGAGGCTGTGCAAAGCCCTCTTATGGGAGGTTTCAGGGTTAACTGAATTTCTCTTTTAATTTCTTTTTTAACTTCCTGCTTTCCTTCAGAAAAAATTACATACTTTTTCCTTTCTATTTCTTAGGATTTTTTTAAATTTAGTATTTTATTCTTAAGTGACTTCTGTTTCATATATGTGAGAAGCCATTTTTTACTCTTTCTAAATTTTTTTAAAATTTTTTTACTTTTCAGTGTCAGCTTATAGGAATTTGCTTCACTATGTTAGAATTGCCCCACTTTTAAATACTCTGCAATGAACACTGTGTAGGAAATGTCTGTTTAAAATAAAAATCTTAGGACTTCTTGATTTTTTGCCCTGGAATCTCTTAAGAGCAGAGCTATATGTTATTGCAGTTTGCTTTCAAGTAAGGTTTCACAAGCATGCACATGAGCTGATGAATGCAGCATGCAATGTAAAGCTTGAAAAGTTCCTGAGGAATTTCTGGGTCAAGTTCTTGACCATCATTGACCAGCATGTCATTTGTGCTAAGCTTGGCCCAATTTTTCAAGTTTTTGGCATACATCGTGGCCCAACCTGCATCTTCTGTGATTCTTCCTTCAATCCAGGTGATGGAAGATCCTGATTCCTTTTCAGTCACAGGAGAATCTCATGTTCTTTTTGCTGAGCTCTGGATTAGTCCCACAAAGGGTTGTTGTATGCAACAACTGTCATGACAACTGGTAGTTTTTGTGTATTTGGATTGAGCAAGTGACATTATGAAAGGACATGCATGCTTTCTGCTGCAAACCAGTAAGAAGATTATTTTTCTGAAGAAAGCTCTTCTGCCTCCCTCTTACTGCTGAGCCAGAACCAAAATACTGAACAAATCAGTAATGCTTTCAAAGATTGCTTAGATTTTTTTCCAGGAGTATAAAAAAAAAAAAAATACACTGGCTTTTTGCCTGTATCTCTTTGGTGCCAACTTCCTGTATCAGAATTTTTTTCCCATGGTCCTGATCTTGCACCTTTCCTCACAGGCTAATCATCTGTTATCTTCCAGGGAAACTGAACATAGACAATGAATGCAGCAGGACTGGATAACTTCTGGAGACTTTTTTTTTTTTAAAAAGTTGTTAATGAAACCCAAATGGTGTTCTGCATAAAATGGGTAGATGGAGATGGCTTTTTCTCACATTTAGAAAAAAAAAAAAAAATCAAATGGAATTCAGATGTTTGTTTTTGTCCCTCCTGGAGCTGCTTCAAGAATTCTTCCAGTTCGTGTGATTTTTGTTATACGTAGTTTTCCTCAGTCTTTTCTTTGAAAAACAATAGCCTCTCATACCCTGCGGTGTCTTCTGATTGACAAAAACATTATTTAATGGTATTTTAGGTTGAAAGAACCCTAAGAAAAAAACTTCAGCTTCCTTGGACTGTATCTAGGAGGTAGAAAAATAAGTCTTCTCATTCAAGTGTACCTAGAAAAGCTGATGTGAAAAATCAGTATATTTAAAGGGTAGATGAGATTGTGATAATCTAGTGTGACCTCTTGCTTGAAGACGGACTATTGACTATAGTAGTTCCTCCATACAAGCAGTGTTACTACAGTTCATGTGAATATGAATGAAAGTTGGGTAGTCATGGGTGTTTTTTTGTTGAAGGAATACCGTTATAATCCCGGTTGGGTATTTTAACTGAGAAATGCTGGATAGAAGTAAAGGTTTTCTAGACCTGTATACCTGTTCTCGAATTATTTTGTTTTTTAGAGGTAGAATGGACAGGGGAGATGAGCGATCTTTTGCTCATAAGGCCAGAATGTGGACAAACAGTAAATTTTATTTATTTATTAATTAAAATAAAGATGAACTTGGAAAGCTGCTCAATGAGCTGCCAACTCTGACAGCAAGGAGTTAAATCTTTTTCTTGGTCATTAAATAAGAAATTCTGCCCATGGCAGTCAAGATAAATTTATTGTATTCCGCAGCTCATCAGTATATATACACAGCTTCAATTCATTATTTACCATGGCTAAGTTTCTACCAATGTGACAAAATTTAACTGTATTTCAACAGGCTTTACTGGTGTTACTGTATTTGTATTAAAGTTAGGCCCTTCGGCTGTGGTTTCACAGATAATTAATGCTAGTATAAATGACTCCTCTTAAAGATGCACTCCTGCCTTGCTTCTGCTGCTCATTTTGTCTCCTCATCCCAATTCAAATCCCTGTAGAGCTTCACAAGCATTTGTATAGCCATATAGTGATTTGAGAAGCTGATCCGAATTAAACTGTTCTTTCTTGTTGAGCTAGTTTTAATCTTGTTCAGTTTAACTAATCCCGTTGCTGATGCAGGTTCATAAATGTGCATGCCAGTTCAAAGGAGGAGCCAGCAGTGGGATGTGAGTGAATACATGGGGGCGGCCTTCCTTCAGTGCTGATGCTGGCTGATGCTAGTGTAAAGTGCTGCTGAGACTTGCTACTGCAACAGTCTGAGGAATTCCACCTCAGGATGATACAAACGCAAGCAAGTAATAGTACAGTTGGATCATTGAACAACTGGACACTCAGTGACTCATCTAGAGGATTTTTACCTAAAATATTCTATTTTTGTGGCTGGCATTCACTATTATTACTATTCAAAGTGAGAGAATTTCATGGGATGTACATACATTACGGCTTTTCTATGGCATTTCTTATCCTGACAATTTACTGCCTTTTTACTTTATTTAAATAAAAAAATGCTTAAAATATTTCATTCTTCTCATTTGTGTGATGCCAGATGCAGTGATTAAGAAAAGTCACAGTGCCGCTTAGCCATATGTAGCTGTTAATGACTGACTTTAGTGTCTGTTTATTTGGTCGGATTATTAGGTAGGTAGCATCATTTAACAAAGTACTTAGATTTTGTATCTTGGGAATTGATCTATGGCTTCACAAAATTAATACAGACAGCTTGAATTTGATTTAGCTATAGAGGAACTACAGAAAAATGAAGTATTTCTTGTTCTTTCTTTATGCACTAACGTTAGTCAACTGAAATGAGCTAATTTACAAGAAGGAAAGCATAACAAAGACAACTGATCTCCAGCATCATACCATAATTTGTTATTCCAAAATGTGTTGGGTTTTTTTGGGGGGGAGTGGGACCCTAAACCCGTGAATCGTCAACTGTAATATTCTCAAAAATCCTGAAATACACATTTAGGTTTCTTATTTGTAGCATATGGGAAATGTGGCAGCTTAACATAAGATATTCCTATAAAAAAGTAGGTTTGGAAAAGAATGAAGAGTAAGGAACAGTGCAGTAATGTAATAGGGGAAAACCACAACAGGTTCACAGTGACATTTCTGCTAGATGGGACAGAAACTCAGTTTGGTATAAATCAGCACAGCTGTGTTGGCATCAGTGAAGCTGATCTGACTTGCTCTGTGTGTGTGTTTTTTTTTTTTCTAAAAACAAACCCACAAAAAACACCCACAATAAAAAACCTTATTGTTTCTTTAGGGGTGTGTGTGTTTGTATGAAGCTATAGAGTTCACAATTCTTGTCCTGTAGATGAAACAATTTATTTAAAAAAAATACTAGAAAGGAGCTGGTGGTGGTTTGTTCTCCCCCCCCCCTTTTGTTCACTTGCTAGAATCGCTGACTGCTGCTGTTTTTTTTAATCCATCCAAGGATAGTCAAATGTAAAGTAATAGTGAGCTGCAAACCCTGGGCTGGTTTCACTGATATTGCAAGAGTCTCTCTCTCTCTCCCCCCCCTTCAGCTAATGTCAGAAATCTCAAATACAAGTATAGCTTTGGTTAAAATAGACACAAAATAGTAAAAAATGGAAGCAAGCAACATGCAAGCTAGAAAGACTACATGATGATACATGGTTGCTGTTGTTTATCCTCTTCTGGTAATAGGCCGTCTTGTAGTTTCGAATCCCGCGGGCGGTGGGATGCCCCTGTGTGGCCTTCAGAGCTTTTTACAGTTCAAATTCATTGGTTTGGTCCTAGCTACTGGCTCAGTAGAAACGAGGAACGAAGCCTCGTATTAAACCTCTTTTTAAAACTTGTAGTATTGAGGATTAATGTAATCTTTACCCGCTGCAGTATGCGGATGTGTGCTGTTAAACCCATCTGGACTTCTTAGTTTGTGTAAAGCATGGGACTGTTGCTGACCTGGAGTAGCAGTACTTGCATAAAATCACCCTTGTGATTTCACCGCAGCAGAGGGAACCTGGCAGCTGGGTGGAAAGACCAACTGAAAACAAGGTGGCTTTATTGGGTTTCTTGAAAGAAGAGGACAGCTGTGTGTGGGGAGTTAGGGATTCATTCAGGTATTTGCTTAATGTTTCAGAAGGTTAATGGGTTACATAGTTTTGAGCTTGAGCTGGTAGGATGAACGTATTTGGATTTCTGGTTTCAGTGATACTGAAACCGAGACTGCAAATGATTCTGTTTTGCTTGAGGCATTTGTCCAATATGTTCAGAATAGAGACAAGATCTCAAGCCTGGATCTGAATATGGCAAAAAGGTGTTTGTGTCCTGTACCTTTCCTTCTGTAGCTGCTCTTGTACTTTTATCATGATGTGAATTTTACAACTAAGCCCAGACATTTTAGCTTTGGATTTGGAGACTTTTGAGAAAAGGCTGGGAAGCTCTGCATGAAGGATCTAGAAAAACAAGCCTCACTCTCTGTCTTGCATTTTCATAGTTCAGGTGAACGTATTTTTCTGACCTTGATTTTGGTGAGATCATGGCAATTGTGCGTATGCTGTTTTCAAGTATGTACAACTTTTTTTTCTTCTTGCGGACTCGCAAAGTGTAATGTTGACATTATTTGACATACAAAGCATATTTTTTTTTTCTTAAGGAAAAACTTGTGCTGTTGAGATGTGCACACTTAAAGCAATGAGGGATCATCTAATTTTTTTTTTGCCTTAAATTGTTGAGTTTCCAGTATTTTATCCTCATGCTTATGAAATTTGGAATCTAATGTTAAATATGAACGCTAGCATCCATGTTTATTGGTTGTGAAGCTTGCACAGAATTTATTTAATACACTTACAGCTTAAGAAGGTGACAATTTTGTTTGTTAAATTGCAGTGGATAGGAATAAGCAACAGTGCAAAGATAGATGCTAATAAGTTTGCCTGTTTGTTTTTAATAACTTAAAATTCAGTGAATATTTCAAAATGACAGGGTCTCAGCTGGACATTTTCTACAACAGATAATTATAGCAGTCGGGTGGCTTAGATAGTGTTTTGGTGTATATTGGAGATTCACAACTTTCCTGGACATCTTATCCGGCTTTGCCAAAATATTTTTATGTCCTTTTGAGCTTCTAGATCTTTTGGTATAGCTTGTAGGCAAAACATCCAGACTTCTCAAATCAGATAACGTATCCAATTTTTTTAGTTAGTCATGTCTAACAGGAAATAAAAATACTGGTTTCTCAGGGGAATAGGTTCCCCTGTTTCGTCCTTCTTGTTGCAAGTTCAAGCAGCTTCTTCTAAAAGAAATTGCCTGTCAGCATTAGTATTAAACTATCCATAAAAATGTTAATTTGAACTGAATTTCCAGATCAAACAGAAAACTTAATTAATGTCAGTTAATTAAATTCTTGGTGGAAATGAGAAAATAAGTACACAGATGCCCAAGACTGCTGCTGTCTCTTTGCTAATAAGGCAGCTAACGAAGCATTTTCTAGCTGTACCTGGAGGGGGCAGGTCCTTGGTGGGAATGATTTCCTCGAGGAACAAACCCTTCTACCTTCTGCATCACGTCCCAGGTGATGTAGGTTTCTTTTTCCTACTGTTATCTTCTGTAGCATTATTACATGGCAACATACTCAAACAAATAAAAGAAAATAGATATGAAGACACTTGATTGCACGCACTCCTTTCCAGGAGAAGAGCGTGACACCCATATCAGGAGTCATGGTTGTTAGTCACGGTCACTTAACTCTTCACCGCAGGCCGCCGTGATGAATGCGATATAAATCTTGGAACCTGCCAGCTACAAGGGCTCTGCATGCGCACGTGGGCTTTGTTGTAAAACGAATATGGGCTCACTGACCGCAGCTATTGTGAGCAGATTCTGTCCATATGGAGAAGCTCATTGATATTCAGCTTGTAGACTTCTTGTTTGTCAGATATCACTGCAGTACCACTGCTGGATTGCAGGTGTTTTCTACTGCCGCTTGGAAATAGCTCGAGTGCATACTTAATGTGGAATCTGCAGTTTGAGCAATAAATCTACTAGAGTTGTTTGAAGAGTCATATAACTGTGCCTTTAGTCTCGGGGTGTTCTGAAGACTTTGGGGGTTTTGTAGCTTTTAAGCCAGGTACAATCTTGATGCACGCAGTTGAAACCACTTGTTCTTGGGGAGTGAAGGTTGCATGCAGTAGTTAGTATTTCTCAATCCCTTCCCACTGTGTGTGTGGTTGGGTTTTTTTGGTGGTTTTTCTTAAATTTTTTTTTTAAACATAACTGTTCTTTGTATGGCACTGTTGTGCTTTCAGAATGACACATTATTCAGCACTGGTGAGGCCGTGCCTCGAATACAGTGTTCGGTTTTGGGCCCCTCACTACAAGAAAGACATTGAGGTGCTGGAGCGTGTCCAGAGAAGGGCCACAAAGCTGGTGGAGGGTCTAGAGCACAAGTCCTATGAGGAGTGGCTGAGGGAACTGGGGTTGTTTAGCCTGGAGAAAAGGAGGCTGAGGGGAGACCTTACTGTGCTCTACAACTACCTGAAAGGAGGTTGTAGCGAGGTGGGTGTTGGTCTCTTCTCCCAAGTAACAAGTGATAGGACAAGATGAAATGGCCTCAAGTTGCGCCAGGGGAGGTTTAGATTGGATATCAGGAAAAATTTCTTCACCAAAAGGGTGGTCAAGCATTGGAACAGGCTGCCCAGGGAAGTGGTTGAGTCCCTATCCCTGGAGGTATTCAAAAGACATGTAGATGTGATGCTTAGGGGCATGGTTTAGTGGTGGACTTGGCAGTATTAGGTTTGCGGTTGGACTCGATGATCTTGAGGGTCTTTTCCAACCTAAATGATTATCACAATACAGATGCTCCATTCCTATGGCACATTAGCAGGTGGTCTTTATGTGATAGTAGTCTAATGCAGATATTAATGAAATATAAGTGGGATGGTAGGAAAAGAAATCTCTTTATTTCCCTTTGTTTTAATTCTTTGTGGAAAAATAGGTTTCTATTTAAGAATATAAAAATGAAATGTTTTTTTCTCAGCATTCATGTCATAGTGGTATCGGTGATGTCTGTACCTTCCTCTCCTTGCACAAGTGCAGGCACCAGTTATGTCTGAACGTGAAGCATTCAAAATGTCATAGAATCATAGAATAGTTTGGGTTGGAAGGGACCTTTAAAGGTCATCTAGTCCAACCCCCCTGCTGTGATCCTTCTGTCCATAATTTCTCCAAAAGCAAGTGTCAGAGGCTTGTAAGCTATGGGTTAATCAGGTTGCACAAAACTTTCTGCATTTATTGACTGTCAAATATTTTTATTCCCTGGAAATTGAGAGGGGAAATGTTTGGTTTTTCTTTTCCTTGTTTTTAGATGGGATATATTTTTCTTTTGAGATTTATCTAATGTACCAGGCAAGAGTGATACATAAGCGGTTTGGGGGAGGGGGAACCTGAATGTGAATAGGCAAGTGTTCACCATGTCTGCTAGTCTACACTATGTGCTAGATTTTCTCCAGAAATATTTTGACTAAAGGGCACTCTTTTTCCATGCTATTTGAGGCCACTCCCTCTGTCAGGAGTATTTTCCAGAGGTTAAGGTTAAGTTTCAGGCTTATTTTTAGAAATATATCCTTCAAAACTTTAATAATTTTGGTTCACTGATTCCTGTCGCAGTTAGAATGGAAGCGTAGCTTTTGTTGCTAAACCTAATTTTTGGGTGCGAAATAGCAGTAGTCTGAAGGAAATAGTTGTAGTACAGATCATGGGTCTCTGCTGGAATGTAAGAGGTTGCCTTGATCTGAGACTTCTTAATGATAGAAAAGGAAATACTGTTTGTAGTAATGAAGGGACTTTGGTAGCACCAATATGCTGTGGTCTTTCATAAAGAAATATTTTGTCTTTCATTTAAAGTCACGTTGTTTGCATTAGTGAAACAATTCTTCATCATTTTCAAGTGTTGGGTGTTTTTGGGATGCTTCCAGGGCTCCCCAGTGTGTGATATACTGCTGATTTCAGGCGTTGCACTTTGCTGTGTGGTGGATAAATGGCTGCACCATTGCTCTGTGTCCTAATTTTTCCTCCTAAAAAGAAAAAAACCTGACTAATCCTTCCCTTTTTCTGATGACAGCTGTACATTGAAAAGACCTTAACGTGTTCTGAAAAATTTCCTCATCTATGCTGCAGCTGCATCGAGTCCTGGAGCCACCATGTCTCATCACTCAGTAAAAGAAAGTGTTATGTTCACATACTGTTGTGTGGAGCGTGCGTTACACAAATCAAAGATACGTAGATCAGTAAAAATGTTTTTGTCAATTCTGTGCTATGAATTAGTACCCTAGTTAAGTTTTGAAATATGTGGGGTGAATGCTAATTTGGAGCTTGCCAAATCTATAGATGAAAAATAAAAAAAGCTACACAGACTCCAATTCCCATTACTATTTAGTTTATAGGCGTTGGAATGACCTTCTAAACTGTGCAGTGATAATTGCCTATTTTACATAATGTATAAAGCTTCACAGAAGAGTATTCGTAGTGATGGAACATGTATTAAAAAATCATTGTCTGGTAACTAATAAGAATGTAAAGCCATTCTATAAATAGTGCACATAGGCTCTAAAGGGAAAAATGAGCAAATATGCTTAGGCAAATCAAAGGATGACTGGTTGTGCTGGGGCCCATGCTGTGTATTTAATGTAACAGCAGCCTATAGACTGTGTCCGTGTTAGCAAGTAGCATGGTCCTGTAGTAATAGATCTAGAGAGGAAAACTGAGGGTCTAACATCCCCCTGTGTTTCAGCAGATTTTTCAGGCTAGATCAAACCTTGGCCTTATTCTTTGGGCAGAACATAACTTAGACTTAGGAGTGCATCTCGCAGATAGTTTAATCTGGAAGGAATCCGGTTTTTCATACTTCCGTGTTGCTTCCAGCGCAAACTGAAGAACAGTACATAGACATGATCTGGAGATTTGCTCCAAAAGCACTCTTCCAATCTAAACTAAAATGCTATTTATAGAATTGCATGGAACATCAGTAGTCTTTTACCCCAGGTTTATGATCTTGATATTGGATAGAATATCTTAATGAGGTTTGTTTTTTTAAGAATAAGTGGAAGTTTTAGTAGTGTTGATATTTCAGGGGCAGAAGGGGGATCAAGAAATTGTGCATTAATGTATTGAAGACTGACATTTATGACTTGTGTTTGTATATGCTCTGCCTCTCAAGATTAAGTGTTGAATTCATTGGAAAGTTTCTAGTTGGCCACTATATTGGGCTTACGCAGCAAGGTTTTGGTAGCAGGGGCTGCAGAGGTGGCCTGTGTGAGGAGAGGCCAGGGGCTGCTCCCTATGTTGGACGTAGCCGGTTCCAGCTCGCTCCAAAATGGACCCACCGTTGGCCAAAGCTGAGCCCATCAGTGAAGCTGGTGACACCTCTGTGATAAGATATTTAAGAAAGGATAAAAAACGCAGTGCAGCAGTTGTGAGAGAGGAGAGTGAGAAAAATGTGTGGGAATCAACTCTGCAGGCACCAAGGTTAGTGAAGAAGGAAGGGGAAGGAGGTCCTCCAGGTGCCAGAGCAGAGATTCCCCTGTAGCCCCTGGAGAAGACCATAGTGAAGCAGGTTGTCCCCTTGCAGCCCATGGAGGACCATGGTGGAGCAGATATCCACCTGCAGCCTGTGGAGGACCCTGCACTGGAGCAGGCAGATATGCCCTGAAGGAAGCTGTAGCCTGTGGAGAGCCCATGCTGGAGCAGGCCCCTAGAGAGGAGCCCACACAGGAGCAGGTTTTCTGTCAGAAACAGCAGCTTGTGGGAAGGACCCAGACTGGATCAGTTCATGAAGGACTGTGTTCTATGGGAGGGACCCCATGCTGGAGCAGGGGAAGAATGTGAGGAGAAACGAGCAGCAAAGACAAAGAGTTACGGACTGAGTGCAACCCCATTCTCCATCCCACTGTGCTGCTCAGGGTGTGGAGGAGGTAGAAGAACTGGGACCAAAGGAGTGAAGTTGAGCCTGGGAAAAAGGCTTTGTTTCTCACCATCCTACTCTATTTTTAATTGCCAATAAATTAATTTCCCCAAGTCTGTTTTGCTCATGAGGGTAATTGGTAAGTGATTTCCCTATCTCGACCCATGAACTTTTTAATCTTATTTTCTCCCCCTGTCCTGTTGAGTAGGGGGAGTGAGAGTAGCTTGGTGGGCATCTCGCTGCCAGCCAAAGGTCAACCCACTACAGCTACACTGAGGATGCAGACAACTTAAACTTTGCAAGCATGTGTTCCTGCAAGTTCTCTCCAGTCCAAGTTCCCTTAAACTGCCAGTGATGGTAGCATGAGCCAATTCAGCAGTTTTGTTTTTCTTCTTGTGGATTACAGCGCATTCATGTGATCCTGTTTACTAGCACAGCCCAGAGCAGTAACTTCCAGCAGAGCTGAAGGCAAAGAGCAATGACATGTTCAACAAGCGCTGTACATTCAGGATGGGATGTCTGAATGATGTCCTCCTACATTTTCCTTTATGCTCTCTTAATGTACTGCTAGATATAATCTGTCCATGTTAAAAAATAAATAAGCTTGTCCAAAAAACCCCTTCTTAACATTTCCAACCACCAATCTGTCTCATTTGGTTTTGAAACAGTATATATTGGTATACCAGTGGAATTTTTTGAGCAATTTTAGCTGGGAAGTGTTAGAACTACTTAAGTCATTACTGCTGTTAGGAAAACTCAACAAATTCTCTCTTGCATCCTAGCTACAGAAATGGCACAATATGGGAAGCTTTTAGAAGAGATAATCGAATTGGGATTAATGGATTAATCACTTGAATGTGAGGTGGTTTTGTGGGGGGCAGATGGATGGGAGGACACAACATTTATTTGACATATCTTAAACATTCCTGCTGCTGTAGAATTGTTATTTAATAGTGATTTGGCTTGGACTTTGTTTATTTGACTAGGCTGCCTTTAGAGGCAATTTCTGATTCCTTTTTAATTTATAACAACTTTTCTGCAGTACTTTGTATGAGCTTCCCCTCCCCAACCTACTTTTGTCTGCCTCTTATCTGTCATGCAGCTTTCATCATTTGAGTTCATAGATTTCGTATTAGCAGGAAAACAGTTGTTTCCAATTAAAAACTTAAAAAAATAATCTTTCAGCTTCAGATTTGAGAATAATTTATTTTAATACAAAGTTGTTACAAAATTGCTGTAACATGACAACTATTTCAGTTCTCTTTTATTTTGAATGATCTTTTTTTTTACCCCCTCCACAATTAAAAAAACCTGCAGCTGAGTTTGTTTCCAAACTGTTCTTCATTCTGAGACAAATCTGAAAAGTCCTTCGATTAAAATTTGGGCTTCAGATTTGAGAATAATTTATTTTAATACAAAGTTGTTACAAAATTGCTGTAACATGACAACTATTTCAGTTCTCTTTTATTTTGAATGATCTTTTTTTTTACCCCCTCCACAATTAAAAAAACCTGCAGCTGAGTTTGTTTCCAAACTGTTCTTCATTCTGAGACAAATCTGAAAAGTCCTTCGATTAAAATTTGGTCTAAATCCTGTAGTCCTATGTGAAAGGCTGTACCTGCTTGGTATTCTATTTATATGAACTTATAAGCCTGAACTTAAAATACTTATTGCTAAACTATGTATCAGGGAACTGCCTGGTATTGCAGTAGTAACGGCATACCAATTTCACTGAGAAATAGTTACTTCTGAGGTCTAAGAATATGACATTTGTTTCACCTGCCCTGAAGTTGCCATGTAGCAGTTGTATCTGGCAGTCAGACCATCGCATTAGCTTATAAATACAGTAGCTCCCTATCTCTATGGTATCCTTATTGGTTAACTTGGGGCTACCTAAAAGGTAGCTATAACATTTCTAAAATGAAACCAATTTAGAGTCACCTTATTTGTATCCCTTTCGTGCTGATAAGTCTTTTCACACGTCTCAGTTGTGTGGACTTTGGAGAATAGCTGTGCTTTTCTCTCCGTTTATGGGGTTTTTGATGATCAGAAAGTTACTTATACTTAGGTAGACCCCTTTGCACTAACTTTTGGAACAACCTTTTGTGTCCTATTTCTTCTCCGTCTTCCTAAGCCTGTGCAGTTGTTCTGCCTCTATATTCACGGGAAGGAAATTTCCATCAGTTTTCTCTAGGCTTTTGATTCCCCCCCCCCCCCCCACTCTTCAGCACTGTTTGTGTATGTGGGGAGGGATAAAATACTGCTGATCTAATGTACAGGTGTGAAGGATGAAAACAGGTGCAAGGCAATGGGAAAATTGGTACTCAAATCTGATGGAATTAGTTGTGTATTAAGATAGTAAAAACTTAGAGCAGCTCAATAATTTTTTCATTTATTTAATTTAATTTTGGGGTTGCTTACTTGTAGTTTTGTGCATTAAAATACCTATGATCCACAGTATAGTTTTAAAATCCCTTTCTGTTGGCTTTAAGTCCCTTACTCCTTACTGATGATGACCCCTGCATGCTTTAACTTGACAGCTAATTATATTCTGGCAGTTTTGTACATCATCCTCTTAAAATGCCATTCCCTAAATAACACGTCACACTCCAACCCCACCCCCCCCCCCCCTTCTGTATCCTCTTTTTGTGTTGTTCATATCTGTACTTTTCATTAGGTATGACTTGTAAATTGTCACTCTTCTGTTTTTCTAGTCTCAGAAGGTGTTACATTACCAGAAAGCAATTATACAGGTCATTGCCTCTTTACAGCGTGTTGTGTGTCAGGGTACAGGTTGCCATGTCTTGAGATAAGCCACAGCGGTTAGGCTGTACTTCCATCAGCCCTGAAATTCTGGCTGCTGTGCCTGTGTGTTATAGCCTTTGCTTGCATCCACAGCATCAGAATAGATTTGGACCACTCGAAACAACAGTGGCCTTGCATTACATTCCCACCAAAGATTTTTGATTTAGTAAAACCTGGTTAGTTGGGTTGCAAATCCATGTATTTGTCTTGTGCCTTCACTTAAATCCTCGAAGATCTGCCTGTTTATCTGAAAAAAATGTGACTCAGTTTGTGCTGGAACCTGTGATTCAGTGAAACATGATCTCAGCTCAATAGCACCTGAAAAATAATGGCTGTTTGTCATAGTGTTTTAATCAGAGAGAGAACTTCCCCCAGGACGTGCATCTGACTCATTTTTCAGAGAAACCTGTCAACAACGCGTGTCTGAGATGGCTTGAATGTTACCCTGGGATTAAACAGCCTATTGTACCGCAGGTACAAAGTACTCTCTGATGCTTTTATTTTTCTACATTTTTATAGCACATTATCACAACGTGAACTGTTGGTCCCTATTGTCAATTAAGTTTGATGTGCTCTTCCAAAACAGCGGGTGTTGGCAAATGAAGAGTATGTGTGAGTAATTTTATAGCGTTTAGTAGTTACACCCCTTGTTTTTTTCTATGTCAGAGAAGAAAGTGAGGCAGGGAAGGAGAAAAAAAGTGAGCAGAATTTCTAGACTAAGTACAGTAAAGTTTGTACTTGTGGCTAACACATACCAAAAGCTGTTGTCTTTACTGTGGATTATATTAAAATAAATTTAAGTTGAAAATTCTCTCTCTCTTTTCTCAGCCTTAATGTAGGCTGAGTTCTTTGTAAAATCTTTCAAGAACTTGCTGTCATAACAAGAAGTTTGCAGTTAAATTAACCAATTTCAGAAAATATTCTAGAACAGGAGAAACACTTGATAATTTTCACTCACATTCAGACTTATTTATGTGATGGCAAATGGCAACTGTACTTTTGCTGAAGAGGGAAGAGTTGATGAAAGGCTAGTGGATTTTCATCAAGTTTGAAGCCACTGGGGTGATAACTCTTAGTCCTTCCAAAATGCTGTAACTGAAGCAACATCTGTTATGTTCAATCTTGTCATTTCCTACCCTGTTGCTAGACCTTTTGGGAATACCTTTGCAGAGATGATGCCTTGTTTCAAGGAGATACTTTGGCTTTGTTTATAGTAACATCAGAAATGCAAAGTTGGGATTTTAATGTGTACTGAAGAAATGTGAGGTAAGAGGGAACCAAAATTCATAGCTAAGATACCTTTTTTTTTTTCTTTTTCCCCTTGCCTTGCAAGTTATTTTGGGTTTAACTTCACTGATGAAAATTTCAGGCTTGAACTTGTTGAACTTTCATGTGAAGTTGATGAATCTTAGAATAAGTGTTGTGCCTCATGGGAAGGTTTCCTGTCTGACCACCGTGGCTTCACCTGTAAATCAAAAAGAGGATTTAAAGGCAATTTAGGCATACCAAGTGCTTTGACCAATAAGTCTTCTATCTGCAGCTGCTGGTTGTAGGTAGAGCTCAAAGCTATCTTCCTGTGAAGAGTTGAGTTCTGATGTTTCATTGATGTCTGGGCAACCAGTTAGCCCTGTCATTCCTGGTCTGTCCAGGCTGCACAAATGCACAAACTTGAACCCTCCCCAAAGTGCTGAATATCCTTGCTTATATAATTGCTTGTATACAAGCACAGTGCAGACAGTGGGTGGATCTATGTTTAAATCTCAACTTGTGCTTCACTGAGTACAGAAGCGCTGTTCCCCTTGTTTTCTAATAGGGGACAGCTTGTGTCTGCCCTTCTTTAGGAGGATTCTGCAGTTAGTCTGCTTTTACCAGGTTACAGGATGCTTGTTTGCCAGATGCAGCTCCGTGGGCTCAACAAAGTCTTGACTCTTACTATGGATTTTGATTCTGTAAGGGATGTGAAATTTGCAGAGGCTGAGAGCAATCTATTTGGAATGAAATAGGTTATTGAGGAGGACTGAAATCCATAAAAGGCTTTATTTGTGTATTATCTTAGAGCTAATCCTTGCAACTTGGAATAGGTGTTGCCGAAGTATTGCGTCAGTGTTCAGATTAGATGAAGCAGACTTTCTTCTGTGTACTGAGTTCAGAAATGCTTTTTAGCCATTTCAGGTGATTTTCTGCTGAGATATGAGAGTCTATGACAAATGATCAGATTTTTCTGTTTGTGTTTTTTTTTTTTTAAACAGCATAGTGGTAAAAAAGTGGATCTTCATTAATAGTTTTAGTGCATCATTGACTTCAGCATTAACAAATAAATGGATTTTTTCCTTGATGCCTGTGTACAAGGCCTAGACTAGAATTAACCTCGTGTTTGTCTTGTAACAAACTTCTCAAGGTCTCTGCAGTGTGTGCTTGTAGCTCTTCATCTTGCATCAGTACTGAAATAAAAGTATTGATTTCGAGAGAAGTAGCATTGAAAACTTGACGGTAGGTTTGTAAGTGTCATTAAGGTACCTCACTGTTTGTAATCTTCCTCTAAGCCAGTAAAAAGAAAGTGTTAATGATACATCTGTTAATGCACTGACTACTGAAGTCATTGTTTCTGTGCAACAGCAGAATAAATGAGTAATTGTTGTCTTAAGTGAACACCTGGATATTTGTGAAACATTTTCAGAGTATCCAAAGAATGAGCCAAATGGTACATCTCACTGTGATCTCTTACTTTAAGGAGATGTATAACCTCTGTGGAGAATTCTGATTAACCTGTGTTATCTTTTAAAATCAAATATTCAGACAAATGCCTTTTCATTTTTGTTTTGTGATCCTATGCTACTGCAGCTTTGTGTTTGCCTCTCAGTGATAATGGGATCTCAGTGTTGTCTGTGCTTAACTGATGTCTCCCATCTTCTGGGCAGAAGTTGAGAAAAAAAACCAGACTTTTTTGTCAGACTGTCCTAAGGTTCATGGGTAGATTAAATCTGAAAACTAATTTGGTGTTACATCTAGCAAAAAATAATTGAAACAAAGGTGATGGATATAATGTGGCCAGAAGGTTTATCTTACTGGTACAGTGTTTTGTGGATAAACAGCCACAAAGTTTGAGGGATTAATCTTTTTCCTTTTTTTTTTTTTCTTTTTTTCTTTGTGTTGTTTTAACCAAACTGTGGACTTGTTTTATATTAATCAGTGCTTTAGCCGATGCAAACTAAATGGATGCAAACAAATTTGTACTGGTATTGCTAAATACCAGTATGAATGTAACCTAGGTTCAATTTGGTAGGTATGCAGTTGGGCTTTATTGCAGCTGCTCTGCTGTGTTTTCCCTCAGCTGGAGGCTGGGACCCAAAGAACACAGGACAGCCTTCAAGGCCCTAATTCCCGTTTCACCTGGGAAATGCCATAGCTGTTTACTTTTTGTTTACCAGTCCTCAATCAGTGAAACTGAAAACAACAGAAGCTTCTTGTCTATCACTAACTTCCTTTTCTTGTAGCGAGGATGAAGAAACTGGTAGCACTTTCTTCCCCAGTTTCTGCTGCTGCTCAGCAAACTTGTTCACCCTTCATTTGGCTGTCTCATTCCTCCAGCCCTTCCTAGAACCACTTTATAAACATAAAAACCCGTGCATAGAGTGCTGCATGACACTTAAGATAATTTTAGATGTTCAGAGGGGATTTCAGTCTTTTTTTTCCCTCTCCCAAATTTCATTTTAGTTTTTAATAAAGTGAATGACATATTTTTAAGTAGCTGATTACTGAGATTTTTCAAAGCAACTCTACTTCGTACTGTGTAGACATGACTGATATTATAAGCAGGCAGGTATCTAAATTTGCCTTGATGTCTTTTTGCGGACTTACTCAAACTTATCATAGAGTCACCAAGAATAGGTTTAGTGTCATAGGAGCTTCTTGGTGCCATTCAGACTTTTCATAGGATTTACTTAGAGGATCCTATTTGTACTTAAGGTATTACTGCAGTTAAAATGTTCATCTGCTCAAAGATGAATAGCTCAGAGACAGAGTCACTGAAGAAAGCTGTTCAGCTATGGTGAACAGAGCTGTAGCATGTAACTCTCAGTATTTTGTGTGAAAACACTTTTAATATGTTAAGATTATAATTAAAGTTGAATACAGAAGGGTCTCGCAGCTCCTCTGTAAACTGGTACTGTGATCCCTGATGGTCCCTTCAGTGTATCATTATGGCAGGTGGAGGGACACCCTAAATCCATACCGTATGGTATGGATCACAACAGCCTGTCCAGGAGCCTGTAGTAACTAGTGTAATATGCTTTTGCTGGAATAAAGCAAGAAATGCTTTTGCATCCTGCCAGAACTTTTACAATATTTAAGATTTTATTTTCCTGTTGTGCATTGGCATGAAACTGAGCTTAAAACATCAAAATAAATCCTGAGGTTTCCCCATGCAGAGGCTGTGCCCAAATAGGCAGAGCACTCGCTCAGCATCTGGGAGACTCAAGTTGAAGTGTGGACAGAGGCTGAAGGCTCGTTTTCTCACGCTTTTGGGGAAGGACTAATCCCTGGGTACCTCATGATGTCTCTTCCAGGAGAAGGCAGGAAAAAAGAAAGTCTGGAAGTATATGTGTAGCTGGTAAGTAAAAGCTAGTACTATCAGTAACTGCTCATCTGTCGCTTGTTTGTGAACGCTTCCTTTTCTGTATCGTGCAAGGTCCAACGAGGCTTCAGCAGCCTGTTTAACTGAGCAAGAACGTAGCGTCAGCCATTAGGTAATAGCTTGTGGTCACTGGGCAGGTCAAGGGGAGTTTCTTCATCTTCCCCATGATGCTGGTAAAGTTTTACTCCTGCCACCTTGAGTCAGTGCTGATGTTTCTCTGAGCTGGCTTGGAGCTTTGGTCTTATTAACTGGCAGAATAACATCTACTACAAAAACAAACCCTCCTTTTCTCCTGGTTTTGTCAGTTAAGTTTGCTGTGTAATTAAATGATGAGTTGGACTGTGTGTATGTCAGAGTATTCAAAGATTGTCTGTGTAGAGAAATAAAGCTTTTTATTTTAGCCAGTAAAATGATACAAATATGGATGAAACTTTTGTAACTAGAGAATTCGCTAACTTCTCTAGCCCTGGAGAAGAAATGAAACGGCTTCCTCAAAGATGAAAAGCCCCTTTTAAAAACTTCTTCCAGAGTATGCATGAGCGTTGTTTTGGTGATGCTTTAAGCTGGGAATAGACTTCACATCATTAACGCTGAATTTTAAAATATAATTATTGTTTGCTCCATTAAGTTTGACTAATGCAGAGATAAAAATGATTAATCAGGAGACTTAACATAATTAGTGCAGTGTGGCATCTGACTGCTTATATTCAGGTCTGTTAATGTGGGAAGCATAATTCTTCTTATGAAATGTTCTGGCTTGTGTCAGAATCTAAAATAGTAGAACCATTTTACTGTTTAAATTTGATACTGCAAATCCTAGTGCTGTGAAAACATTCACGGTCTACTACTAATGAAGATGTACAATACAGGAAATTTGAAATTATGTCAAAATTTCAGATAATTTTTTTAAAATGTTCTTTTATTTATGTTGCTGGGAAAAATGATTTTTTTATGTCATCCTGATGTATGGCTTTGGGAAAACAAAGAAGAAATTTATTGCAGAGAACTTATGTTCAATCTTGCTGAAAGATTGTTTTGCTTGTATGTTTAGTAGCCTGTCATGGTTAAAAGAAGTATGAGTAGCGTCACTGTGCAGAAAGGATATTTTAGTTTTCAAAAGCCTCTGGGGACTGCAAACATACTTTTAAAGTACAAGGGATCAAAAAAAAAAGCATTTTCAGCTAAATTTGCTTATAAAGTCGTAACCAATACCTGAAAAGGCGCTAGTGTGGAAAGGATGACTTGACTGACTTTAGGTTGAGGGTAAAGTCCTGAAATATTCCTGCTTTTTGTCTGCCAATACCGCTTCTGTGGTCAAGTGTCTGATCTTACTATCTAATACAGCAGCTGATATGCAGCATATTTTATTAAGACATTAATTATAAAGGCTAGGACTAGTACTGGGAAAGGTCATGGATTTCAAGGGGAGTGTGGGAGTAATACTCATGGATTGTAGATGACACAGATTCCATGTTACAGCGGGATGAGTTCTAGCCACAGTAGGAGTTCCAGGGAATTTGGTCTTTGGTGGAAGACTGTAAAATGATTTCCATGTAGTAGAAAACCTCCTGTGTGTTTTCAGGAAGACTGTATCTTTGTCATTTCTTTGCTGCTGGGTTATAACATGTTACAGAAACAAGGCTTCCTCTGTCTCGTTGAACAGTGAGAATGCAAATCTGCTCTGATCACCACTTGAACAGCTGTTTGTAGGGCTGACATAACTTAAGTCAGCATAGTGTTTACATCTCCTTAAAGATGAAACATATAGGTGAATGACCACTTCGTAATGGTCATAATGTTGCCCTTTCATAGCAGGAGGGAAGAGAAAAATAGTGATAAACTAGTCAAAAGGCCAGATGCCAACTACACCCTTAGGAGAAAGGAG
The DNA here is from genome assembly GCF_000699145.1 of Aptenodytes forsteri. Classification (NCBI taxonomy): domain Eukaryota; kingdom Metazoa; phylum Chordata; class Aves; order Sphenisciformes; family Spheniscidae; genus Aptenodytes; species Aptenodytes forsteri. The sequence continues at coordinate 1,031,129 of NW_008796041.1, read as the reverse complement.
AACAAAGGATGACTTAAGCTTAGACATGAGACATCAGCTAGTTGTTGCACAAGTCAGACCAGTCTTTACATACTGGCAAGCCCCAAATTATACCCAGCCCAAGTCTTTATGCTTAAGTCTATTAAGAGCTGCCATAAATGTTTTGGATTGTGTTGACAGAGTCCTGGGCAGGAGGGTGGGTTGTGTGTTGGTGTTTTTTCCTCTTTTTCTTTCAAGAAAGGAGCATTGTTCAAAATTGGGCTTACTCTTTCCGGTGTAGTTTGTCACAAATTAGCAATTATGGTTTCTTCTGGCTTTGCAACTGATTATGTTAACCTTCAGCAAATTAATTATCTTCTGGCTCATGACTGCACACACAACACTTTGTAAAATGCAATTACAATAGAATCCTGCCAGTTCTTGTCGCTCCACTTTGTAAGCCTTGTGGTAACATTCATAAGGCTTAATAGTGAGGTGATGACATGAGCATTCAAACTGCAGCTTCTAGCTGGGTTAGTTGTAGGCATAGCTAATGGAGATGATTTAATTTTAAGGTGTACTTATTTATGTGGAACACATATAAAAAATAATTGCAAATTAAGACTAAGTAAATGGCCAAGTTGTGTTTTATTAGATTATGTTCTTTTGCTGTTTTATTGCTGGTTTATTCTGAGTTTTGTTCTTTTAGTGCTCTATTAACTAATATGTATTAGCAAGGCTGTGTTATTAAAAAGTCATAGACATATTGCAATAACTGATTAATATTAGTAGAGTTCCTGTAAGTCCTTTAGTCAATTGCTGCTTAAAAGCAAGATAGTAAGAGTAGTTGATTTAAATTCTTTGCAATATATATTAGATTCCTAAATTCTAATTTCATGTTTTGACACAGGCTTCCTCTGTGGAATAGTGCTTAGCAGGGCTGCCTTGGTTTCCCTGCTCTTGCTTTGCATCCTTTGGGGATCGTTTTAAAATTGCTTTGAGATAGCTTTTAGTAGCAGTTAATTCTACTAATTTCCAAAGTGACCGTTTTCCATTGGTGACTGTGCAGCATCTCATAGGGGATGCTGCAGAACTGCAAGTATTCTGCTGTAGTGAAACTTAATTTTTCATTAAGATGAGACTTCCAACATGTTTCTTCAGGCAAGTTAAATCCTTACTTTCATATCTTCCACCCATTACTCCTCATGCAGTAAAACTACAACAGGTTCTACTCTAAAGAAAGGCTGATTATTAAGGGGGGGAAGGGAGCTTGTATTTTGCTGGCTGGTTTTTTTTTTTAATGCAGAGCATAATGGAATATATTGATTTTACAAATAATTTTCCTTCGCCTTTAGCTTTTTTTTTTTTTTAATGCAGAGCATAGTGGAATATATTGATTTTACAAATAATTTTCCTTCGCCTTTAGCTTTTTTTTTTTTTTAATGCAGAGCATAATGGAATATATTGATTTTACAAATAATTTTCCTTCGCCTTTAGCTTTTTTTTTTTTTTAATGCAGAGCATAATGGAATATATTGATTTTACAAATAATTTTCCTTCGCCTTTAGCTTTTTTTTTTTTTTAATGCAGAGCATAATGGAATATATTGATTTTACAAATAATTTTCCTTCGCCTTTAGCTTTTTTTTTTTTTAATGCAGAGCATAATGGAATATATTGATTTTACAAATAATTTTCCTTCGCCTTTAGCTTTTTTTTTTTTTAATGCAGAGCATAATGGAATATATTGATTTTACAAATAATTTTCCTTCGCCTTTAGCTTTTTTTTTTTGCTTCTGAACAGAGTAAAATTTCAATTAAGCCAAAATCTTCCCTTCTCTCTGTGTAAGTCTACTTGAAAACACCCACAAAAATAAACATACTAAACTTGAAAACCAGTTAAAGAAATAAGAAAAATATCAGTGTAATATAGCTCTTAACTTACTGCTGCCTGAGGGTAGTGTGTGGTAGAAGAGTACCAGCAATGTTAAAAAGCAAGTTGTTTTCAGGTGGTGAAGCTATCTGTTGAGAGAGTTAGCCTGGAATGAGTGCTCGTGTTCATTGTGTGCGAGTTCTTTTCGTCTTCCCCACAAATATGCTCTCAGGTAAGGAAACAGAAAGTAGTTGGTTTTACAGAACTGGTTCAGTGGTTCTATCATGAGAAAAATGGAAGACTATTTTTGTACAGCAAGATTACTGCTGTGTGTGTACAAATGTCAGCAGTAAGAAAATGCTGCTTTTGAGGGAAATGTGCCTAGTGGTGGATATCACACTAGCTCAGCCTAAACTCATACTGAATCCATAGACTGAACTATTGACACCTGGTACTGGGTGGGATCCATGAGTAGTAATCAGTGGTAAAGACAAAGGAGCTGCTGCTCGTTTCCAAGCTCAGTGCTCTGCTAGGCGATATGGGGAGGAAGATTAAAACAATTGAAGGAACTTTTTTTTTTTCCTCAGTCCCTGGGGAAAAAAGAATAGTCCAACGCACTTGATCGGATCTCCTGTTCCTGGCATTTTAACACTTTTCAGAGTGCAAGGAAACCACAGAATGTTTGAGCTTGGAAGGGACCTCTGGAGGTCATCTGGCCCAACCCCCCTGCTCAAGCGGGGCCACACAGAGCTGGTTGCCCAGAACCATGTCCAGACAGCTTTTGAATATCTCCAAGGATGGAGACTCCACAACCTCCCTGGGTAACCTGTGCCAGTGCTCGGTCACCCACAGTGACAGCTCGGTCACCCTCACAGTAACAAAGTGTTTCCTGATGTTCAGAGGAAACCTCTTGTGTTTCACTTTGTGCCAATTGTCTCTGGTCCTGTCACTGGGCACCACTGAAAAGAGCCTGGCTCCGTCCTCTTTGCACCCTTCCTTCAGGTACTTATGTCTATTGATAAGATCCCCCTGAGCCTTCTCTTCTCCATGCTGAACAGTCCCACTGATTATCTTTCTGTGGGCTTCACAAAGCTGGAAGCCCACACAAGTCTTCCAAGCCAGGTCTGGCAGTGTGTGTGTTCGGACTTGCTTGGGTTAAGAAATGGAATTGGCTGGCTCCTGGCTGTAAGCATCACATAGCAGCTGACATTTTGCTTGAGAGAGCATGTGTAAGGGCTAAAAATCTATGTAGGAGAATGGCTTGATGTGTATGTCCTTGAATATTTGGCATGGAGATTTGTTTTCCAGGTTTTGAGGATGCAGATGAATTCTACCAATATTAAATCTTGAATTTTTATACTTTCATCAATGAAAACGTTCTTGTCAACTCCTGACATCCTCAGTATTTCAGGTCCCCAAGATATCCTGAACAATAAAGGAGTTTTAAATAGAAAATATGTAAAATCTCCATCCTGTAAGTAGGGAATGCCAAACAGTTACAGAAATCTAAACTGTATTTTTAGAATTACTTAATTTCATGGTATCTTAAGTAATAAGCCAGAAATAGGGTACTTCAAGCCCTTTTTCTAGTAATTCCTTTAAATAAGATGCTTTTCTTGCAGCACTTGGTAAATACCAGTAAAAATTCTTACCCAAGAGCGTAACAGTGATGTGTTACAGGAGCCGTGTCCTCTGAGGCTGTTTGTTCAAATCCTCTTGTTTATTATTAGCTGGAATGCAGGGCTGTGGGCCGTGGAGGAGAACGCTAGCATGGTGCCTGCACGACACTTCTTATTAACAAATGGCATCTTTGTTTGAATATCTGTAGCTTGTGTAACTGTAGAGGGGCCATATCTTGAAAAAGAAGGAGGATGTGTCAAGTGGCTCGGTTATGTGGAGCAAATGCTGCAAGTGGAGGAGGAGAACTTTCCCCTGTTCGTTTTTACTAAACTGATTTAGAATATGGTCTAGAAATAAACAGGCTTCCTTCATGAAGACTAAAACAGAGACTTACAAGGACTGGGCAGAAAATCGCAATCTAAAGCCTGGTAAAATGTCGTTTTATTTTATGTACTGGTCTGTAATTGTTTATATCATGTGCTGGTTTACTTCTTTCTCATTTCGGATTAGTGATAACTCTGAGTTTTAAATACTTAATACTATTAAGGTAGATAATTATGTTTAATGGTGGAAGAAATGTGGCTCAGTTAACTTCTGGAAATACTGTTTTTCCGAGGAAGTATTGCTATGTAAAAGGGATTACATTTCTAACTGTACTTCACTTTTATGTTAAAAGGTCTCTCTGCATGAAGAGCAAAAATAAAATATAATAAATGATGCTTAATCTTTTCTGTTCAGAGCAGGTTTAATATCTATGTGCAGGTATTTACCAAGATTTTTCCTTTTGAACATTGGCTACCCACAACAAAATACTATCAAGTGTACGTCATGGCCTTTATTTCATTGTTTGTGGGAATGGACTGGAAGGAAAATAAACAGCCTGGGTATTAAAGAGACTTTTTGATATGAGCAGAGACTTAAAAAATGTTTTGTTTATTGCTGTGATATGTGCTTTGAATGTGTAGATGCGTAGCAGCTGGTGGTAGTGCCTGCAGACAGGAATTCGTGCCAGTGCAGCTCTTTGTGCAGTGGAATGTGTAATGTGCAAACAAGCAAGAATTTGAGTGAAGTAATGGAAAACAAATTAGCATGTTCCAAGTCTTTTGGGGTTTTTAGACTGCTCCGTAGTTGAGGAGGCAGTGATGATGGCTCAAAGAACAAAAAGGGGAGAAATCTCCTTTTCAGAGTTTGGGATAAGATTACACAGGACGCTATTAGTATACTGACCACATCAGAAAGAGGCATTACTTAAATTTGTGGCACATCTGTAAGAAGCTATTTATTATGCTGCTGATAATGCATAAGCACTGTAATGTACCTTGTACCTACACATTCCTTCAATACGTGTAAAGAACATGCTGAGGCTCTCGGTGGTACTCATTTTGTGCTACCTTGATGAGGAAGCTAGTGCTCGGCTGTTGTTACTTTTTCCAGGTGAGGTACTGTGTCTAACTAGGCATTTTTAGGCTGGTTTCAGGGAGAGGTCTCACTAGTGAGTTTGAGTCACCCCAGAGATCATTCCCATAAGTTGTATGACTACTTTTCCATGGGCTAGAGATGCATCCTCAGTGGACTGCAGATGAAAATCACTTTTTAAAATGCTGCGCCTTACTGTTTTGCAGTTCTGTAGCTGAACAGGATTAGAAGCCATGCAGGATTAGGCAAACGGCATGCAAACTACAGGTACTTAGAAAACCTCAAAGAGCAGAGGCTTTTCTTCTTGTGGGAAAGACCAGCATTTTACTGTCTTCTGGCAATTCCTCATTCAGCAGCAGCTCAGTTCTGTCAGTCTGTGCGATGAAAATGAGGTGTAACTATGGGCTGTTTGTGTTACAGTCACCCCTGACCAGGAGCAGCCAAGCTGCTGCCAGGCTGTCGTAGGCTGTTCAGCTGCTCCTTGGCCTCTGGAAACACAAGGGATAGTACTGCCTGTTCCCACTCATTTATTTTGAAGAACTGAGTTACTGCTGGGGCTGCAAGAAGGATCCTCAATGTTTAGCTTGGCAATTTAAATTAATGCAAAAATACATTATTACCAATTTTATTTCTTCCTTTTTTTGCCTTCCCCCCTCCTCCCCCTTAAAAAAACTGTATTTTACGTAGGCGATAGGGGGACCTTGGATCAAAGGTTCTCTGGTGTCTGTAGATGCCTACATCTACAGCCAGCCACTCTCCCTGTGAAACAGAAGGGAGAAGATGGCACAAAGGCAAGAGTAAGTAAGTATTTCTTTTTGAGTTGGATCAGATCTGTCAAACTGTAGCTCTGTATCAGTACCTGATTTCTTGCAAAAATTTCTATCCTTGAGAAAATTTTACTAATAGTCAGAATTTCATTTTTATATCTATTTGTAGGGCATGTCCTTATTTTCTCTTTAATAGTGTTTATTTTTACTTGGATCTGTTGTTTTGCTGTTAAATATGTCACTTATGGTAGTTGGTCCATTCCAGGTAGTCTTGCATTCATTATGGAGCAGAATATTACGTATTTTTTCTTTGCATTATGTCTATTAATATTATTAGTTCCTCCTTGCTTAAATTTACTGCACTTGCCTTTCTTCCTTAGGATTGGAAGAATCGGGAGTTCTGGAAAAGTAAACTGTTCTCCCCAATATTCCTCGCAAGCTGCAAGATACTTAGAATTGCAGCTGCTCAGTAGGAACTGGGACTTTCCTGTTAGTTTTTAAGTTGTGCAAGAAGCCTGTTTGTTGTCGGTTTTAGGAGTTTAGTTCAATTTAGTGTGATGTTTTTCAATTTTTATATCAATTGGCTGAACTGGACAGGGGGTTTGAAATTTTAAAAAAGCTCCAGCTTTAAAAATGTGGGGTTTTATTTTAAATGTGATTATGATGCACACAGAGACCACCTAATAGTGAATAGCTGGATAACACCCAGAATTCATCTGTAAATTTGTTGCCATTAAGTAATGCTGGCATCTCCAGATCACTTATTTCCTCTCTCAGAAAATAAGTACTGGAGACTAATCAGGATTGTGTGCTTGTGTAGGACTAGTTTAACTTTTTGCCTGTGCCACTTACATTACTTAGATAGCATCACCTCTTTCTGTTCTGAAGAAATTGTCTTTTTCAATTCTTCAATAATTGGTGAGGTAAGGAGAGACTCTTATTAGAGTGACAAAGGAAGAAATCTTGTACTGATGCTAGGCAATGCTTTCCTCTCGCCTTGTAGGGCTGATGGCAGTCCACAGGTATCTAATTTATCAGGCCTGACTCTTCAGCAGTTTAAAATCAGTGAGGTGCAAAATGAGACCAGTTCTAGCCTCATCCTTAAGTGTCCTTTTGAAAGTTTAAATCCAGCAGTTTACTAGTCATCTCAGCAGCACTGACAAGTAAGATAATCTGATGTCCAAGTGTAGCAGAAAAGCAGTAATCTGGCTGTTATGTTAGTCCTTTTTCACGTCATCGCAGATGCGGATTTTCTGTTCGATTTTTCTGGCTGTAATGATGCTTCAGTTCCTTTGCATGGTGATCTTCAAAACTTACAAATTTGTAATATTTGTAAATACAGAAAACAGGTCAGCGTGACAGAGTGATGAGGGGAAAATACTCTCTAACAAGTGTTATGTCTATCAGGCCAGCTGTTCAGAAAATTTTTGTTCCTGGCCTTTCTTTTTATGATTTACCTCTTTCAAAAGCTAGATGTGTGACATTGCTGCTTGACAGGGTTTTAAGCACGCTCATTGTACCTTGTAAGCCTGACCAATTTTGGGGGGGATTTAAATGTGCTGTTTAGCATGCCATCATTGGCAGACTTTATCACTGTTGATGATACTTTTTTTTTTTTTTTTAGGTCGTTGATAATATATTTCCTCAGTTTTTAGTCAAAATCAGTTCTCTGTACTAGTTAACTGACTATATATTTTCAGCCTCATCTGAGATTGCATTGTTTCCTGTATAATGTGGTGTTGATCATCTGTAATGCTAACTTTTGATTAGAAAATTTAATCATACTTGGTTTACATCTTTAACTGCTTTCAGTGAGATAAGACTTACTGAATAAAACTGATAAATAACTGGTATTCTAAAGTCTTGTCTTTAAATTTCATAGTGAAGTATTAATATATTTTTGTGCCTAGGAAGATATTTCATGAAGAATTTTTCTTGTACCCATACTTAGCTTTTACTTTATCAGGAATCATTGTGTAATTTCTAACTTGGAGATATTTAAATAATTCCTCTTATAAGAAAAATCATATTTTATGCTTATCTCCCAAAATATAACCTCTTGTCCCTGTCTCAAGCTGTTTTTTGAGTTTTCATTATGGATGGATTAATGTAACATTAAACTGTCTCAGTGCAGCTAGAAGGTTAAGATGATTCTGGCAGAAAGGGACGAGGATTACTTTAAAGGCAATGGATATGATAATTTCCACACTAAATGTAATTGAATTGTCATGAGGCACAGAACATGCCAAACTTTGATTCATATGTTACTTATGCAGAGGAAAGGAAGGTAAGCCATGGCCACGTTTTCAGCATAAATCAGGACTCAGTTTCTGGTGCAAATACAGTTTTGCTTTCTTTCAAGCAAAGGTTTAAACTTTGTTTCAACTTCTGCCACTTAATCCATCTGTGTTGTTGAAGAGCTGTGCATGTGCTTTTGAGTATATTTTTTTTAAATACAAGTAGTAATCTATTTTTTAATTCTGTTAATAAAAAAATGTGTCAACTACTTACTACTTGAATGTATTGACTACTGTGTATTACAATATTGACCACTTATTATTCAACCACACTGTTTCTCAAATCAAATCTAATTTCTTGTTTACTGGGAAAATAGTGATAGGAATTTTTCCCCATTTCTTGAAGCCCAGCAGCAGTCTTAACTTTAAACAAGTAAGCTTTTCCCCAAAATCTGTCCATTGGAGAAGTGAAGATTAGGATTGCTCAGTACTTGAATTCTCTGAAGGAATGTCAGCTTTCGAAGCGAGCATAAAGTTTTTACTTTTTAAAAAACCCATATTGGCCTTCTATAAGGACTTGCTGTAAGCACAGATCTCTTTGTGTCTTGCAAAAGAAAATGCAATTTAATTTTGATTATGGTTCCTTCAGCTTCTCACTTTGAAAGTAATGCTAAGCTTCATGTACTACTTTATGTCAGTGTAGATTTGGTAGCTTTAGTGGATGTTGTCAGTTTAGTAGGCATAGTATGTCAACTAGTAAAGGATAAAACCCAGATTGTTATAATTGTGTCGGGGACTATATAGTGCTTGAATGCACTCGGAGTCGCATAGAGTTCAGTCTGTGCCCTTGTGTGGTGACAGTGCTGGGGAGGGGTTCTAGAAGGGCGCTGTGGTTGGCGTGCGAGAGTTGTGTCTTGGTCAGCGTTCACATAGGTAGCTGGGTAACAGAGTCCTGCAATCGCTATAAAACTGCGTCAGAGAAAAACAAACCTGAAACCAAACTGCTTTGTGTCTTGCAATCCTCTTTCAGCTTAGGAATAAAGGTGGATCCAGCACCTGAAGGAGTAGGAGGAACGGCGCACTGCTTGGACAACACCAAAGGCTGAGCAATATGAAATGAGTCTACTTGCTTCTCACCTTAGAGGAAATTATTTATCAGTGTTGTGGCACAGAGATGCATAGCTTCCAAACATAGCAGATGTAATTCTTAATTATTATTTTTTTCTCCCTCAAATAATTGTGTAAATACATGTGTGCTTATTCTGGTGCACACTGGAAAAAATGACGAAGCTTGATGTCCTCGCTAATAAATGGGAGCAATATGATTGGCAGATGATGGTGACAAGCAGAAGGGGGCCAGAATGAGGATAACAAAGTGTAACTTCTGGAGAAAACTTTAAAGAAACAGCCAGACTTTCCATTAGGGGAAGTCTGGGGCAAGCATCATTGTTGCCTGAACGCTGGTGCTTTTTTCTGTGATGGGGCATACTGAGGTTCTCCCTGCATTCCCCTAAAGAAACTTCAAGTGAAAACATGCAGACGCCATGCTAAATCTCTAACGGATGGCTTAGAAGGCCACCTTGGCACAACTTCTTGTCTAAGTATCTGAGAAATATGTACGTAAATTTATTAAAGAAATAGTGGGTTTGAACAAATAAATGTGTTGTTAATGTCATATGATAGAAAACTGTAATATCTGATCTGTTTTTCTGTTTCGTGGCCCAGACGGTTGATACATACAATTCCTGAAGTTCATTATGTTGCCATGAACTAAACAGTGAAGAAAAAACACATCTGGAGTTATTTTTATAACTGTGTGTGCTTGAAAATTATTTCAAACCTTTTTAAAGCTTTGCTTTATCTAGAGTTCATTGCTTTTTTAATAATCGAAACAAATCAGCTCTTGAATCTGTCACAAAATTATCATTGGTTAAAACTGATTTGCCTCATTGGTTTGAAATCATAATTGTATTTGGGATATTGAAGTGCATTATGTTGTTGAATAGTCAAAGCAGCATCTTTCTTACTTTTCCTTTCACGGTGCCCTCTTTACATTCCTGTCCATGTTCCAGAGATGGTTTCTGTTAAGGCAACAATGTCAAGGAACCTAATTCAGTTACAGGCACAGTCTGCTTCACCTTCTCTTGATCAAAACAGATTTATCTAAACTTTAACTCCACCGCTGTAGTAAACTCTGCTGTATCTGCAGGGTTCTGATGTCCAACGCTTACCCATGCATCCATGTTTTCTGGCTTGCCAACCTTCCTGTTGTCATATCATTATGCTTATTCCAGCTCTGGATTGCCCAAGTTGCAGTTCTGATACTATAACGATGTCCTTCCCTGTTTTCAGAGAAATAAGTCTTAGGCAATTTCTCAGATGAAGTCGTGCAGTATTTCTTCGTCATTCATCAGTATTCTAATCCCTCTCTATGAATCTTGTAAATAGTTCACACTTTTGTTTTAAAACAATAGTATATGTTTCAGCTTTCTTTGACTGTGACGTTTGTGGAATTGGCAACTAGTAGCTTTTACTACTTTGTTCAGTCTTTCAGTTAGTGGGTTGTGGGGTATTATTAACTCTATAAATACCTGCTTTGATGGAAAATTGGGAACATTGTAAACTAAGCAGTTAGGATACTACCCACTAATTGTACTTTACTCTGAACAGTATTCAAGACATGCACCAAGGTCATGTTTTGTTCTGATAGAATTGTTTTGGCATTTGTCCGTCCGAGTAGTCTCTCTAAAGTTGAAGTTTATTTTCCAAGTATTTAGCTGCAGTTCTTTGTTCACAAGGGAGAGAATCTGAACAGCATTATTTTAATTCTCCACAGGTGCAGATGCCGAACAGGATGCTGCTATCAAACTTGCCCAAGAACGAGCAGAGATAGTTGCCAAGTATGACAGAGTAAGTGAACTTGATGATAATTTTCAAGACATTTTATAATTAATCTTAGTAATATGTCTGTTTAAAAAATGAATCATGGTTCCCGCTAGCTTTTGTTTAAAATACTCTATGCAGTACTAATTTGATGGTTTCATGATACACTGGCCTCTAGGTGAATTAAATTCTCCCTCCACGGGTGATATTCTGGATAATGTCTCAATCAACTCATTTTTCGGGTGCATTGCAAGTTGCTTTGGGGCTGTTTTAAGGTAGTGTAATGTATGAGAATTAATGAAACTGGGATGTTTGAGGACGCTCAGTATATTTATGAGATCAGAAGGACTCTTATTTTACTTTTTCTTCATTTAATTTTTGGTTATGGTAATAGAAACATCTTTAGTCAGTTTAGGACTAGTGTTCTCTTGCCCCTCCTCTACCCTACTACCAGTGTGTCCCAAAGATCATGCTTTGAGTGGTTGAATCCTGTCTTCTGTGTCTTAGCTTATTGTGCCATAAAACTTAGTTTTGCTCTTTTTTTTTTTTATTCTTTCTTTTAGGGACGGGAGGGTGCGCAAATTGAACCATGGGAAGATGCTGACTATCGTCTTTACAAAGTCACAGATAGATTTGGGTTTCTACAGTAAGTAGCAAGCTTGAAAAGAAAATAAGGTTGAGACTTTGCTGCTATTGCTATTTATGCTTTTTATTGTATTGACTATTTGGTGAAAGTATTATTATGCCTTTTAATAGATCTTCTGGAAACTGCTGTGTAAGTTTTGGGTAATCTTTCACTGTGCTTTTCAATTCCATTTCTAGCTGTTTTTCAGTTCTGTAACTTGATCTTGTGTAAGGAGTGAAATGTTTTTTAATATTTTATTTGGGAATGAAAATTGATGGTCTACAAAATATATTGCAAACTGAATTAAATTGCAGATAAATTTTGGTTTTTAAGTAATTGAGTTATATATAAACAAACTTGAAGTTCTTAGAATCATTTTTAAAAATTTTATTGTAAAAATGATTTAAAAGAAAAAAAAATCCCAACACATTTAAGGTTACTTAATGGTTGTATATGAACAACTGTGTATCCCAGTCCTTCAAAGATAAATCTCATTTAACTTCATGTTTTTAGTAACCTTACTGAAGTCTCTGCTGATTTGGGACCTAATGTTGCATCATAAAGTCAAGCCAGAAAATGCCAGAATCCAGATCCAATTACCCTACCTCCTTTGTAACAAATAATCTCTGTCTTCTTGGCAAATAAAAGATGAGAGTATTAAAATGTATTACGACTTTTGTAGTTGGCAGATGTAAATATCCAACTTGCAGAAACTGAACACAAGCTGACTTGCTACTTTTGATAATATCCAGTCAAGACTCTACCGTTCTTGGTGTTTGGCATTTAGGTTTGTGCTTTATGAAGTGCAATTAAAATCCAGAAAAATCAGTGATGAGTGGAAAACTTATTACAATAACTATGTACTTTTATAGTACTGGGGGGGAGGGTGTGTGTGTTGTTTTTGGGGGGATTCCCCCCCCCTTCTTCTATTTGTAGAAGAATGTACAAATTTGTAATGTCATTGGTTTTATAAGCTGTCAGTTGAAACAGTGATCTTTACCTGTAGACTGCCTTTGCTTCATCAGGGTGAGTTAATTTGGTGTGTGACCTCCAAACAGTTCTATTTTACACAGAGAGGTCTTTGTGTTGGTAAACTACAGCTGCAACACCACCTGTCTGGTATTGTAGTTGCAGTTGTAGGCATTCTTAATGGAGGATGTCAGAATTATTGCTTGTGCCAAAGTAATTGAAGCCACTGCTAAGTTCACCACTGACTTCAATGGGAATTGAATCATGCGCCTTCAGATTTGCAAGTGGATTCTTGATTTTGGTATCCTTATGAACTCCTAAACTTTTCCTGTTGTTTGTATTGTGATATTTGCCTTTTTATATGCTAGGCATGGAAGAATGTTATTCATGTCTGCTACAGTTGCTGCTGCAGTCAGTTTTCAGGAGTCTTTGATTTCATGGCTCCTATGCTGAAGGATAGCATAGGAGCCATATTTGAGATGCAGTTATGGAGGTGCTGCTTCGCAAATCACCATGTGCCAGTTTCCATGCTGTTGTAGCTGAAACTTAAAGCTACTGTGGGCACCCTTACATCATACTGCAGTCATTCTTATGATGTGGTAAGGTAGATGGACCTTAGTCATTAGGCCATACTTGCTTTCTTGTAATGTTGTCACCAATGCAAAGTCTATGCAGAATTCATTCTCTGCATAGTTAACTTCAAGGGATGAAATCTGAAATGTTTATAACACATGAGCACTTGCACAAATTAACAATGTATGTAGATACTCTGTCTCTTCACTAATTGTGCGATATTTTTTACTTATATGCTAATGATGTCTCGTTATAAGGCAGATTTCACCTGAGAGTGCTGTCAAGGCTGCTTTATGATTCTTTAAAGCAAATTCATTGCAAATGATGTTTTTATTTTCCTGAGAAATAAAATATCTCCTAATAGGAGAAATATAATTAGGATAAGCATATCAACTGTCTTTCCCTGAAAAGACAATTTATATTGCACTATAGATTTTAACTATGGTCTGGGTTCATGTATACTGCAGTACTGAGCCCGTGCAATCTACCGTTTCTGAAAGAAATTCCTATTCCTCCAAGAACTTGAAATTAAGCAGTATGTACCAAAAGCCTCAAACAGTTGCCTTAATGGTTATCATCCATAAGACCCATGATTCCTCGTGACCCTTCTATCGGGTGTTTACAGTGTGAATTAACGTAATGGGCTGATGCACATTGAAAACTGAAAGTCTGGGGACGGTATCAGATTTATTGTACTCCTAGTTAAATGGAGATCTGCAATGATTTGTAAACTTGTTTACACTGACATCTTAAAATACAGAAGACATTTTTCAGCTACTTAGTATCAGAAGGCTGCTGGATGTGGGGAACCTGATGGAAAATTAGGGCTTGTTTGCTCAAGTGCAATAGGCCTTGATTACTATCGGTAGTTTATAAACTTCTCTTTCTCCTTGGCTATGTCCTGTCTGCAGCTTTCCTTGGCTCTGTGAAGGTGCGTTCAAAGTTCAGCTGATTGCTGATAGGGCAGAAAAGATAAGGTTGGTGGGATGAAGCACTCAAGCTGCCTGTGTAACTTGCCACCAAGAAGAAGATGGGAGAAAGTAAAGACTAGAGGCTTTTAAAGAGTAGTTTTGGTCTAGATCTACGATTCTTCTGGTGTCCCAGTGTCCTTATCTGTACTGTTTTTTATTTTGCAATTCTGCAAATGAATATGAAAGTTCTAGTTGACTTTGGAAAGGAAATTGGTGTGGACAGGTTATTAAAAACAGCTATTTAAAACAAAAAAGCTGAGTTAATACCTGATGAATTTAGGGAACAAGAAAGTAAGTTCAGTGAGAAGTACCAAAGCATTATAATAATGAGACTTGTTTGAAATAAAGGGAAGTTTTAGAGGGAAGTTGGATATGAGAAGGTTTCCAGCAAACATGCTAAGCTGCGAAATAACCCTGTGGGGAGCTGAAGGGGTCTGTCTCTTGAGATGTTTAGGACCAGATTGTACAAAACAAAATGCACCTATGAGGAGTATTGTCAGCAGGACTGACTAAATTTTAACGGGTGTGTTTTCAGTAGAGTAGCTTATAAATTGTATGAGAGGCATGCACAAACCAGAAACAGTTAAAATCTCATTATTGGCTAAAACGTAGAAAACTTGGCCTTACCAATTGCTGTTGTTGTGAGGCTGTAAGGAAGTGGTGGTTGTCATGGTTTATTTAAGCCATATGGTGTTGCTGGCAAAATAGTCTCAACTTGGGAAATTTTTTACGTAATTTATTGCCAAATAACACAACATTCTGATTGCTGATTTGGATCTTGGGGGAGGGGGGGAGACCTCAAAACATAAAACTTTAATGAACACCTAGGGGAAACACCTCTCTCCCTTCTGCCCCCAGGACAAACTTCCCTTGTTTTTTGCCGTGGGTTGCCCTTTGCTTGCCCCAGTTCCTTTGGTGAGGTGACAGGCAGTGCATGGTGCAATGGCTTCTTTCTGCTGCTCTTAGTTTCTTACTTGTTTTTGTCTACTGCTCCTTGTATCCTTGTATCTTACTTGTTTTGTGCTGCCCCAGTGTGGGTCACCCGTGGGCTGCAGTCCCCTCGGAGACGTCCCTCCCCTGGCATGACGTGCCTCCTTCTGAGAGCGCATCTCCAGCCGTCCCCCCAACAACACCTCCTTCCGTGTGTCTCTTCTGCTTCTCCCCACATCTCCTCCATTTCTCCTGCCTCTAGCAGCTGCCATGCTTTTAAAAATATGTTTTTAGTAGGCGGATCGTGGGTTCCTCCAGCTGACTGAAGTTTTGGCACATGATGGTTTTGTTATAGCGGATTCAGAGCTGGCTGGAGCAGCCATGACAGGCATAGGGCAGGTCATGGCCCCCTCCCACACAGGTCACCCCTGCAGCCCCTGGCTACTGAAACCCAATACCTGTAACTGCCATGCTGGGTACAAGTCAAGCACTGGAAGCTCAACTTGTGAAGAAGGTAACTGAGACGTTGGCCAGTGTCTTCTGGACATGTTGGTTACAGAACACTGTAAATGTGACAGTGGTTACTAGATTGTTGTACAACCCGACAGTGTGTTTGCTTCCTTCTGGAAGGTTGAGGATGTATTTGGAGAGAGATGCTTTCAGTGCACTGTTTTCCAAGGGGAAAAGGACATTTCAGAGTCCAGAGGTCTCACATGACTCTAAGGGCACATGTCACCTCTGAGGAAGCTACGCTTCAGACGCTGATGTGCCTTCTCATAGCAGAGACTATGCTGCATGTGTGCCACCTGGACCCAGTTGATAACTGGGTCATACTTTCCAGTGCAATATTTCCAACCCTGTTGTGTTAAACTCAAATTTGCAAAGCAATACAAGAAAAGAGAAGTAGCATTGGTTCATCTCAATACCATTTCATACAGTTTTAATATCATTAGCATTGTTAATCTTAATTGATATAGACTAGTTTCTGTCAAGTACTGTTGGTCTTCCTAAAGTCACCTGGTATACATGGAGTAGTGCCTATTAAAACTTAACTCTTCACTTATGTAATGTTTCTCTAGGAGAAGCCCATGTCAGGGAGCTCATCTTAGTCATGAACACAAGTCTTGAGAGAACGGACCAGTATATTTCTACAGGTGCACTGTGGTTACCTATAATCCTAAAAATATGTTTAAAAAAAAAAAAAGCAACAACATTCCCTACCCAAAAAACTTCAGGCATGGTCCTCATTCTGTAAATTCTCCAGTAAAAATCCTGCTGGACTCCTGATTTCACGTTATGGTGTGGGAATGCTGAACAGTAGGGATGATGTGAAAAATACCATGCATTTTTAAAAGGAACACTTTTTCCTCCAGGAAATCTAGCACCAGTGATTGTATATAGAGTCTATCAGTGTTTTGATAAGATTGAATATTCTTTTCTAGCAAACATTCTTGAAATTGTACGTGACAGATAGTTTGTTCTATACCTGTAAGCCTAGCAGACCATCTCAGGGGACCACCATAGTGTTCAGCTAAGCCTTAGTCTATAATGTATGACTTTTCAGTCAAGTATTTTAGGAATGGGAGAAATGCCTCAGATCTCTTCACAGATAGTCATAACCAAAACTGTTTCAGCTGTTTTTGGAAATGAAAAAGAAGGAATGTTTGGTATTCATAAAAAATAAGGTTTGTTTGGTGTGTTTTTCTCCCCCCCCCTCCCCCCTTAGGACATGTTGTGTCTTTTTGGTCAGTTATACATGTGGATTAAATGCCTTTTACAGCAGGTGATTCATCACTTTTCTTCTGTCTGTTCATTTCAAAACCCATGTACTGTTATCCTGCTGATTCTCTAGATTAGAACAAAACCCAGGCTTGGAAGTTGGGATATTACTTATACCTTTTTTTGTTCTAAATATGCTTCCTTATATTCATTTTAAGAACACAACAAAACCTCATGCTCTCTTCTTATATTCTGTTTGAATGACGCTGTCCAGTTAATTAGTTTAACTATATCATGTTGTCTAAGAGCTCCTTAGCCTACATAAAAATGTCCGCTTGGAAAATACCCTTGAATTCAGCAGACAGCATGTGATATATGAAACAGAGTAAAAACAAACAAACTTTCTGAGCACAAGTGGAGAGGATTTATGATTCAAACTTCCTTCTGCAGGGTGCATGATTGGTGGATTTGGACTGTTACCAGTTATTTGTATTCCAGTGAAATCTGGAGATCTTGAGAGATGCTGTATTCAGAGCCAGCTCTTTCACCGGGTATGTTAGGAAGGCGAGCAGAGAGGCGAAGTTCCTCCAGTTCACGCAGTAAATGAATAGCCACGTTGGTATTTTGGATGCATGGCTTGTTAGGGAGTGTCTGTATTGACTGGGGAAAATACAAATGAAAATGTAAGGACTGAGATCTGTTCCGCTCTGGTGGAAGCTGTCCAGGAATTTGGAGGAAAACAACTAATGTGGAAGAAATAGAGGCAAGAGAGACAGGAAAAGGAACTTGAAAATGATAATTTTAAGCATTTTAATTTATTAGTAAATACTGTTATAAGTAGGGAAATCAGCAAAGTTCTTAGATGTTTTGCCCATAGCTTGACAAATACTACAGAGAGGCTTCATTTGTAAAATGAAAATCCAGGTTCAGGTTTAAACCCCAGCTCCTTTCAACTGGATATTTGTATTCCAGTGTCCAATTCAAGCCTATTTCTAACACATCTTGCTGATAAAACACAGAGGTGCTAACAGTTGAAGTGGTTACACATCAAATCACATTTTTTTAATTGCTACCTAAAATAATATTTTTCTTTCATTTTTTTTTTTCCCTCCAGATTTAATCAAAAGTTCTCATTTCATGCTCAGAATACACACACACATGCACGTGTGCACACACGCATGCACCAGAATGTTGCAATTAAAAAAACCCAAAAAAACAAACAAGCACAAAACAAAAACAAAACCCTTACCCCAGAAAACCAAACTCCAAACACCCTGCACCCCACAAAAAAAGCAGTTCCTTTCTGTCTTATCTTGGAGCCTGGCTAAATTTTAAAGTAAATGTTCTTAATCTTTTCACTGTGGACTGTTCTTCCATAGAAACTTTACCTTGTAGATACTTCTATTTGCAGTTTTTCTAGCAGCAGTCATTGATAAGGAAATAACTTCAGGGAAAAAAAACTAAAGGAATTTCTGAGTGTCTTGAAGCTCATAGCAGGCATTCCAGTAATGCTGTGGGATCTGGGATTTTCCCCTTTCCCCTCCTTGAATTCTTTAGTTGATTTGTTACTGCTTTGGGATGGTTAAAAAAAGCTACTACAATTAATACATTATTCCTTGGGTGGTGGCAAGTCCTCTACTACTCCTAGGAGCACTTTAAAAGATATTTTTAAATTCTTTAAGCCTGCAGTTTAAATAATAATATCTATATTACTTTGTCTATTTAGAAGTGGCAATTATATGAATGATTTTTATAGTTAAAAAATTATTAAAGGTCTTAAAGCAACAAATCCAAATGACAGTCAATGTTTTGTAGATAAATAAGAATTTAAACTTTAACTGAAGATCATTGAAGCACATATTTAAATGTATATTTTTGTGAATGTATCCTTGTATTTATTTTTTGCGAAATCTCCAGCTAGCTACAAGGACAAAATAACTTTATTCCTTCCCCTTCCTCCCTGCCCCATATAATGTTAAGGTTGAGTGGTCACAAGAGCATTGGCTGATTGGGGTTTGCAAAACAGCCTAAACTTTGTACGTGCTCCTAAAATAGGGTAAAAGCTGAAAGCAGCATTTTGCAACTCGAAAGGTCAACACCAATTTCATGTTTAAAGAGCCCATCCTCTTTCGGGCCTTTAAGCACCAGGCCAAAAGTCAGAGAGCAGGATAAGAAAAACAGCCTCAGTGTCTTCTTAGGATGGCACAGAAAACTAAAATTTGAGCAAATCCAAACAGCTAGAAGACATCTTCCTTTCCTTAGGTCTCCACACCAATATGCCCCTGTTCAATACACTGCCAGGTTCTGTGCTCCTTTGTACTGAAGTCTCTAACTCATTGAATGACATTCCCTCTCGAGGATCAAACATCAGCTGGGATCGTTTGTTTGGTACCTGTTGGAACTAGTGATTTCAGTCCTTCATCAGATAGTGACCAAGCAAAAGTATTAAAAAATAAAACAATTCTACACCTTTCCTTTTTAGCTAGCAGTTATGACTTATATTATTTGGTCTTTTATTAGCAGTACTTGTTGTGTATATTCTTGTTTGATTCTTATATTTGTCTATCCCTGTATATCACCCAGCTGTGAGGGGGGCATTCAGTTTTATTTCATAAGAAAACTTATTAAGGCTACAGTTGTGCTTTTCTAAGTAAGAAGAAAATAACTGTCATTGCTTTTTGGAATTCGGGACAGGTACAGCTCAAGGCCAAATTTTACTAATCTACACTGGGAAACATAGATTATGACTAATACATGTTGACTAATATATTGTGAGAAGCGTTATAATTGTTCAGGTTTTAATAGATACAAAGTGGAAATAACAGAAGAAACTACAATTTATTTACTGCAGCTTTTCAAGAACCTTTTTCTTTCCAAAATTCGTTGATGGATGCTGTCAACTGCATTGTCCTGTTAACTTTTGATAATGAGCTGTGAAAATCCTAAGATGCCATGACAAAATTTAAAAAAATGCAGTAACTATTTTAAAGACTTATTTCTCCAACCCACACAATATGAATTCTTTTCAGATCTTGTTATTATCAAGGTCTGTGTAAAACTTGTATTAATACTTATTATATTATAGCAATAACCAATATTAGCAGGTTTTGTGGTCTAACTTGGGTGATTCAGCTTAAACGTGTTTTTCTTTTACTACCTATTCAATAAATAGAAACTGGGGATGTATGTGCAGTCTGGCAGATTCTGGTATGCTGATAAGCGTCAAGGGATCAGCATAGTGAAGTTGGGCAGTTTGGAGGTTTCTTCTGCAAGGTTGTTTGTTTTGGTGTGTGGGTTTTTTTTTTTCCCCCTTTCTAGTGAAGGAAAACATACAATAGAAGTAGTAATGGTAGAAAATACAGTGGTTTTTTTCTACGTTCATGAAGCTCTTGAAAATTTGGGTTAGATTCTTGTACTACTCTTACAGTAGCTCTGCACTGATTTTGATGGAATTGTACCAATTTACAGCAGCTGAGAATCTGACTCATACTCTTTATTCTTTATCCCACGAGTCTATTAAAGGAGTGAACATGCTCGTAGAATAGTTTGCTAATGCTGGAGATTATTGCATTGCCAGCGGTGCTGTTCAAATAGTAGAGTTCATTATTATTTCTTTGGCTAAGATAGAGGCCTACCTGCTCTTCTCCGTCAAACTTTACTCTTTAAAAAATATATTGCATTTTTATTAGCTCTGTAATGCATTTCTGCAGCATGCTGCAAAAATGAGCTAGGGGAGCAAAGAAATGGAGAGCTCAATCAGGAATTGTGAGATACTCCGTTAAATGTCTCCAAATGAAGTTATTGATTTTTTTTTCCCTTGTTATTATTTTGCCCCTAACTTTTTAATAGGGAGCAATATGATGAGCAGCTAGTTATCCTCTCTCTCATTCTGTTTCTTGGTAACTTATACATAGCCTTGCTGGAAAACAGTCCTTGTCTCCAAAATATTCTTCATGCACTCCTTAATACTTTCTACAATGTGCCTGTTGAACCCCATGTCCAAAAGCAATAGGTCTTACACAGCTAACCCTGCTGATTTAAGTAGGTACGCAGGTGAAGTCTCTCCAGATAAGAGATGTAAGGAGTGGTCTCTCAGTGTTCTTGGCAGCAAAAGCAGTTATGCTGAGATGCCAAAAGTTTCGGGTAGTAGAAACTAAAGAAAGAAGCATGGTGGCTGTAATTTGGTAATACTCAAAGAAGTATTCAAAAAAAAAAAGGGATTTTTATGTAATGTTCGTTTCAAATTTTTAGTAGAAAAGTCTGCACATCAAAGCTTAAGGAAGGAGTGCTAAGGTTACTAGGAGAGTTGCAAAGTTACTGTTCATAGTGACACACAGCCACTAGCCTTAATTTTCTAGGCACAGTAGGTATTGCCAAACACATTAAGTGATGATATGATGTGCTAAAAGGCCAATGAAATGTTTATTCTTAACAGTTCAATTATAAATGTAAATCTTACTGCATTTTATATATTGTGGTTATTCATTAGGGACTTGCTGTCATTTTCCTCTCCTCCTCTTTTCTTCTCGGCTTTGAGAGACAGGGTCAGACCTATTTGTCAGGAGAGTGGCTTAGCTCTTCCCTCCCTTAGGAAGAAAGCGTGCTAAGTTCAACCTCTTTCAGCTGCCAAAGGCTTTAGTAGAAAAGTCTGCACATCAAAGCTTAAGGAAGGAGTGCTAAGGTTACTAGGAGAGTTGCAAAGTTACTGTTCATAGTGACACACAGCCACTAGCCTTAATTTTAGTAGGTATGTAGGTATTGCCAAACACATTAAGTGATGATATGATGTGCCAATGAAATGATGAAATGTTTATTCTTAACAGTTCAATTATAAATGTAAATCTTACTGCATTTTATATATTGTGGTTATTCATTAGGGACCACCTGCCAAAGGCAAATCTTTTTTTAAAAAAAAAAAAAAAAAAAGAAAAAAATTCATATCTTAGACGTTAGAGAAGAGTTGTGGTTCTCATAATTCCCTTTTTTACTAAATACATGAATATGCCTCATTCTGACTGTGTAGAATTTTTCATGTGGCATTATAAAGATTTACTATGAAAACTCTACTGTAGTCTCGCATTGTGTGCAATGGACTCTGCCCTCTAATATGTGATACGCTTCCCTGGACTGATTTTGCTCTGAAATATTAGTTGCTAATCAACGTACTGAGGAACTGCTGTTAAAAAACCCCACAAATTTCAGCTCTATTTAATGTTCTTTCCTTTTGCCCTAACGTATACTAAGGATGATATTTTTATTTAAGGAGAAAAATGGAAGTTTTCTTGGGTTAGTAATTGAGTTTCAGAATGCTTTTTTTAGGTCCATCTTCCTAGCATTAGACAAAACCATTTTTCTTGCATGCATTCACAGGGAACTACTTCTAAAATAATGTTTTAATTGCATTTCTGTAAGACAAAGCCTGGTTTGAAAACACAGTGGTGACAGATAGATAATAAACATTAATGAAGAGGTTTTACAAATTTTACTATTTATCAGTTATGGAACTCCTGATAAGTTGAAATGAATCTCTGCTTACTATGCAATTGTGAAGTGATGGGGCTAAGTTTCAGAGACAGACCTTTCAGAGACCAAGGTAAATAGGCAATTTCATTTAAACATCACTGACAGTGGAGGAGTACATTGGACTTGCTGTAAATTTTACTTAAGTCGTTATCCATTCTGACTCTTTTTAGTTTACAGCTCTGCTTCCACGATAGACAATGAACTTTGATCTCTGCATTGGTGTCCAGTTGTGGTGGTGGTTACGTTGTGATCCTTTTCTTTGCATTGATGCATTTGAACTTACTTCTAAAAGCATGAGATGTGTATGGCAATTTACAGTAATTGCTTCCTTAAATCCATGTCTTATTTTGCAGTAGCATGTGGTCAGAAACGTTGCTTTAGAATGTGTTTTGGTTGCTATGAGGAACTCTTCAATGCTTTTGGTGTTCACTTTTCCTCACGCTTACTATTTAAACAAGTCTCTTTTGCCAGCCTGATGGCAAAAGTGGTCATTTATTCAAAAGCTGTTCCATGAAAACTGTCTAAACCAGTCCTAGCAGAAGGGAGAGGAACCAGACTTTCCCAGATGATCACCTGTGAGCCTCACAGTCATATAGTATCTTACAGTATTTGCACACCACTTGTGTTCTTGGTGGTTGAACTTCACCAGGAGAAGGAGGAAGTGCCTTACTTCTGGACTTGGCTAGGTCATTGTCCGAGACAGGCTTGCTTTAGAACGTCGTAAAGTGAAGGAGGCTATTTGAACCCAGAATCAACTCATTTTATGCAAGGCTTGAAGTCACCTATTTTGGACCTCTTTGAAGAGAAGCCGCCAACCACCTGTAATTCAAACAACAACTGAAGAACCTGAACAATACCTCCTGGATTGCTATTTATAGCCACAAAAGGAGAGTAGTAGGATTTCAGGTATATCTTTCTCAGCCACGTTTTCTTGTCTAGTTAATTTTGGCTTCTATTGGAAAATAAGCAGCTTTGCCCATGTGCTGTGCTCTCATGGTTGCAATCATTTTTTAATATCTGTGTCTAGAAGTTACCAATAAATTTTCCGGTGGTTTAGACTGCTAATTTCAGTTCCTTTACAAAAGCATTTAAGATGTTCTTCTCTGTAATTCAGTTTTGTTCATCTTAATGAAAGGTTTGGGGGTTTTTTATTATTTTTTTTTAAATTTTTATTTTTCCTCTTGTGTTATCATGATGACCTAGCATATAGTAGCTTCTACTACTCTTGTCTTCACACAGGTCCTTCCCATGGAAGGAAGGAATGTTCTGTTTGTATTTGCTATCATTCAGAATGGTATGGATTTTTTTTTTCCTAAAACTGTCACAATTGTACCCATTTCTTTAGCTTATTCTTAGGACTAGAGTTGAAATTTGAATTTTAAATCCATTCTTTCAGCTGAGTTAGTCCAGGCTGTCACTTCAACAGTATCTCTGTATCTCTGCAGATACAGAAATAAATGAGGTGAATGCAATCCTGCAGATTTGATTGCAAACACAAAAGTAAGCTGCAGGATAATTCTGCCAACTAAGGACAAATAGTGTGTTTTTGTTAACAGCTGCTGCTACTTGATTTGAGTAAAAGATCACCCACTGTGTACTAGGAATTCATGAACTACTTCCTTTTATGAAAAGAGCTATTAGGTAGCAGAACTGAAAAAATGATTGAATATGGTAATACATGATTTAATTTATACAACATGCATAAAGCGATACGCATTGGTTTTGAGTTACTGCTTAAGCCCTAAAATGTAAGGATTTAACATAATTATTATTACCACATATATTTCCTACTATATTTAGCATTTATAGAAGATTAAAGTAACTGAATATAGGGAATGGCCGGAGTGTGCTTCACTGGCACTGATTATTAAGAGTGCTAAAAGAGGTCTGGGGTAACAGTTTTTAGAAGTGCAAATATGCTGCTACTCTTGACCCAAGTGAAAGACCCACCAAAATGGAAGTTTAGACTGCAGAAGATTATTTCATAAAAGAAGCAAGCGTAGGTACATAAAGCATTGAGCTTCAGCAGTGAACAAATACATAGTGCTGGAACACTACCATCTTAGTTAATTTATGTTGGAATACGCTTTGCATAGCACGTGAATTTTGATACAGATGAAGCTGCCAACATGTAAGTCCTGGATTGCTATTAGTATGTGGTGTAAGTGATCTGTACAGTAAGTAGCCTTCAAGCAGTACTTAAAAGCAATATATATCTATGCTTAAGGAAAAAATCCTAGGTGTTTTGGACATTTATATGTCAAATGTAAATCAGAAGCCAGGCAAAGAGATTAATTCTTTTTCATTTATCTTTTAACTTTTTGAGAGTTTTAAGGTAGCTTAGACTAATGTTTATCTTTTTTAATGTTTTTTTAAAAACACTTGGAATGTGATTCTGAAGACTTTTTAACCTCAGTGTTTGTTTATGTTCAATTAAAGTGACATCAGAAATCACTAGAAATGCTGCTGTACTCAATTATGCAGATTACAGATTCTTCTCAAAGGTTTTCTGATTCCAAGCTGGGAAAACTTCAAAGTTTGCATATAGAACATGTCTTTTACTAAAGACACATGAAAGCATATATTTTAGCATGTGGCAGTGAAAATACAGGTCTTTTTTGCTATGAATTTCTCGATCATTTTTTTATATTGGCAATAAAAACTTTACAGTGAAGTTATCTTCTCCCAAACAGGAAAGTACTTTCCTAAAAAGTCACCACTTTGAGATTTAATTGAATTTGATAAATCTTTTTATTTTATTTTATTTTATCTTATCTCTGAGAATGTGCATTACTTGAGACTTTCTGGACAGGAGCTACATTTTCATGGCACTGTGCTGTGCGTATTGGCAGCAGCATCCACAGAATCCACAAATAATAATTGTAACTAAACCTAGTCACAAAATCACGTGATCCAATCTTTTGCCAGCATTAAATTCTTTCTTGCAGCATATTTCCTGATAATTATATTGTGGAATATCACATTGGCTTATCCCATATGTTAATTAATTGCTTTGGCTTGCTTATGAATTTTAACAAAACTTCTGAAAGCTGTTTTTTTTTTAATCTACTGTAGTCACCACCCCCACACTGTGCAGAGGTTATTCGGTGAAAATTCAAAGTGGATGATTACAGTAGCAGAGCTCCAATTATTTTGATAGACAGACACAATCAAAATTGTGAGTTATATAAGTAAACTGTGTAATGGAAAGAAGGAAGTGATCCATAGAATTTTATCTGTGGAAAATCCATCATTTAGTTTAAAAAACAGCTTTCTTACTTTCTCCTTAGTGTTTTCAGAAATCTTTTCCATGTATTATTAGTTTTGAAAATGACTCTATTGCCTTTAATTTCCATTCAAAGATTGGAAGATTAAAGCAGTTAATCAGAATTACTCTGAAAATGAACTCGCTTGGACTAAAGGATCTGAATTCAACACTAAGTTGTGCTTTAGATTTCTGTTATAAAGAGTAGAACAACTTAATCATAGGTCTATAAAGAGTAGAACAACTTAATCATAGGTCAAAAGAAAGACATGACTGAAATATTGTTTTATTTCTACTTATAATGGTTAATGAGTTTTTTTCAGTTGACTTCAGAAAACAGTTTGCTTTGTAGCCCATCTTGTGACATAATGGAGACATAAAAATAGTCATTATAAGTAATGATATTGTGTGTCCTGTGAATTACAAAATTAGTCTTATTTATCTTGTCAGCTGACTTTAGAACAAAGGTCAGTATGTGTATTAGCCTTTACTGCCTCATGTCATATACCTGGAAACAGTATGTATGTATATAAAATAAGGTGTCATTCTGTCGCAAAGCACTGTTGTAACTATCCGTAATACTGTGTATTGCTTTGACAGTTCTACGTGCTGTGTATCAGACACTGAAAGGAAGGCAGACCTGAGAGAACACCTAGGTGGTGTGTTTATTATTGTAGAATTGGTTTCCCAGTGTCAAGATACTAATTTTTTGTCTAGTAAAGCTATAGACTCCTACAACTCACTTCTCACAAATTACACAGCCTAAAAACGGTTCGTACTTGGGGAAGATTTACTTTTTCCTAATATATCTGAGTACTGAAATGTTGCAATTTGTTACTTAACAATCTGAGTTCTATATTGTACAGCAAAACAACTCCATTTGTACTAAAGCTTTTCTTGTTCAGATATCTCAACTGAATTCTTCCCTTCCTTCTCATATCCTACCTGTGCATGATCACTTTTCATAAATTTATTTCATGACACTTTTACTTTTGAGTTTTATGCCTTACTCACATATTCCTTGATCATAGAAGTTTCAAAACAAAAGAATACAAATCACTGAATTTTTTTTATTTTAAAGAATTCCTTCAAAATAATTCTGCTGGGTAGTAGCAAGTATGTTTTCCTCATGGATTTAAACACTTAACGTTGCATCACAAATGAAAAACTGAACGCACAGCATCTATTTCGAAATGATTAAGTCAATGAGACCACGAAGATGTGTTCTGCAAGAAACTTTTCCCACATTGTATTTAATATGTGACACCAAATACGATTTCAAATACTTTTCAGTTAAAATGTGCATGCAATGATACAAGGTGATGCTATTGCACTTAGTACAACGAGGAGAGCATGAGGAAATAATTGAGAAATGGTTTGAGAAATTTTGCGTAGGGACTGCACCACAGGTTTTATGAGGATTCGAGTCTTTTAATAGTCATGTTATAGTGAGTTCAGTAATATAGGAATACTGAATTTAATTGATGTTTTTAAAAAAATGAAATAATGACTTGCACATATCACAATTATTCCTGCAACATGTTTCAGGATGAAAGACCCCAAAGTTCTTCACAGTGCACTGGCTAATTCTCTCTGGGGTGAAAAAGGCTACAGCAAGTAGAAAAGGTTTTTAAGTAAGCGGTGTGTTTTGAAATAGAAGTTATGAGAAATGAGAATACAGCTTACAAAGAAATTTTGAACATAACAGCTCTTTGGGCAAGTAAGCTTTGTGGTAAAGATTTTTAGTGTATTATGGCCAATTTTTGCCACTTTTTTTTCCCCAGTGAAAAATAGAGTGTCAGGTTTTATACAACTTGGAACTGTGAAGAATTGAATTGTCAGGAATGTACCGTTCTGGGGTTATCAACGTATCAAGACTGCTGATTATTGCACTAAACATCTTCCATCCTCAGCTGAAGCTGCAAATGATAGAGGAGCCTTTATATTTCTTAGATTTTATTTAAGCCAAACTAGAAGCAGGAAAATGCTGTGATTTGAGCCAGCAGGGAACATATTTGGAATTTAAGTACAAATGTAGGAAAAGAATAAATCTGATGAGTGAGTAATATGAGAAAGTCTTTCCTTGTGTTTATATTGAACAAATATATCAAAGTGCTGTTTAAAGAAGACTGATTTAAACAGCTGCAGTGGGTAGGTGACTGTAAGCTTGTTAAGTCTGAGACTTTTCAATTTATTTAAACTACCACTGTTACTCAAGGAGGCTAATTACAACACACAGGTTAATGGTCAAAACCATAGATCTGCATGTTTAATGTTCTGGTGTCAGATATTTATGCATTTAAGATTAATATTTCTTTTAAGTTCTCTTGAAAAAATCTTGAAAACCTGTGTTAGCCATCATGGTGAGTTTAAAGATGTAAAATTCATTCATCGCTTATAATCTAATAAAAAAGCATTTTCAATCAAGTCCTTATTCTTCAAAATGAAATTCTGTTTCTTTGAACTTATAGGCCACTTTTCCTTTGTGTGAAATCCTCACGAAAGGTGGTAATAGTCCAGTTTGACAGATGGGAAGAAGACTTTGCGCCAGTGCTGCAGATCACCACCAGTGAGGACCACGGGTGGAGGTCCTGAATTCCAGTCAAACCTTGGAGACTAGTACTTCCTCCCAGTGAAATGTCTTTGAGGAGCCTTCTAGTATGAAACCCAGCTCACCTTGATGAGGCCCTGCTCTTTATTGGAGTCAGGATTTGGTCCCAGCATTTTGTGGCTCCCAAACCTGTAGGCAACATCTTTGGACCTTTCTCTTCATGCTGTAACACCACGGCTGCTCGGCAGTGACAACCAGAGCCCTTGAGCTGTTGTTAGGTTACGATGTGGGCTGCCCAGCTTGCAAGTGGGAGGCTGGAGTCTGTGCCTGGGGCAAAGGCACATACCAGATGTAGTGATTCTTGATTTCTGTCCGATCTAAACGGGTGGATCTACCTCGTTTGGGTCTTTCTTTATTGTGGACAATAGAATGTTAAGATTTTGTTTTTGCTAAGTGAGACCTTATTTACGTGAGTTCAGTTAAAAGCTGTCTCTGTGACTCCTCTTTTGGCTATCAAGTATTGTATGGTTCCAAGCTAATTACGTTAATCAGTCCTGTTTTTCTTTTCTGTATCCCATAAATGAATATTACTTGAGGTATTAAAGGAAAGCAGTCATCTTAGGGCAGGATGTGGCTATATTATGTTAATATTGTTTACTACTTCACATTATTACTTGGTGAAGTACACAGATAAAAAACATCAAAAATACAAGTTTAAATAGGCTGGGAATGGTGGGAGAAGATTCAACATTAAAAGAAATGATGAAGGTATAACAATATTAGATTGGCTAGGCTGTGGAAGGAAGGGGAAGATTCATCAGTATAAAGAAAAAAAAGAAGGTACAATAAAATTACATTGATTAATAGACATTAACTGACTTTGTCTGAATCCACCTAATCCTGTTTAGGGGGGAAAAAAAAAAAATCTGTAAGGTGCTTCTGCGTAGAAAACACATACACTAAATGGAAATGTATTTATTTAAATTATCTTTAGGGGCTTGAGAGAGTTTGCCCACTATGCCTTTCCCTCAGTCCTTGCAGGATAGATTTGAATATTATGTATGTGAGTACATGGGCGTAATTAGTGCAGTCTAGTTAACTGAGAGGAAGATCTCCAGGAACTCCTGCGTTCCGGTCCAGTGAGTTACTGAGCAGCCGGGGGCAATTCACTCAGCTTCTGTGCTGTTTTCCTAGTGCTCAGCTGCCAGCAGCATCTTGGGGAATAAAAACATGGGGCTGGCTTAATGTGCTCCTGTGGAACTTCAGTGCTTAAAGTGTATGGGTATGTGGTATTAGTGCATAGCTGTGCAGCTAAAGAAATAACGAGGAATGCGGTCATAAATTTGCTGCTGGATTAATTTGGTGAGGGAGTACAGTGTCTGCTTCCCAGGACAGAAGAGCCTTCTTTCACTGCTTGGTAGATTCAGCCATGCCTTTTGTTTGCACATCGATGGTAACTTGCAAAATTAGCAAAGAGCAATTCCTTTATAAATCGCTGTGATTCATTCTTACTTTGTGATGAAATAAGATTTGGTTAATCTTTCCTGTGATTAGCTTCCATGCCAGATTAGCAAATGTGAAGATAAGCTGTCAAGCGGTACCAGTTGAGCAGAGGAGTTGCTGTGTCCGGTGTGAGTCCGTGGGGATGCGGAGCTGTCAGATCAGTGTCTTGCACGCTGCTGGAGGCACTGGGAGAAGAAGAGTCTGTTGTGTGCGCAGCCAGCTGCTGGTGTGATCTTACAGGGCCACGGAGAATGTGGCTGCTGTGTGCGCTCGCCTTGCTGTGTGAGACTGATACTTCTGATGGAGGTAGACGGTGCCTGCAACTGAGGAGGTTATTCAGAAATTCGGCATGGGGAGAGAAGAAGGGGTCGCTAAAGAATTGAAAATTTTAAGTGATGTTTGAAAGGCTTAGCAATCTTTGTACTTGAAACGATACTTTCAGATACTTGGAAATTGCTTCTAAATGAACAGATATTCTTTTTGCAATGCTGTTCAAAAGAAACACTCTTTTGGTTTTTAAATTAGTTTCTAGGCTGTTTACTGGAAACTTTGACTTGTGTCTGTGTGGTCTCTGAAAAGGTGTTGATTGGGGCAAGCTTTTCCATTAGATTAAGTAATTCAAATGTATATCTTTATTCAAATATAACTTCTGAATCTGAAACTGCGTCTTTTAAATGAAATAAATGAGATCAAATATAACTCAAGCATTTTGCATCAGACTATTCTTACACTGACTGCAGCAGCAACTACTTTTGTAGCCTTCCCCAGTGTGTTTTTCGCTCTTGCACAGATTTGATACAGGTCTAAAATACTGGGGTTTAATCTCCTCACTATAGAAAGCTATAATGATGTGGGTAGGAATTTTTTCATAATATCAAGACTCAGTAGGAAATCTTTTTTAAAAAGGATTTCACATAGTGTCTGCTTTTTAGTCCCTTTTAAACAGGGTTTTGTTGGGTGTGTTACTTATCTGATCTGTAGAGCAGAAAAAGGGAGCCTTGCTACTTACAGATGAGCTGCTATGTTTTCAGAAGCTGCAGATGATGCAGGCAAGGGAAGGCAGGCTCATTTGGCATCAAAGTGGTCCAGTTACTTTTGAGAAGAAAAACACAAGTTTCTTTCATAAGAAAAACAGAAGTTAGAGCCCTCAGAATGAAACTAAAATAATAAAAAGTCTGAAAATGTATCTGTTCAAAAGCTGTATTTCAAGCTTTCAATTAATAATCTGCCTTTTTAGAGTTAGGCTAAGAAGTGAAAGGACTGTGTTTTTTTAATATTAACTAGATACCTAGTAGTAAAACTGATTTTTGTTGTTGTTTTCCTACCATCTCCTCCCTGTTAACTCAGACTGAATTTTGTAGAGTTTTGAGAAAATGGAAGTTAACTCTCCTAAGTCAAGCAAGGTCTCAGTGCCTTTCACAGGGCACAGGAGTAAAGGAGGAAAACCTTTTATGGGTGTATTTCAGCTAACAGTAGTATAGTCTGATAAACAAAACAAAAAATTCACTTAGGTTTCAGTTCAGTAGCACAGCACAGGGTGCTTTTACTAAAGAAAAAATAAGCTTTCTGTTAAGTCCTTGTCTTTTGAAGCTATGCAACTACTTTGATTTAGAAGGTTTAAGATTGAAATAATTCTAGTTCTGTACTTAAAATATTGTGTTTTACTGCGTTTAAAAAATAAATTCCAAGGGCTCCGGTGTGTTGTTGTCTTAGTTCTCTAAAGTTCAGAATTCTTGTTTACTTGTTGCTGCATATTGCTACTGTAAATGATTACTTGTAAGAACCTATGCAGAAAAGATTTTGTGCCAAGATTATCTAGAGTAATACAAACTTTGTCTTTGTTTTCAGTCCAGAGGAGCTTCCTGTCCATGATGCAGCGATAGAAAAGGTAAGTCCAGTGTCTTCTAGTTTTTTGACTAGGAAGTAGACGTTTACAGATTTACAACTTCTTTTAATATAAGTCATTGTGAAATGAGGAGGTGAAGCATTTTAGTGATTTGCATTCCCAAAGAAACATGTTCTAAGTCCCAAGGACTTGAGGCCATGTTAACTCGCCCACACGTCCCTTGGGGCCCACGCAATCTTACATTTACTAGTTGCAATGAGATGTGAGTTTTCCTCACCCATTATATGAGCTAGTAAAGGAAACAGAGCTACTTAAGGGATCGCACCCAGCTCTGCCCTGAAAGAGCGAGAGCTATTGTCTCTGTCATGAGCTGTCATCAGCTGTGCTGGGTGGATGGATTGTCCAAGTGAGGTGGTGGCTTTGATGCTGAGGTGTACGTTGCCGTCCCCTGAAGAGTGTAGCGTGCTTTTCTAGTTTGGTAAATGGTGACAAATATCCTGGCAGCCACTGAAACATGATGTAATGTTCAGCTGATGAGCCAGGTGTATTCTGGACATAAAGACCTGTCAGCAGCTGGTGCAGGCCCTAGTCCAAAAATCCTGCTGCTGCTGCAGGGTACTGGAGGAGAAGTTTGGGAACTGATGTTCTGGGAATGTGGAAAGCTTTTATTAAAATTGTTGGGAACTTAATTTCTACTTGTCTGGGCCTAGATACTTTTGGTATTTCCCCTTGGTCTGTCAGGCCCGTTGTTATCTCCGAGACCAGATCAGATCCTTCTTGTTTGTCCATATTGATCTTCTGTATCATCGGAAAACTCATGATACAATATTTAAAGCTGTAAGTTTAAAGTTAGCCCCCTTGGCTGCACAAATCAGTAGAGTCCATGGAAGAGGGACAGAATGATTTGTTCTAAGGCAGCTCAGCTCCCCAAGTGTTAAGAGCAGCAGTGTTTCTAAAAATGAATTATTTTGAGCTTCGGTATTGGGCTAGTAAGAACAACTTCTCATAAAAGAAGGGAACTTCTGAGTCCCTTTTGTTTTGCATTGGTTTATGTGTGTTTCTGCATATGCAGCCTGAAATAGTTGCATTTTCCTGCCATGTTCCATTACATTTAATAACATAGCGAGCATGTATATAATTTCATTTCTATCCGAAGGACACATCAGGGTGGTGAGTCTAGGAACATAAATATTAGACAGCTTGCAATTATTGTGGTATATGTGTTTTGAAGCTGTGATTCACTGTGGCTTTGTAGTTAGCCTTAAATTACTTGGGAGGAAAATAGTGTCTCAGTTCTCTGTCCCATATTGTATTCATGCTGTCTCAGATAAAATGTCAGCATAGAAACTGTATTTATTGAATTAATGTTAAATTGCATTGTTAAATCTAGTGTCTTTTTATAATCATATGGTAATGCTCCTGTATTAAACTCTTGGTTATACTCCTGATGATATCCTGACCTCTGCTGGTTTGAGGTTTATCTGTCTTCTGTCAGCAGTGTTTCAATCTTAACAATTTTCAAGATGCCATTCATCGGATAATTAATGTGTTGTGTTAATGTAGGCTAGCACTAAAAGCTTTCTGTGCAATATCTTTTGAAGTAACTTATTTGGCAGAACTATTTATGCTTTCCTTTTGCCTTACTTGTGAATTTTAAAAAATACTCCTAAGTCAAGTTTTCATTTAGTCTGCAACTTATGTAAAGGATTGTGTATCCTTGTGAATTTTGAATCTCTTTTCTTCATATACGTTATAGTGTAAAGCTTAAGCTGGGTTTTCTGTGTGTGTAATTGTGTGTATTTATGTGCATAATACTTTTAGAATAGGCATTATTACTGTGAATGCAGAGTAATTTTGATGCTTCATTACCTTGTTGGGCATTTGGTGGCTTAAATGCATCGAATCATTGTCCTACATTATGAACTAAACCTTCAGATGAATCATACAGCACATCTGAGATAAAGCTAGGGGAGGAAAAATCACCGAGAAAAGTGGACAGAGAACTGACCTCAGGAAATCTGGAGTCTGTGTCTGACTCTGTTTTTGTAGTGCTAGGAAATGTTTTGTAAGTCACTTTCAGTTTGTTTGGTTTTGTCTTTGGTTTACTTGATTATAAATTCTCCAGGGAGCTGTTCAGTGAGTTCTGGTTTTGTCTGAGGCTTCTACTAAAGCATTACTTTAAGCCTCAGCTCCAGCGCACTTGCTCTCCAGGAAGGTAGAGTGCTGCACATAAGATGGATGCCTGCCAACTTAACTTCATGCTCTTTTGCTTTCAGTAGTGTATTATTTACTGACACAAGAGTAAGAAACCTTCTCTGCTTCAGTTAGGGATTCTGTTATTCCTGATGGCAAAAATGCTTCAAAGTGTAAAATGTATTCAGAAGACAGATAAATAGTGTTGTTTTTTTGGAAAAATCACCGAGAAAAGTGGACAGAGAACTGACCTCAGGAAATCTGGAGTCTGTGTCTGACTCTGTTTTTGTAGTGCTAGGAAATGTTTTGTAAGTCACTTTCAGTTTGTTTGGTTTTGTCTTTGGTTTACTTGATTATAAATTCTCCAGGGAGCTGTTCAGTGAGTTCTGGTTTTGTCTGAGGCTTCTACTAAAGCATTACTTTAAGCCTCAGCTCCAGCGCACTTGCTCTCCAGGAAGGTAGAGTGCTGCACGTAAGATGGATGCCTGCCAACTTAACTTCATGCTCTTTTGCTTTCAGTAGTGTATTATTTACTGACACAAGAGTAAGAAACCTTCTCTGCTTCAGTTAGGGATTCTGTTATTCCTGATGGCAAAAATGCTTCAAAGTGTAAAATGTATTCAGAAGACAGATAAATAGTGTTGTTTTGTTTTGTTTTGTTTTGTTTTTTTTTTGTTGACAACTACATGGAACTTGCCTGAAAGAGCAGCAGCATCCATCTACTCTGCAATGAGCTGCATCAGATCGATCCATGTTTTCAATGTTGCACCTGTTTAGACATGAAAGTTAACATAATTCAGACTGGGGAAAAAATAGCTAAAAGTTTTCAACAACTAAACACAGAAATAATTGCTATTTTCACTACAGTAGCATCACTTGAGAACTGGGATAAATTGACACAGAAGACATAAAAGCTTGAACAAACATACAATTGAAGTGAGCTTCTGGCTCAAAAGACCAAAAATCTTGAAAGCAGATCAAACGTACGAGTAAAAAGACTGTGGGAGCAGATAGGTTTTTATTTTTCTTAGCAATTATCTGAACAACCTGTTGAGGGCAGAGACCTTTCCTGACTTGATAGGAATGTTATTCCTGCGATCTAAACTATGCCTAGAGAAATGTGCTTTAGAGATGTTAAAAATGCTGATTTCTTAAAGGTGTTGCAAGTGTAGAGGAGAATCAGAAGCAGTGTTGTGAAACCTATGAAACTTGGGAAGCAGTAGTTTTTCTACAGTTCCCCTCTGACCTAACTCCTAAGAAAGTGTTTTAAATAATTAAAAATAATAATAATAAAAAAAAGCAAGTGGTTGAGGTATTACAAAATACAGCATGGAACCTGAACAAGAATGTGGGCAGTTGCTTGCAACATGAATAGTTGAATAAGTTAATGTTGAGATAGTAGAGACACTTCTTTCCCCATAACTTTTATACTGATGTCAGGCTTATGTCAGTTGGTTTAAAATAAAAATAACTTAAAAAAACAAAAGCAACTTATTTCCAGGACACTTCATGGACTGAATCGTGGTTGGGGTGGACCTAAAGAGACATCAAGCCGTACTTCTGCAAGTGTAAGGCTTTGGAGTCCTGGATTAAAGAAGTCTTTTGCACACTTTGTTGCATTGATAGCCAAGAAAGAATGCACAAATTCTGATGAGTAAAAGCTAGTAGTAAAATGAGAACTCTATTGAGACAATAAGTAATAATTTTCTTTTATATTTTCCCCCCAACATTTCAGATGCAGTTAATGAAAGTATTAATAAGTTTTCAGTATCCTGCAGAGCTTTGAAATTAAACTCTTACATTGTTACAGGATTGCATCACTAACCATATGAAACAGAATATCCTTCCTGTCTTTATTAAGCCCTGGATTTGAAGTTGGAGGTAGACAGGCTGTCCTTTACAAAAAACCTAAATATTTGTTTATATTCATCTTTGAAAAGCAAGCAATAGCCACCGACATACGTTTTTCTGCTGTAGCTTTTCCAGTGTTGATCCTCAGCTCCAAAGCATTATGAAAGAGTTGGAATAATGTCATTAAAAAAATACGCTACAAAGTTAACTATTAACTGTAATCAGAGACACCTTGCCTACTTTACAGCATGTAAAACTGGGCTGTAAAAATATGGACTAAAAAGCTTCTCATCATTGGAGCCAACAAAATACAAATTTTTTTTGGCTGTGAAGAGCCAAAGTGCCTTGAAATTCCAGGGACTGAAATAGCTAATTCCAAGTGCTTGTTTGGTTCCCAAATCCAAGAAGTTGATGGCAACTGTAGCAAGGTTTTCATAGGCAGAATGGCAATCTTTAAGGCAGTAGGGTTGTCCGATGCTTTTAAAGCCGTATATAATACAATGCGTGGAATTCACATATTTATTATGTTACATGTTATGCTACTTGATATAACTATTTATTTTGAGAAGATAGGGTTTGTTTTGTTTTGAATTCTCATTTTATCACCTTCTTACTGAAATATTCTTGCCAGTAATATAATTTAAGCAAGCAGATCTTACCTTCAGAAGAAATCCTTGATGTTAAGACATAGGGCCATTTAGGTAAAAATGTACCGAGCCTAGGGTGCGAATTATAGCAAGGCTTTCAATATCTAGAATTAGAACGTATTCCCACTTCTGCTACTGCACTGTCTCTCTTGCATGCACTTGGTTTTGTTCATGTACTTTGTGCCTTTTTAACTTTCATAGAATCATAGAATGGTTTGGTTTGGAAGGACCTTAAAGATCATCTAGTTCCAACCCCCCTGCCATGGGCAGGGACACCTTCCACTAGACCACATTGCTCAGAGCCCCATCCAACCTGGCTTTGAACACTTCTCTGGGCAACCTGTGCCAGTGCCTCACCACCCTCACAGTAAAGAATTTCTTTCTAATATCTAATCTAAATCTACCTTCATTCAGTTTAAAGCCATTACCCCTTGTCCTATCACTACATGCCCTTGTAAAAAGTCCCTCTCCAGCTTTCTTGTAGGCTCCCTTTAAGTACTGATAGGCTGCAATAAGGTCTCCCCAGAGCCTTCTCTTCTCCAGGCTGAACAACCCCAACTCTCTCAGCCTGTCTTCATAGCTCCAGCCTTCTGATCATCTTTGTGGCCCTCCTCTGGACTCGTTCCAACAGGTCCATGTCCTCCTTATGTTGGGGACCCCAGAGCTGGACGCAGTATTCCAGGTGGGGTCTCACGAGAGCAGAGTAGAAGGGGCAGAATCACCTCCCTCAACCTGCTGGCCACGCTTCTTTTGATGCAGCCCAGGATATGGTTGGCTTTCTGGGCTGCAAGCGCACATTGCTGGGTCATGTTGAGGAGCTCATCAACTAACACCTCCAAGTCCTTCTCCTCAGGGTTGCTCTCAATCCATTCTCCACCCAGCCTGTATTTGTGCTTGGGATGGCCCCGACCCATGTGCAGGACCTTGCACTTGGCCTTGTTGAACTTCATAAGGTTCACACGGGCCCACGTCTCAAGCCTTTCAAGGCCCCTCTGGATGGCATCCCC
>NW_008796041.1:979339-994176 GCF_000699145.1 Aptenodytes forsteri | reverse complement strand
GCATCCCTTCCCTCCAGCATGTCAACCGCACCACACAGCTTGGTGTCGTCGGCAAACTTGCTGAGGGTGCACTTGATCCCACTGTCCATGTCACTGACAAAGATGTTAAACAGAGCCGGTCCCAATACTGACCCCTGAGGAATGCCACTCGTCACTGGTCTCCACTTGGACATCGAGCTGTTGACTGCATCCCTTTTAAGAAGGGATGGTTTGTGTGATCACTGGAAAACAGTAACTAATTGTGATTAGGGCAAGTCTGGGTAAAGATCATCATCATTTCAGTGTCAACTAACTTTTTAAAAGCTTGCAGCAGAAATTATTTGCCTGAAAATTTACTGAGTATTAAAAAAAAAAAATTGAAGTTTTCTCTACTTGCCAAAAATGTGTAGAGAAGAAACTTTTATAAATCTTGTACTTAAATTCCTCTTACAAAATACAGTTCTTTACATAGTGCTGAAAATAAGGGTTCCTGCTCGTTTTTTCGTTGGCTGTTTTTTTGGATGTTTTAAATAAACTGATGTTACTCTCTGTTGCTGTTCTTAGGTGACTGGATAAAAAGTTGATGATGCTGTGTTAAACTTTTTCTCTGTGTTTTTGGATGTTTTAAATAAACTGATGTTACTCTCTGTTGCTGTTCTTAGGTGACTGGATAAAAAGTTGATGATGCTGTGTTTAACTTTTTCTCAGTATTTTTATAAATATATAAATAATTTAAAATGTATTAATCTTGAAAAAATTAAAATTCTAATTTATTTTCAGCAAAAGCACCTTGAAATTGAAAGAACTACAAAATGGCTTAAGATGCTGAAAAGCTGGGAAAAATACAAGAATAGTGAAAAGGTAAAGTTATGCATGCTTTTTTCATTAGCTATCACTTCTGCATGAATGTATAACCTTAAATTAGATTGTCTGTGTTTGAGATCTGGAAAAAAAAATCACACTGAAAGAAAAAGGCTTTTTATTCTTCCAAAATGCAGTAATACATAATAAGCCAATAATAATAACAATCCAACAAAACTGGTGGTCAAATGCAAAGAATTTCTAAGGGCAATAGCGTGTAGGCTCTCTAACATATTCATAGTAATAATTGTGTGCTGTACTGCATTGCGCTTGCACCGTGGGATTGGAACTAGGATCACACAGCATACTGTGTTCACATCTGCAAAATAGTCTGTGGAGCGGATGAAGCATCAGACCTGCTGGTCTTGTCTTGTAGAGCTAGAAGTTGTATTTGATTTACGCTTTGAGAATGTGAAGGAGGAAAAAAAGAAAAATCATTATAAACTTGAAAAGAGGGGACACCTTTGAATGCGTATAGCTGAATTCTTCAGGAATCACAAATCCCCTTTCAAGGGTTATGATTTTTAACTTTTTTTGTTCCTTTGTATGCTGCATATTGTACTGATTAATATTTAAATTTAAAGTTACTCTTTTGAGTTACTGGTGGCGTCTTATTAAGATCTATGAGGAAAAATCATTATAAACTTGAAAAGAGGGGACACCTTTGAATGCGTATAGCTGAATTCTTCAGGAATCACAAATCCCCTTTCAAGGGTTATGATTTTTAACTTTTTTTGTTCCTTTGTATGCTGCATATTGTACTGATTAATATTTAAATTTAAAGTTACTCTTTTGAGTTACTGGTGGCGTCTTATTAAGATCTATGCGTTTTTTTTAATTATTAATCTTCTATGGTTTCCATTTGTTTTCCCTCTTTTTTTCTTTTCTGTTTTGCAGCACAGGTTTACTGAAGGGCCTAGGATAGCTTACAGTCATGGATCAGTGAAAACCGCCTTGAATAACCCTCCAAGGAAACTGATTAGTCATAACATGGGGCATATAGTTTGATGTTTAAATTATCACACTTGCCAGCACAGATATCTTAGGGTATCCCAAGATACCTGGTTGCTTTGTTAAAAGGAGAGTTGCACTGAGTAAGTTAGAAGGTAAAAAGTATAGGAAGCCATTCACTACCCTGTCCCCCTTGGGATAAGTCTGTTTGTGAATAATATGCAACGCAGCATTCATAATCTTCAAGAGAAGTGAATTTTTTTGATGGTATGAATGGGATCTACTTTTGAATAGAATACTTTATACCTTGATAGGCTTTTTCTTTATTTTGGAATCAATATGGAAGAACTGAAATATGCTGGCAGCTACTTAACAGTGCCCAGCAGTGCTACAACATTTCTTGACTAAAAAAACCCAAGAGAGTAAAATTATTTTCTATGTGAAGCTGCAGGTGAATTTTAAGGAAGCAGATTGCCCATTAATAATCTTTAAATTGCTTTTGGGATTTTTAGTTACAGAATTATTTTTATGCGACTCAGCCAACAAATAATGGTCTGGGGGTAATGATGGAAAGTGGGTTATGTTAGGTATGTCATTAATTGCTAAGTGCTTTTACTTGCTTTAAAAGCTAGGTAGGGATTTTCATGTGAATAGTTTATTTGCTGGAATTTTAGTCTTGGTCATCTTAAAATTATGGAAGAATTTCAACTGGGAAAAAAACTTGCTGGAGAGACTATATTCCCAACACTGTGTTCTGGGGAGGTTTTCATAACTGTTCTTGTGGTCGTTTGGTGGATAATGCACAGAACATGAGGTTCCAAAATTCAAATTCCCTCTTCTCCTCAGTAGGGATTAAAACTTGCATTTTCTACTGGGGATTCTGTTGGTGTTTTCTGATGCTGCTGATGCACCTGTATTTTGCTGAGGACTAGGGGACAACTGTTATACATACCAGGTTACTGCCTGGATGACTGGCCTGCAGGGTTAGCTGACTCCCTTACTAGCCTTTTATTTTAGTAAATTATTCTGTGCAAAGTGGAAAACTTGTTAGCCTGATGAGCAGGGAAGTGAGATACTACAATTCAGGTAGAGGGAGAGATTTACTCAACATGTCCCCAACTCATCATGTCTGCTTACTACCTTTGGTTTTGAGACTAGTAGCTACATCTTGCACTTTGCTTTTGTTAAAAACACTAAAGCCAGCGGTTGATGGTTTTTTAGGGTATAACTAAGAAGCTAGGGGATTCATTTTCTTAAAAAATGAAGTGAATGCATGAAAAAGTAATGATTTGTTTCCCAAATTTTTCTTATAATCCTACTTTCTGTCCTGTCATCTCCTCTGGAAGGAGAAGCTAGAGGTCATAACACTTGTGGCTTTGTTTCTTTACTGTGGAGACTGGGTGATTTGAAGATCAAGTATGTTCCCAAGTCAAAGGGATGATAAAAAAAACCCTGTGTAACAGCTACTTTGTTTGCAAAGAGAATGTTAAATGTGATCTTTCAGGTAACACAATAGCTACATGTTGTCTAAGCAGCAGCAGTCTTCCTCTTCAGCCATCAGTGACGTCAGTCCATGATACACTGACTTAACTGAACAATCCTGTTCACCAAGCATGCAGAAGGTATACCAGATCAGCTGAGCAGAAAGAGTTTCAGTTCATGTAACAAATTATAGGCTGAACTATAAATAGT
This sequence comes from Aptenodytes forsteri, assembly GCF_000699145.1. Taxonomy (NCBI): domain Eukaryota; kingdom Metazoa; phylum Chordata; class Aves; order Sphenisciformes; family Spheniscidae; genus Aptenodytes; species Aptenodytes forsteri. The sequence continues at coordinate 990,693 of NW_008796041.1, read as the reverse complement.
GACAGGAATAATTCAATATGTTCATAAAGGCAATGAACTTTGCTTGAGGCTAGGAAAGATTTTCACTGATTGTTGAACTCTGGTGGAGCACATGAGACTTTAAAAATAAGGGTGTTTTCCTTATTCTTTCTTGCATCTTATGTGGTAAGTGAACCAGAACATACAGAATAAAGAATCAGCTGCCTCCTCCTCCCGAGCATGCAGTGGAAAGTCAGCCATTATTTGTCGCTGCTCTTTATGGAAAGCCTGGTGATGTTCTCAGGGTTGTACAAAACTCACAAATAAAGACAGTTTTTATCTGAAAGTGTGCTGGAAGAATGCATCAGCTTTCCATGCTCACCTTCTTGGAAGCACAGAAGCAATAGTTGCAAGAACAATTCCTGACTCTTGCTTTTTGTCTTCACTTGGCTGGATGAAGCGGTTAACACTAGAGGAACAAATTGCTAAAGAAAATGAACAGCCTGTACCTTAAAAGACTCACTTCACCTGACATTCCTATGGTTTCTGTGCAGTCAGACTGCTCCTGAAATCAATGTTTAGAAACAGCACTGAAGGGAACATTGCAGCAACAACAACAGTAATAATGTTGTAGGATCATAGATTATAATTGTAGTGATGGCTTGGTTTTGGAAAATGGCATACTTGAGAGACTTGTGTTCTTAAAAAGGAGAGCAAGGGAGAGTCAGAGAAGGTGATGGTCCCAGAGATAGAGCAGGTATGTACAAAGTACAGGACTTCAGACAGCCCATTTGTAATGAGCCTTCATAATATACAGCTGAGAGAGTTTTGGCTTGAAGAAATCTGTTCATACTGTACACATACTGTAAATGAATCCATATATTTGATTACATTATCCAAAACTGTCATATGCTTAATTGCAAAATACAGTTTTCATTTAATACTCTTGCAGAGCTGCCTATAGGCTGCTTCCTTATTTTTTTCCATCATAACTTTACCAGGAGAATTAATGAGAAGACATTAACACACTGATATGTGTATGTGCATGCGAGATGCTTCAATTTACATCTTCCCCTGATCTTTATTGCAGAAGAATATCTCAAGAGAGAGATGGGGACTCTGGGAACTTCACACTGTTTTCCCATTAGAACTTCTCTGCTTAAACCTGATTTAAAAAAAAAAAAGGCGGGGGGGGGGAGTGGGAATGGAGGGCAGCAATGTGTGACCATGAAGAACTGGAAAGAGATGGAAGAGTTGTCACATTGAGACCAGAAATGTGCCAGTCTCTACCATATTTGAGTAATGATTTAGAGGTAATGAAGGATGACATAATAAAAAGAACCCATGTATGACTCCATAACCGTGTATAAAACTCATTGATTCCTATATGATTATTTAGGCATCTTTTCAGTGGAGTCATTATGATTCTTACAGACACCAGTCTCTGAAGTGTGTAACTGCCCTTGTGTCTGCGTGATTGATATTTGTCAAAACAAAGCTTTCATCTCCTCATCAGTCATTTCTTATGCAGGAAGTGTCATAGAGCAGCAAAGTTTGTGTTTCAGTGTGGTCCTTCTCTAGCTTATGTTTTTATTTCCTATTTGTATTCTACTGCTTAATAATCCAGGGAACAATCAACCACCACAGATAGTAAATCCTTCCTGGCTTAGTATGATCATAACTTTCAGGAAAGATTAAATAAAACTGTTATATGTTATATTCCCATTTGAGTATTTCTACCGAAGTATTTCTGTCTTTCACTGTCTGCCTTCATCTATCTGTGATTGAAGTTGCCTAAATTGAGAGGGAAAGGAAGAAGAGAAACAATCAGGGTAGCTGGCAACTTCCAGCTGTTCTGGCATTCACACAGAATATAATAATCAAGTCTCCACTTAGTTTGGAGTCTGAACACAGAGCCTTAATGAAGAACCCTCTTTGCATTCCTGAGATTTTTTTGAATGAGATTAAGCAACTCTTGTATTTGCACTTTTTCTTCCTTTTATGCAACCCACAGAAGTTGAAGAACCTCTAAAGGCAGCAGCCTTTATAAATATACTTTTTTTTAATTATAAATATACCTTCTTGCGAGACTTCAGATTTTAATTCTTATGCTTCTCATCATGGATTCTTTTTGAGGTGGCAGAGTCCCTCTGCTGCTTGTGCAGCTCTTCCTGACATAACTGAGAAAGTTTTCAAGAAAACCAGTTTTATATCTTGCAGCAGCAAGAATGGCAGTTCCCACTCTTCAGTCTAGTGCTGTGTGATAGTGGCCTCGTTCCTTCTCCAGGAACTAGTTGGGTTTATGAGCTGGAGAGACTGGGGCAAGGGAAGGAAGGGGAGGTTGTATGTTTTCCAGGTTTTGTGCATGGAGGCCACATTGAATGTTGGATGTTATGGACCTCATTATTTGAGATGATAGATAATTTGGAATACTCTAAATTTGAGAGGTGTTTTTTTTTCTTCTTGCTTTGTAAGCTTTTTTAATTCATTCTATATATTCTCTTGTTTCAGAATGGGAAGGTCCAATTTACAGGTCCAATTTCTTTTTGCATGAGAAGCTCCTTTTGAATTCCCAGGTGGTGGGGCCTCATCTAGTGTCTGCTTGTCCTATCTACTTCAGGATCAACAATATTAGTAATAATTGCAACAGTTTATGACAACTATCCTTGGCTGAATATCAGCTTAGATGTGATACAGAACTTAAACCTGTATTTTTATTTAAGTTGCGTTTACATAATTATATCTACTGAGGATGACTTCCTTTTTTCTATGTCCTATGCTGATGGAAACATTCCAGAGTCCATAACACCATTCTTTGAATGATGCGTGTTTTCATATAATGATTATCTGAACTCTGAGTTTATATACTTGTATTTTGTTTTGAGCTATTATCTTAAGAAAGCCTTAGTTTTAAAGAATTTGTTGAAGATTGACTCATTCTTCCATCTCCCCAGAAGTAGAAGAAAAAGTAAAGTAACTTGCTGAATTTTCTACTTTTTATTTTAATTATTAATTCAGAGAGAACAGAAGAGTAGATTAGGGTTCTGCAAGTATATAGACCCAACCCAGTGTTTCTCAACATATTTTCAACCTTACATTACATAAGGAAATAAAAGACAGTAGGGGGCGTTAGTATGGTACTTATGGTAGAGATACTCAGTTAATAATCAGTTTGCTCATTTATATTTTCTTTAACTGTTTGGTGACTGAATGACTATCAGAAATGAGTTTTGCTGTGAAGTCTGTAGGGGTTACCCCCGCCTCCCCTCCCAGAGATGCAGTGCAGCTGTGTCATTTTTCACAAAATCGCAGAATCACACAGGATCAGAGGATGGTTGAGGTTGGAAGGGACCTCTGGAGGTCATCTGGTTCAACCCCCTGCTCAAGCAGGGTCACCTACAGCCAGTTGCCCTGGACCATGTCCAGACAGCCTTTGAATATCTCCAAGGATGGAGACTCCACAACCTCCCTGGGTAACCTGTGCCAGTGCTCGGTCACCCTCACAGTAAAAAAAGTGTTTCCTGATGTTCAGAGGAAACCTCTTGTGTTTCACTTTGTGCCAATTGTCTCTGGTCCTGTCACTGGGCACCACTGAAAAGAGCCTGGCTCCGTCCTCTTTGCACCCTTCCTTCAGGTACTTATGTCTATTGATAAGATCCCCCTGAGCCTTCTCTTCTCCACGCTGAACAGTCCCAGCTCTCTCAGACTTTCTTCACAGCAGAGATGGTCAAGTCCCTTCATCTTCATAGCCCTTTGGACTCTCTCCAATATGTCTATGCCTCTCTTGTACTGAGGAGCCCAGAACTGGACACAGTACTCCAGGTGTGGCCTTACCACTGATGAGCAGAGGGGAAGGATCACCTCCCTCAGCCTGCTGGCAAGACTTTTGTCTAATGCAGCCCAGGATACCATTAGTCATCTTTGCTTCAAGGGCACAGTGCTGGCTCCTGTTCAACTTGGTGTCCACCAGGACCCCCAGGTCCTTTTCATAGAATCATATAATCATTAAGGTTGGAAAAGACTTCTAAGATCAAGTCCAACTGTCAACCCAACACCACCATGCCCACTAAACCATGTCCCTAAGCGCCTCATCTACATGTCTTTTAAATACCTCCAGGGATGGGGACTCAACCACTTCCCTGGGCAGCCTGTTCCAATGTTCAACCACTCTTTCAGTAAAGAAATTTTTCCTCATGTCCAATCTAAACCTCTCCTGGCGCAACTTGAGGCCATTTCCTCTCGTCCTATCGCTTGTTACTTGGGAGAAGAGACCAACACCCACCTCGCTACAACCTCCTTTCAGGTAGTTGTAGTAGTATTTTTCTGCCAAGCTGCTTTCCAGCTGGGTGGTTCCCAGCATGTGCTGGTGCATGGGATTGTTCCTCCCCAGGTGCAGGACTTTGCACCTCTCCTTGTTGATCTTCATGAGGTTCCTGTCAGCCCATTTCTCCAGCTTGTTGAGGTCCCTCTGGGTGGCAGCACAACCCTCTGGCATATCATCCACTCCTCTCAGTTTTCCATTGTATATAAAATTATTCATGCTTGTTTCCATGTTATCGTTTGTATAATGGAGCCTGTGCCATGAAAGGTTCTGTTCTTGAGTTACATTTCTGTCTCGTATTCCAGGCAGACGGTGAAAGTCTTTAGTATCGCATTCTGCTGAGACTGTAGGCAGGATCTTGTAATGACATGGGATGACTGAGAGCTTTTTTCTCTGCCTAAATAAAAGAATAGTTGGAACAGCAGAGTCAGCTGGATACAGATCTAAAATGGTTTGCAAGAAGCTCTGAATGTTATTTGGGTTTATTCTGTCAGGTAGTGGAATAATTCTGATCTTAGCTACTGAAAATGTTTGCTTTCCTTCTGGTTGGTTTTTTTTTTTTTTTGGCATAACTATAGTGGGCTGATGAAACTGCTGGTCTCTCTGTCCTTTCCACTGTTTTTAAAGTTATATTTGCCAACTCATTTTTCAAACTTTTCTTTTAAAAGCGCTTCCACAATTCTCTATCTCAGTTTTTACTTACTACTTCAAGGGCTCTTCTAGTGTTTGGCAGTTTCAGTCGTGAGAAGTGCAGAAGATGGGAAAACTGTAAATGCCACAGACTCCTCTGAAAGTGGTTGTTCTTCTCCTTCAGTTTTATTTCCTGAAGAAAAAACAAAACAGCCCCACACTGTGGATGGTTTGAATTTGTTTTAATTCTATTTTGATAAGAAACTGTTATTACAAAGGCTTATTTCTGGCCTCTGATGTCCTGACCTTCTCCTAAAATATTCATTTAGAACAACAGTAGTCTTGAGAATTTATTCTTCAACTGATTTTCTTCATTAATAACCTTATGGTTGTTGGAGACATTTGAAAACGAGTTACAAAATGATAATTAACTGGCAAAAATGTTTATCATCAAGGTACACTGTTGCTGTACCATGGGTCTGAGGAATACAGCTACATGTCACTGGGGACATATAACACTGCTTTTTTTTTTTTTTCTTTTTTTTCTTTCAAGTTCCCAGAAAAGATACTGCAAATTTGGCTCATTCTGCTTTCCAGTAGACAGGCTAATCTCTTCTCAGGGTGACTCCACTGCAATTGGTGTTGCTTGGCTTTCAAAAGACTGAATTATCCTCTCTCTCGCAAGCAGTTATCCTTGTGTCTGGGTTGACACACACTGAAATTCTCCGTGTGAGCTGAAGTCTGGATATACATCTATAGAGAAGGGTGCTTTGTAGCACTGTAAGTGGTTCTTTATCCTTAAGAAGAAGCTGTACTGACATAACTGTGCTCACACTAGAAGTGTTGCTGGTTTAGCATTCTTAATATTAAAGCAGCAAAGTTTTTTCTTTAAAAAGCACAACGTCATCTTTGTGGACAGCCTCCAGGATTGCTGTTGCATCTTATACAAGTTTAAAATTTTCATTTGAAAAGGGGACAGGAAAAAAGTCATTACCTTACTTGTATAAGAGTTATGCATTCTAAAATCTAGACACAAATCCTTGCTGGCATTAAAGAAACCTTTAAAGATCTGATATATCCTAAACAGCAGGAGGTTTGCAAATATACTGCAATGAGGGGTTCATTAATCTTCCAAAACTGGAGACGTGAAATATGTGAAAAACAAAAAAAGGATCCTGTCTTGGAGGATGTCCTGGTTTCGGCAGGGATAGAGTTAATTTCCTTTCTAGTAGCTGGTACAGTGTTTGGATTTAAGGATGAGAACAAAGTTGATAACGCACCGATGTTTTAGTTGTTGCTAGGTAATGCTTACACTAGCCAAGGACTTTTTAGTTTCCCATGCTCTACCGACTGAGAAGGCTGGAGGTGCACAAGAAGCTGGGAGGGGGCACAGCCAAACTGGCCAAAGGGGGGACTGGCTGGGCATCGGTCGGCGGGGGGTGAGCAATTGTACTGTGCATCACTTGTTTTGTGTATTATTATTATTATTATTATCATTTTATTTCAATTATTAAACTGTTTTTATCTCAACCCACGAGTTTTTCTCACTTGTGCTCTTCCAATTCTCTCCCCCATCCCACCGGGTGGGGGGGAGTGAGCGAGCGGCTGTGTGGTACTTAGTTGCCGACTGAGATTAAACCACGACAGAGGAGGACATGTCTTTAAAAATATTTCTTATGTTATAAACATACTATAAATGTTTTATAAATGTTTCAAGGAAGTGATAGCTTTGTCAATTGAAATTTTTAATGTCTAACTTTCATTGTAGGCTAAATGCAAAGAATAAACTGTTTGGGGAGGGGTTGTGTGTGTGGTGTTCTCTTTTAAATCTGATTGTCTCCCTGTGCCATCATTAAAATAATGGTAAAAACAGAATTTCAGAAAGGTTCGTTTTCTTTGTTGGAGGTCTCCGTTTTTCCTTTTCTTAGAAATGTCTCCAGAAAGATGATAACATTTTTTTTGTGTGTTTTTAGAATTACTAGGATTCAATTGCTCAGAGGATTTGCTTATCTTGAGTCTCTCCTGGCTGTGTAAAGCCAAGACTTTAGACAGCTAGTACATCTTTCTCTGTTTAGAGGCTCTTCGTGTTCCTAAATGCTGCAGCATAAAAAGATACAAATCAGAAGAGAACTGAGGAAGACAGTTGTCAGTGCTCCTGATTTTTTTCAAATAAGCCCAGTAAGAACCAAACCACTAAATGAGAGTGCAAGAACAGTGACATGTCAGAGGCAAGACTGATAAATAGTTTATAACTACTCTAGTTACGCACAGGTACTGAGGTATGCCCTTCTGACCTGTTTCTAATACAAGCTTTATGTGTCAGAACAGAATGTGTAAGGAATGGGGAATTTAATTTTCTATTTCGCAGCTAAGAATTGCATGCAGTCTTGGTAGGTTGTTCTGTATTCTTAGAAACCGTAGCTATAATATCTTTTATACTTTGTTTTTGCACAAATGTTTTAATATGCATTTAGAAAACTGATTATTAGTTTAGAAATATGATCTGAAACCTGTTAGCTTTAGAAATGGCACATCCTGGATTTTTTGGTGATCTCACATGTTTGTTTGGTAAGCATACATACATTTCAGCACACTGTTGCAGTTTTACAAGAATTCAAAAATCAGTTATGCTTTTTTTTTTTACTGATAATCTTTAAAACTTTATGATATTGTTGTTTGCCTTTCACCATTCCCATTTATAGTTTGTAATTATAGTGAGTTATTTGTGGCGTGTCCTGAAATATTGTGTTGCTAAGAATCTGATTTTTTTTTTTGGTCTAAATTACAAAATTTGGAGTAGTCTTTCCAATACTTGTAGAGTAAGTGCTGCTTAGCAGAGGTGATAAAATTTTGATAGGCCTTCCTACATGCTAAAGTCCTGGCTTGTAAGCATCACCTGCACAGAGTGATGTTTTGGCCTGTGTGTCTATTTTGTTCCCTGTGCCTCTATTGATTCTGTCAACAGAGGTCCCAGATGGCATCACTGGACGCTTTCAGTCCCTCAAAAGACACGGGAACACTTTGTCCCCAGCAGGTCATCCCTTTGCTAGGACAATTGAGAAAGTTACATTCTTCTCTTTAGCATGTTATGTGTCACTGTTCCTTTTGTTGAGAATGTTATAGATTGTACTGCATTTATATTTTCTTTTATTTTTACAGTTTCATAGGAGAATTTATAAAGGAATCCCACTGCAGTTCAGAGGGCAAGTCTGGTCTTTACTACTTGACGTCCCTAAAATGAAAGAAGAAATGAAAGACTTTTATAATGTGAGTTTGTAGAATTTCCACTTAATATTAATTAAAAAGTTTTGGATACTAAGACTACAGGCTTTATTAAGCTTTTGTTGTTGTGCAGTGTTTTAAAAAAAAATAAAAAGGGTTAGAAATTGCATTGAACTCTACTGCTTGTTTTAGCTAGGAAAAAGCCTATGTATTGAAAAGCACTTTTCCAGCCTATTTTTTGGTTCTGTAATTTATGTAATTAACTTGATCTTTCCATTTCTTTTCCCATCCTTAAATACTTGCAAAAACCCTTCTAAAAGCAAAGCAAAACAAAATAAGAAAAAAAACCCTGTCCCAGTAAGAAGCCAGAAACCTCTGAAACTACAGATCTTTGAGAAATGTCTATTAAGGAAGCACCTTGTTAGCTGAATATCAGTAAGAGGAGTTCCAGTATTCTGGACGGGATGGAGATTGGTGCCTTAATCTTGTCAAAGCCAGAACAAGCTGGCTATCTTTCTGCCATCTCATGTCCAAGTGAAGCTTAGATATCCCTTACAAAGCACTGTCTGGTTACTTGATTGCATTCTCAGTGGTGCACCTGATGACAGGATCTTAACCCCACAAATTTCTACAGGCATAAATCAACCACTTAAGCATATTTCCTACTTAGAATATAAGGAAAATAGCTATGTCTTCCCCCTCAGCCCTCATTCTCACCCTGAGTAGGAGTTAAAGCAACCTCTGAATTACTGTGGTTACGTTCCTCTAAATTTTTCCCTTCTAACTGTACTTTTTCTGTGGGTGTGAATACAGCTGATGGCCATCAGAGCTAAACTTCAGACCCAAGAGTGGAGAGTAAGGTTCATGTGCAGGCTAGTAAGTTAGGCAGAAAGGGAATCAAATCCTTTAAAATTCTGTCTTTTCTTCTCTGTGTCTCTCTCTCCCCCTGCTAAAGGATTATAGGGAGAGTTTAGCTAACAGAAAGGCAATTTAGTATTGTAGTGTGTTTGAATTTTTCCCCACAGAAATTTAAATGTTCACTGCTTTTGAAAGAAATAATGTCCAGAGTTTCAAGGTAATGCATGGCTTGTGGGTTTTTTTGTTTGTTTGTTTTTTTGGGTTTTTTTGGTTTTTTGGGTTTTTTTTGGAGCTGAGGCTTTGGGTCTGAGTAGACAAGGAATCTTGTAAGGTCATGAAAGAAGATCGATGTTGACATTGAAGTTATCTAAATTTTGGTGTCTGTGATCTTCCTCTTAAATTATTTATTGCTCTTTAGTCTGACAGGCTGTTCTTTCTGACTATTATATTTTGTTTAACTTCGTAAGACTAGTGGCAGATCCAAAAGGGGTAAAACAGAGTTCATGCTGAATAATGTAGTTGTGGGAAAGAATACTGAGTAAAACTAGAAGCATTTAAAAATAGGTGAATTAATCTTCAGAGATGATTAATGCTGTCTCGTGCTCACTGCAAAACAAAAAAGTGTTTGTAGTTCAGATACAGAAATAGTTTCTTCCATCATTATCCTAGCTTGTTTATTTGCAGTAAGCTCATTTTACTGCTCTCCATTTTTCCCATTTCCTAAAGTGATATTAACACTCCTCATTACAAGTATCACTTACAAATTGCACACCTTAAAATTAGAAGGAAAATATGCACGCTTGCCGTAGGTCAAACAGCTTCTTTCAGTTCTCTGGGCAGGGCAATTAGCAGTTCTTAATCCTCTGTTCTTTCTGTTTCTCAAACTCTAGGTATGCTTTCTTTTCACTCACGCTAGAGGCTCTAATAAAGCCCACTCAAATGTAATGTTTTGAAAATACCACGTTGAATCCAGTTAGAAATGTCTTGCAAACTCAACTTTTAAGGGCAGAAGTGGGAATGAATGAATGAATGTCAAGAGAAAGTTATTGTAAGTGCCAAAAATAAGGTGGCAATCTAACCTGTGCAGGCTTCCTAAGTATTCAATTGCAAAATCGGATTTAATTATAAAACGTTAAAGCAAGTGCTAAAGTAGAGGTATTCTACAACTAAATTAGATTAGAACAGAGGAAATGACTAGAGAAATGTCAATTATCTATACTTAGATAATAACTGGCAGCTATGTAGCTATTACTTCTGCTTAGATGAAAAGGCAGGAAAAGTATGAAAACCACACTAAATCATTTGCTACAAGTCCAGTCTGGAGCACTTGCATCTTAGGTTCTTGTTCCTGAGTAGTAAAATTCACTTTCTCTTTTCCTCCAGTGATGTGCCTACCTGAGAAATGGCAGTTAGAAATTTAAAATGCTGAAACATAGTCTTGAATATGGGTAGTGAATGGCGTGTCACAAAAATGTGTAATATGGGATTAATCTTTTTACAGCTATACTGTGTGAATGTGTCTGACTCTATAGAATTCATACATGTATGTGCATATTTTGGAAGTTAAAATTGTTGTGAGTTGCTATTCTATATTAAGCATTTTTAATCATGAGATGGCAAATACTTCAGTATAGGTGTACAGGCAGGTTTCGGCTATTTTAGCGCTCGCAATTTTAAACTTAATTTCTGTTCTTTACTGTTTTCCTAGAAATTGAAGTGTCAAGCACGGGGGTCTTCACCAGATATTAGGCAAATTGATCTTGATGTAAATCGAACATACAGAGATCATATCATGTTTCGAGACAGATATGGTGTTAAGTAAGTAAATTAAAAGGTTTTGTTTTGTTTGTCTTAAAACTAGCTTCCGACCTGCCTCAAGCCTCTTTGACTTATGCAAGAATATTGAATGTAAGCTCCAAACTTTCAAAGCAGGATTGTCTATGTGCAATGATGTAATTACCGTTACTACTGCAAAACCAGCTGGTCATTTCCAACCAACTAGTTTTCCCTCACTATGAGGTGGTCAGTAGCATTCCAAAGAAAACCATTTCTAAACTGTTCTCATTTTGTTTCATGTTTAATAAAAACAGTCTCAGATATTGTAAATACAAAAACATGGGATTTCCAAGCTAATAAAGTAATTAAGATTTATTACCCAATCATTTTATTTAACTGTGTCTTTTCAAAAACAAAATAACTTTTTGCATCTCCAATTACTTATCTTCCCAGAGATTTTAGCCTTCCTTTGGATTTTATATTCCTCTTCTCCTATTATCTAATTCAGAACCAAATAAAGCAGTATTTTAGATGTGAGCATTTAATTATTTACAAATGTAGGCCTTAATGCTTTTGGATTTCTTCAAAA
>NW_008796041.1:979043-979316 GCF_000699145.1 Aptenodytes forsteri | reverse complement strand
TGTGTTGGTTTTATTTTTTTACTGTTATTGGATGAGGAATATTAGGCAGCTGTCATCTTTAAAAATGCTTAATAGTGAAATAAGTGGCGATACAAACATCAGCATTGTTGCTAGCTTGCAGCATCAGCACCCTGCTGAGATGAAGAGGGTGTTTTTTCCCCTGTCTGTGACTATATTAGTTCATTTTTTAATCTCCTTTTCTTTCCAAGTGTTGTGGTTTAACCCCAGCTGGCAACTAAGCCCCACACAGCTGCTCGCTCACAACCCACCCCC
>NW_008796041.1:914926-978771 GCF_000699145.1 Aptenodytes forsteri | reverse complement strand
GCTTCCTGTGCACCCCCAGCCTGCTCGCTGGTGGGGTGGGGTGAGAAGCAGACAAGGCCTTGACTGTGTGTAAGCACTGCTCAGCAGTAACGAAAACATCCCTGTGTTATCAACACTGTTTCCAGCACAAATCTAAAACATAGCCCCATCCTAGCTACTGTGAAGAAAATTAACTCTATCCCAGCCAAAACCAGCACACCAAGGCAGGTTCTGCTGTAGTCTGCTGTTTTCAAAAAGCAGTGCTCAAAGAGCTGTGAACTTAAATGTGATAATAAAACAAACATTTTCTTATTATTATTCTAGGTACTTTGTGGACAAATTCTGAATATGGGGAATTTTTCTGATGGCTGCAACAGAGGATGGAGTACAAAGCAGAAATTCCCGAGCCGAGAGCTATTCTGTGCAGCCACTGTAGTTTAGATGTGTTTGCGCAGTGTCATCTATGCTTGAGCTGACGTGCCTTGCCTCTCGGTAGTACTGACACAGTGCCGTGCAAAAATGGCTGTGTTGCTTCCGGGCCTCAGTTAGTTTTTATGCACACATTTTAGGTGTTAGCAGAAGCTTGCTACCCCATCGGTTTGGGGTTAACATAAGCAGAGCCAGCTCCAGTCCCTGTAGCTGTGTTGTAAGCATGCCCTCAGAGTCCACAGGAAAGCCTTTGGCTGCATAAAGCAATTTCACACTTGGAATAGATCTTGGAATTACTGTACATATATTATGCATTTCCAGTGATGCCTCCATGAAAAATTCAGAAATCATTTCACATAGCAATGAAATAAAAGTCCCCTGGGTAAATCAATAGCTTGTTTGACTTTTAAGTAGACTGTATGTCTTTGAAGGTACATTCTTTTACAGGTCTTTAGTGGTATCATCTAGTGTAAATAGTACTAAAATTACCATTATTTTATGTATCTTACTGTGAATGAGATTGTGCTCTTATGTTGAGTTTTGTATGGCCAACTGAAGATATAGAAGGTTCCCGTGTACATTTGGGACCTTTCAGTTTGTCCTTGTAAAATAAGACTCCAGCTTAATATCTAGTACTTCAGGTTACACTTCACTTTGGTTACTGACGAATGGCTAAGCTTCAATTCTGCAAGACGGCAAATAAAAATGCCATAATCTAGACCTTTTGGCAAAGTTCTCCAAGTATGCATCTTCTTCCCAGTAGAAAATACGCAGCTTTTTGCTGCTTATGCTTTCTTTTCTTAACCTGCTAATATCTGTTTCTGTACATTTGATTAGTGACAGGCAGAGGGAATTTCACTGGACAGAAAAAGGACAGTATGCAAAACTTACCTAAAACTGTTAAAATTTAACTCTGAAAGTAGGCATTCCGATTTCCAAATTCTCCCCCCAACAAATCAGAAAAAGTAGGTGCGAGTTTAAAAATTCATTATGAGAGCTCTCCACCATTACTTTGATATCCCAATTGGAGAAAAGTTTTGTGTTGGTTTTGGGTTTGTTGGGGTTTTTTGGTGGGGTGAGGGAATTTCACTGGACAGAAAAAGGACAGTATGCAAAACTTACCTAAAACTGTTAAAATTTAACTCTGAAAGTAGGCATTCCGATTTCCAAATTCTCCCCCCAACAAATCAGAAAAAGTAGGTGCGAGTTTAAAAATTCATTATGAGAGCTCTCCACCATTACTTTGATATCCCAATTGGAGAAAAGTTTTGTGTTGGTTTTGGGTTTGTTGGGGTTTTTTTGGTGGGGTTTTTTTGGTGGTTTTTTGTTTGGTCTTACTACCTTTACAAGTTAGACTGTTTTTACAGAAAGCAAAGGACCCATACAAAGCTCCTGGTAATTCTAACTCTGAAGTACATGGAGATCAGTACACTCTGGAGGACTGAGCATAGGATGGCGAGTCAGAGTCGATGTTGTTTTTCTTCAGTTTGACAGTAGCAGTCACTAAAGCAGCCTTTAATTTGGGTGCCAAGATTAAGACACCTTTGTGGCTGCTTTGTGTATTTCAATGCTTCTACATCTCTGTTTGAAACTAGTAACAGCTGTTAATATTCTGCAAGCACAGAAATTGGGTCTGGGGTGTTTAAAGTTTGGCATTCAGAATAAATCAGTGTTTGAAATGTAGCCCATCCTATGTTTCACTTTACGTATCTGTAAAAATGATGATCTGACACCATTGCTGCCTTAAAGTATTATAGGTATTTTTTGAAAACTTTCAACATGTAAAACATCAGAAAAATGCTAAATATAATGTTGGTTTGAAAAGCATACAAAGAAGCGCATATCTTTGTAAAGTGTGGTTTATCCTATTCTTTAGTGCTAGACCAGTTAAATTGGGGAAACAGGTTTCCAAAACATAGTTCACTACTTTTATGTTTTTCTGTTTTTACAAAAGATAATATTATAGTATTTTCCTTTTCTACTCTTATTTCTCCAGGCAACAATCTTTATTCCATGTTTTAGCTGCATATTCCATATATAATACGGTAAGTTGTGTACCTTCACACTTAATATGGTTTCTCTGAATGTGCCATGAGATAATAATTTGCAATTCTGTATCTTCTTTCTCCCTAAAAAAACCCAAACAAACAAACATTTCAGAGACCTTTGGAAGTACATAGAAATAAACTATTTGTTTGTTTGACATGTTTTGAGCTGAAGTTAAAATAAAACAAAGCACCTTGATTATGAGTGTCTTATTGGACAGACTGAACTGTGCATACAGATCGACTGAAACTAAGTATTGTGTCTAATAAGAATAATGAATTTGTGCTGTGCTGGAGTTTTACACTACTGGTATCTTCCCCCCATTATATTATATGCCTCCATTCATTTGAATGATGGGAAGGAAAACACACTGCAGAAGGATGCGTGTTGGAGTAAACAGGCATATTTCACAACCTGGAGCGTTCTAATAAATGGAAAATGGTTTTAAAGGCTGTATCTTCTTTACTTAAGCTCTCGGTCTTGGCTGTAGTCCTGGATGAGGATTTGTTAGAGTTGGGGTTTCCAGACTATATCATAAGGGTTAGAAACTTAGGTATTTTGTAATGTCTTTTGGCTGCATGCATAAAACAGAAGAAACAAATGCTATCATGTCCGCATTTAACTGTTTTTTATGCACTATCCCCTCATTCATTGTGCCCATTTTGACCATTTTTGTACACCTTTCATTTTATATCCATCAGCAGCTCCCTAGAATTCAGTGTAAAAATATGTAAAGTTAAGAAGAAGAAAGTGAAATTAAGCAGTTACTCTAATAAAATACCACTTTGTTTCTTTTTTCAAAGTTCTAGGAAATGTAACCTTTCTATCCTGTTTCAGTTTCTGTCTCCTCGCAATTTTTGGCCCATAAAAGAACTTACATTGCTGGAATTTGTTGTCTTTCACTTATTAGGTTGTCTTAAGCTTTTCACTGTAAGCAGCCTTGATACATTGAGAATTAAAACTCTGGAAGGGCCTTTATATATCTCCTATAGAACACAGACTAATATCTTCAAGTTGCATAAAAAATATTGTTTAAAATCAACGGTTAAAGTGTAATGATGGGAATACTGCAGTGAGGTTTTATTCTGCGGTTATGTTGTTGCATTTTTCCTCTTAATGTATAGCAGTTCTTATGCTTTGGTTTTATCTCTAGAGCAAAGTTCTGCTAAGAACTTGTAAACCTGAAAAAACTTATTCAACAATCAAGTTGTTGTCCTTACAAATGCTTTATCAGTGGGCTTATCTGAGCAGCTAAATGATAGTGACAGTTGGTTCCTGCCATAAAAGTCAAAATTAATAGCAGAGGAAATACTCAAGTTCAGTTTTGGAACAATAAACCCAAAGAAAAAAAATTTATTACATCTGCTTGCTATGGACTGCTAAACTTGGGCCGGTTTATAGTTGTAGGTCACTCTTGAAAAGTCCTGTGTTTATTAGATGGTGCCCTGACTGTAAAGCAAATCAAAGCAAGACCCCCTCCCCCCGAAAAAAAACCCAAATTACAACTGAATGAAAAATACATCCATTTGGAGAATAGGATTACACAGCTACTTGAAATTATTAGTACTGACAAGGATTTTGTGCATCAGTAGAGTTCTAATGAACAATCAAGACTTACAGTTTACTTTTCAGTTGGAGGGTTGTGCATCATCCCTTCTGTCTATCAATATTTTAAATGTTTAAATATGAAGTGTGTTTGGTGGTGTCATAATTAGGGAACTTACGCCATCAGGACAGGCATCCTCTTTCCTCCACTAGCTCAAGGAAGAATTAACAGCTCATGGTTATGAGACTTCCGTTTTCAGCGTTTTAATATTTTCGCTGTCTGATTTTCAGGAAGTTGGATACTGCCAGGGAATGAGCCAGATCACAGCTTTACTCCTTATGTACATGAATGAAGAAGATGCCTTCTGGGCCTTGGTGAAACTTCTCTCTGGTCCAAAGCATGCTATGCATGGTATGGAGTTTCATGTCACTTAGGGCAGGTTGAAACCTAATATATACTATTTAAATTGTAAATTATTTGAAAATGGAACTATGCTGTTCTGTCTGTATAGTCAAAATAAGATATAATGTGAGCTTTATACTTGGGGGGCCATTGGATGTTACTGAAGCTCACCCATAATGGTAAGTAATTGTTTTTATATGTGATATCTTTCAAGTAGTTCTTAATGAAAACCAGATGTTTTCTTTCCTCCTAATCTCTTGGGGAATGTAACCAGTTGAAAGCTGGTTATGTAGATATCTATATAACCAATAAAATACTAGTGGAAACCTAATGCAGAATGTGTTAAATAATAATGTGGCTATGCTATCATTTGGCAGGACAGGAATCCACAGTAAAAAATTGACATTGTAGCTAGGCATTGACTTTGAGTTTTTGTTTTATCTCTGCCTGGCACAGCATTTCCTGCTCTCACTGTCTTGTTACTTTTATGTTTTTGGTAGTTCTCTCTTTCCATGCCAAATTTAGTATGATCTATGCATATTCCATGCCTATTGGTATGGAACTACTCCAGAGATTCCAGCATCTGTTGTAGATGTTAATGACGTGGCAATTCAGAAAAGCTGTAGTTCTTGGAAGCCTGAAAAAGTAAATATTATCTAGAACTTGTGCTTTTTAGCAAATTTCCAACAGGCTCTGGCTCCTTTTCCTTGCTTAAGACTTCCTCATTCTGTGATAGCTTCCTTCCCTGGCTTTTCAGTGTTCCTGCATGTTTTCCACCCCCAACATGAAGTGCTAGTTGGCTATTTTTCTGTTTATACTTCTGCAAAGCGATCGCCTTTTTAAAAAACCAGACAGACAAGTGCTATCTGACAATGTCATAAGTGAAATTTTGAATTCCTCAAGAGTCAAAGACTGGCTTGGAGTTTTATACAATGATAACACAGACTAAAATCATCTTACAAAAAAATCTATAGATTTAATAATCATCAAAAGCTGTGCAACTACAACTGTGCAAATACAACTATGTAGAATGCTGAGCTCCTCAAAGGTCACAGAAAATTTTAGGTGTTTTGGGGGGTAAGTCTAAATCAATTCATTATATACCAAATCAGTTGATCTGTTTTTGATACATGGGAGCTTCACATAGGCGTAGCTGCCTTTTTAAGATGCCGTGGACTGTTAAACAGGATTTTAAAACTTTTTCCAGATTTTATGTCTTAGTGTTTTGTCCATGTCCCCTTTTTTAAAACAGGAGAGTCCTAACCTTGGAATGTGACGCTAATGGAGAACTCTTAGCATGAATTTCTCAGGCTGATTTCTGTAGTCATCATTTGAAGTTGCTGTGATGAACAAGAGGGTTCCTGTGGTAGCTGGTGATGGACTTAACACAGGCAGATGTGCCGCTTGTGTACATATGGGAGTCAGCGCACTGCCTGCGTAACTGTTACCAAATACCCCATTCAGACCTCCCTCTCTCCCTTCTTCATTCTCTCCCTTCTCCTTTCCACCCCCAGTTACAGGGCACGCTCCTGTCAAGTGATTAGAGAGGGAAGGAGCTAACTTTGAGCAGCCCAAGGCTTCATAGGTTCCTCTACAGGGCATACGAACCATCGTGCCCCAGGTTCATATACACATCGAAGCTGTCTTGGCAACATCTGTTAAGGAAGTTTGCATTTATAGATATGCTGACAAAACCCTAATTATAACTCAAATGTTCCCAATTTATCACTTATTAAATGTTACCAACCTATTCTAAGGTTCTGCTTTCAGCAGGTTGGACCAGGTAATCTCCAGAGTCCCCTCCAACCTAGATTTCCTATGATTCTTTGAATGTGTGTCTTTTAAATGAGTTTATGCCACAGTGCAAGCATTACTATAAATATCACTGTAGATTCTGGAAGGGAAACTTTAAAGCTGACTTAACTGGTGTCGTACAACTGTTTGAACTTTTTCTGTGTTCTTCTTTGGGGAAAGCAGTTTCAAGCACTGTTTGCCAACTCTTTAAAGCCTAAATCATTTAAATTGTAAATTGCCGATATTCATGAAGGAAAACTTTTATAATTACACTTGATGCCAGTGGCCATCAGATGGTTCTCTGAAATGAGCATCCCTCTATGGAAATTACAGGGATGGGCTGAGTAATTCAGTTATAATCATAATGACAAGAGTAGGATGGTAAAAATTCCTCCCCATAGACAAGGTTTTTCATCTGTTTTTCTCTTTTACCTGTGATCTGGGAACCTGGAATGCTTTTTGGGTGCAACCCATGTGTCTCATACGTAGCCAGACTAACTTCTAGCATTACACCACTTGAAATCAAGAGATGAATTTGGTCTCTGATGTTTCGTATTGTATGGATGATGTGAAGTCTCTAAACGATAAAATACAGGTATCTGACCCTGAAAATGATTTAGGTTTTTGAAAGCTCTTTCCGTTGGGGTTTTTACAGTCTTAAAAATTCAAGATAATGAGTTGGTGTATATAAATTGAAAGAGCAACTTTTCACGGAAAAAGCACCTTCAAATGTTATTAATGATGGCTAATTAGCTTTGATGTAGTCAGTCATTGTTTACATTATGGGAAAAAACCCAAACACCTCGCCTATATTAGTAAAATTTCCTAATGTGCAACCTGACATTTAAGTATGGTAGGACATGCATTTGTATGTATGAAACACTAAACCAGTGTGAATCTGAGATAGTAAATCTTGCAGCTTAGTGACCATGCACTGAATTACATAATTGGTAACTAAAAAGAGTTTTGGTTTTGGTTTGGGACTTTTTTTAGTGATTTTCTTTTTTTTTTTTCTTTTTTTTTTTTGAAGTGACACGTGTTCTGTGGGTCCATACTTCTTCCAGTTTCCATATTGCCTATCATTTACAAGTAATAACTATTGAGGGTTTTTTGTGGCCTTTTTTTAATCCTAAGAATATGGAATTGCTGTACCAGACCTATTTAACCCAATGTCATGTCTCTGATAGTGACCAGCAACAGATGCTCAGTGAAGTGTCTGAGAAATAAGGCAACCAAAGATCAACTTCTCCTGGAAAATGTATTAGAGGCTGAAAGAATTTCTGGAGGAACTTCTTGAGAAGGAAATTTGTTTTGCCTTTAATAGTCTCCAGTAGACTTTTCTTCCTTAATTCATTGCATTTGACTATGGACTGTGTTCTTCCATTTTTGTTTTGGCTCTGCCACATGGTTTCTCGATGATGCCCTCTGGATTTTGCCTTAGAGAAGATGGTGAATGTTCATAACCTGTTCACCGCTGGCACTTGGTGGTATTTCCCCTCGGCTCTTTCTTTACTGCAGGCTGATCAGACGTAACTTTTTGATCTGTTCTTGACAGAGAAGTGGTTGTATACTTTAATAATTTCTGTGACTTCTTGCCTTTTCCAGATTTTCCAGTACTCTTTCAGGATGGCTAGGACTTGACTGATTGTTCACAGTGTGGATGTGAACATGTCAAATAGCTTAGGTCCCAGCACAAACTCCTGGAAGCCTTCCTGTGCAACTTCATGGGTGAAGCCTTTTTGTCTTTTTTATTTTATCATCTTTTAACTCATTGGGTTAGCTGCCTTAGGAGATGGAATGAAGAGATGAAGCTACTTTGGTGATAGAACCTATTAAGTACCTTTGGAAAGTCAAATAGGCAATATCCACTGCTCTCTGTGCCTACATGGTCACTCATTTCTTCAGGGAAGCCCAGTAGATTTAAGAGACGTGACCTCTTTTTGTAAAAACCATGTTGATTCTTTTCCAGTGCATTGCATCCGTCTGGACATCCACTTACCCCAACTTTCTTTGTTATGGTTTCTGTTGGTTTCCTCGCAGAGTATTGGTCTGAATATTGGACCGATATTGGACTGAAAACCAGTTTAAGAAAAGCTGATATCATGTCAGCCACTTTCCAGGCTCCTGGTATTTTAAGCAAGAGGTTTCATAGAATTGGTATTTCAGCTAGTTGATCTTTGAGTTCTTTTAGAGCTGTTCAGGGTCCTGACTTGGGAACCTCCCCAGTGTCTTCCATGCAAAAATTTAACTTGTTTTTAGTCTTGACTTTATCTTCTCTGAGCACTTCTAAAAATCTTCACAGACTGTTGAACCTACAAATTCTCTGTCAGGCTTTCTGCTTCCAAGGTCTATTAGTATTTTTTAAATGTCTTTTGTAAGTTGTTTTCTTTTGGCGGGGGGGGCAGGAGGAGGCTTGTTTTTCACATTTTTATACTGCCAGTGTTTGATCATCTCTGTTTTTCTGATCTGAACACCGCTTCAGCTTTTTGAAGGATCTTCTTTGAATGGTTTCTTTTCCTGCTGTGTACCTGTACTAGCTTTCCTTATGTTTCATGTTTTTTGGCTAATACTCTGTGTTTGCTCTGAGCCTTTTTTTAACTCTGCTGATAACTCAATTGGAAGGGGATCTTAGTACTTTCCTTTTGCAGTGTATGATCACTAAAACTATTCAAGATTTTTAATATGCCCTTAGTTTCAGTTGTGTGAGCTCACAATCTTTACTTTATACTATATATTCATATTTGTCTTGGTAGAATATCCCTCTTGTCTTTTTTTTTTTTTTTTATGGTCTTTTCTTCAGTGCAGACAGTTCTAGTAGCTGCCTATGCTGTTTGCCCTTCTATCACGAATTTTCTGGGCATAATCCTGATTTATGTCTTTTTGCTTTTAAAAGTTCTAGTTGGTGTGGGTTGTGTTTTTTTGTTTTGTTTTTTAAAGAATAATTATAAATTTGGCTTCCAAATGGTCTTATAGTGGGTAGACTAACGTAGGACTGATGGATCTGCTGTCATCTAAAATTACTAATCTAATAGTCACTAAGGGAATGTACTGATGTAGTCATTTGGGCAGGAGTATGTGCATATCCGTATGTGGACATCATAATTGTGCTATGAACATCTGTTCAGATCCAGTGGTCTTATAGAAGGATAATGTTCTCAGAGCTCTGAATGCCTTTTTTTATGTCATTTTTATAGTACATACACCTGTTACATGGTCAACTTCTTTTCTTAGGTTTTTTTATTCCTGGTTTTCCAAAACTGTTGAGGTTTCAAGAACATCATGACAAAATACTGAAAAAATTTTTGTCCAAACTTAAGCAGCATTTGGTAAGTATTTATATCACAATAAAAGCAATACTAATTTACAGCTTGCTACCTTGTTTCAGTTCAGGTTAACCCACTAGGTTAAGAATACCTCAAATCTCAGAAAAAAATGCAAAGCTCTAAGAGGCAGAAGAGCTGTTGTTTTCATTATAGCCAAAGTTACGGTGCACCTTGGCAGAGTTTTATGATAAAGTTGGATCCTAAGAGTAAATTGCATATCTGTCTCACTTTAGACCTCTGAGTTAAGGAAAACATGTGGTCCTACTACCTGGCCTTGTGCAAACTGCTGTATAGCCAGCTGATGTTAAAACATTTTATCAAGAGTTTATTGTATGTAGAGCTTTGTGGCTCATCTCTGGACAGAGGTGACTTTGCAACCAACCAGTTTTAACCTCTGTTTAAAAAATAACCTTTATAAGAGGAGTTAATGGTCCTTTTAAAATTTGCACATACTCAGTAGTATTTTCACGAAGCAAAATGTTGAGTGTTATCTCTTCTAATGCTTCTAATGCTCTTAAATAGGAAATAATATGCCCTTTATTTTTTTGCTAATATTGGCTGTATTTATTCTAAGGAACAAATTCTTTTTCTAATGGGAGAAAAATGCCCTTCCAAGAGTCATCATGAATTTTCTTTCACAATCACATTGGTTCTGCCAGAATCCATCTCCAGGTCTTAAAAGGTGGTGTAAGAGATGCTCGGTTGCAGCAACATCTTCTAAGAGTGATAGCTGCTTACAAACATTACCTTTCCAGGACTATATTATTTTCTGTTTAGTGTGTCTGCCTCCTTAGAAAAAGAAAAAAAGACAATTTGGGAGCAGACTAGCACCTTGGCAATGATGAATTGCATCTAATGTGTGCCTGTTGTATTATAAAATAGAATTTAATGTCTTTTTTTAACAACATGCTGTAAGACCTGTTCAAAACATGGAATTAGGTGATCTGGTTAGGAAAAAAACCACTCTTCTGTTAAAAGGTCAAGTCAAAATTAGTCATGCAAGATGATCTTGTCATATTAAAAAAAAACCTATATTAAGACCAGTTCTGTAACTAACTTGACTCTGAAATGAAAGTTGTGGATTTAGTTTTTACAGTACATGCAAGATGATGATTCTTGTTTAGAAGTACAGTCTTATCATTTTGGAGGTTGTCATGTTTCAGGAACAAAATATAGAATAATCCCAAGAAGATTGGGTGGTTTTAACAGTAAATGGTAAAAGGCCCTTATATATTCTAAAAACCCAAAAATAGTTATACATGATTGAGGTGATACAACCAGAGGCTGTCACATTATTAAATTTTGTATATTGTTTATATACCTCTTATTACTGCATTTATTAAGCAAGATCTTTTTTTTTTCCTATCATCTGTCCCCCATCTTCCCCCCTGCCTTGGGTCACTTGAAAAAGAAAGTTTCAGGAAAGTGTAGAAAGTTGCTTCAGTAACTGAAAAAACTAATTTAAATAAAATGCTTTCATAGCTCCCTTCTGAGGGAGTTCGTGGCCACTTGATTAGAGGGATCCAGAAAACATTGACTCTCTATATATATTTATTATATTTTTTTCTTCTCAGTTTTAAATCAGAACTTAGTTCTATTTTTGCGTGAATTAGTTTAGTGGCATTAAATTTAATAGCAATCAGTTTTTTTTTTTTTTTTTCAGGGGAAGGGCTGGTACATTATATCTATCTATCAGTAGGCTGGTGGCTATTCTTACAGGTTAGAAAAATCTCAAAGTAAGGTGTTTTTTGTTCTGTCTGCTTTTTTAAAAGACTCAAAATGACAATCTCATAAAGATTATTTCAATTATATTAAGAATTATTTTCCCTCATTTCTTACTGTGAATGTATCACTAAGATGAGCCCGTTTTAACTTGCTGAAAGATGAAGGTGAAGCCTGCAGATAAATCGGAAGGATTTGGTCCATTGCTTATTCAGTGTTTGTATAATTGAAATTTTTGGATTTGGTCCATTACTTATTCAGTGTTTATATGCTTGAAATTTTTGGAAAAGCTGAATGTGGCAAGCATAGAATATGATGTTATCCCAAAATTAAAATTCAGATTTTCTTAATTTTTCAGCTTTTACTTTAGCTTTTCCTCTAACTGTGCAAAGAACTTTGAAGAGCTCCATGAAACTGCAAAGAAACTTTAGCCATCTTTGAATGGGGTGGCATACCAGATGGACCATCTATGTTCTAGGGGAAATTAGGCCCCTTAATTAAGGAATGAAATTCCTTATCAGTCTAAGTGCTGTTTTGAGGTCCTGTGTTTGAAGAATTTGATTGTTTTAGGCTGGTTTCTGGTAGATAGGTATTCTTGTCACAAAATCTTTTCAACCTTTGGCATGAATTGGCAGCCTTGCTATAGGGAAATGAAAGACTAAATGGACCCAGTCCCTGAACTTTGATTGCTGCAGAATATTGATTTATTTTCTTGAGAGAGGATTTAATCCTCTGCTACCTCTGTCCCAAGAGTAAGATGGAGGTCTAAGATGTGTTAATACCTCTGCATCTCCGAATGCATGTTTCTTCAGGTGGTGAAGTTGATGAAGAAAAACTATAAAAGACAGAAATTGTATTTGTTGGATTGAAGTAACAGTGTTTCATGTAGTTAAATTAATTCTTTATGGTGAATATTGGGTACATGGGCCTCAAAGTGAAAATGTTTTTTTCACGGACAGTGCAAGGCATTACTTGATTTTCGTGAGTATTTTTAAACTTCTGCATTTTTTTACAGGACTCCCAGGATATGTCCACTAGCTTTTACACAACAAAGTGGTTTTTCCAGTGTTTCCTTGATCGTGTGAGTATGTTTTTTATTTTCTATTTCTGTTTTTAATGGTGACTTGGGAGAGACTGTTTTCACAGTGTTGCCCGATTCTGTCATTGCAGACTCCCTTTACATTAAGCCTCAGGATATGGGATATCTACATACTTGAAGGAGAGCGGATTCTCACTGCTATGTCTTACACAATTCTGAAACTACACAGAAGTAAGGAATCTCTCAAACATTTGAATGCTAAACAGATTCAGCTGGTTTTGTTCTTATTTTGTGTAGCTTGACCTTGTGTGAAAATCTTGGTTTCCCATTTGCCTTACGCTATTTCTGACAGGTATTTTTCTTTCCTTATGCACAAAATGATAAAGATCTTGGCTTTATTAATGTGTGTGTGTGGTGGGTTGACCTTGGCTGGATGTCAGGTGCCCACCAAGCCACTCTATCGCTTCCCCTCCTCAGCAGGACAGGGGAGGGGAGAAAATAAGATGGAAAAAAACCTCATGGGTCAAGAGAAAGGCATTTTAATAAAGCAAAAGCTGCATGTGGAAGCAAAGGAAAACAAAAGATTTATTTTGTACTTCCCATCAGCAGGCAATGTCCAGCCACTTTCCGGGAAGTAGGGCTTCAATATGCATAGCGGTTGCTCCGGAAGACAAAGGTTGTAATAATGAATGCTGCCTCCGCCCCCGCACCCCCTTTCTCTTAGCTTTTATTGCTGAGCGGACATCATATGGTGTGGAATACCCCTTTGGTCAGTTGGGGTCAGCTGTCCTGGCTATGTTCCCTCCCAACCTCTTGCCCACCCCCAGCCTGCTGGGTGAGGCTGGTGGGGGGGAATGTTGGAGAGACAGCCTTGAAGCTGTGGAGCACTGCTCAGCATTAGCCAAAACACTGGTGTGTTATCAACACCTTCTCTAGCTACCAATACAAAGCACAGCACTATGAGGGCTGCTGTGGGGAAAATTTACTCCATCTCAGCCGGACCCAATATAATGTGATTGCCATAGAAAAATATTTATTATAGTAAGAAAGTTATTTAAACACTGACATGAGGTGAGCTGTATTGCTGATTAAACAATGGGGAAAAAATGTTGTAGTTCCGTGGTTTGGAAATGGCTTGTTAGCCCCTACAGGATTTAAATTAATCAAAAAAACGCACAAAGAATCCAGAGTGTGCCACTAAATAACTGAAACTCTATCAGCTAACAACTCAGCAATGAGGAATCACTAGCGTATGTCTCTCTCTGTACCGTTGTTTGTCCAAGGATGTAATTAAAATTCAGAATTTGTGTAGTCTGCCTGGATGGCCTTCTCTTCCATCTCTTGCCTTCGGGTAAAGTAAAATTTGAGATTTTGAACAGAATAATTTTCTAAAGCATCTATGCCTGGTTCCCCAAAGTGATTTAGCACCTTAAGTTCCAAAAGATCCAAAAAGCTTTTGAGGATGGATGTTAGCTCCTAAATATACTAGAGCATTTCTCAGGATGATGCCTTGTAGCTCGAGTTTGATACAGTCTTACTCTGGGACTTCAGCTTTCTTAGTGAGGTCATTTAACTCTATGTAAACTCAGAGGTCTGCATGGAGCTCTGCAGAATTGATGTCTTAATTTGCTTGCTAGTTTACCCTCCTTGAACTGTGGTGATACTACCTCACTGTTTCACTGGGGTGTATTCATTAGTTTGTTCATAAACTGCTTTGAAAAATGAAAAAGGTTACTTTTTAAATTATTGTACTTAAGAAAGCTAAACATTTAGAGGCAAAACGTTAGGCTTGGCATTTTGGTTTATCTTCTTTATTTGCAAATAGACATCTACTTGAATTTTTTTTTTATTCACCACTCTTTTTATGGCAAGACGCAAGGAAAAAGTTCGAGTGCAGGTTTGCTTGCTTAACAAGTATGTAGCAACTTCCTCCACAATCAAAACACCGAGAGTACCTTATGGCAACAGAGAAGAGATTAGAGGACTGGCAGAGAAGGTGGCAGAAGACGGATTCTGATTTGTTTTCCGGTCTCTTGTCTACCCTTAAAAACATTGATGATATAGCTACCCAGTCAAAGTGCCATTGTGGAATATATGCCAAAAGCATTTTCATTACATTGCAAAAACATTTTTTTTTTTATGGTTTCTGTATAGAAATTGTACATTCTGGAATTTTTGATGGCATACATATGCTTAAAGAAGCTACACAGGTATGCAGTTACAGCCTTGCAAGCCAAATAGATTTGTGTGGGAAACATGGCCACACTGCATTGTAAAAAGGGAAAGAAAAATAATCTGATAACTGTAAAATGACTTTCAAAATATGACTTGAATTTGATTGAAGTAGCAAAAAGTACCTGAATTTTCAGATAGCCTGAAGCGGTTCTGACGGGTGAACTGCCATCATCATTTCATTGGAAGTTAATTCAGCTGTGAATGAGGATACCGTAAATATCAATTTTTAAAATGTTTTACTGCTTTTCAAAGCTCTTAATAAAAGAGATGATGTATGTTGTACAGCTCTACAGCAATGTTTTGTAAATTGAGGATGCAGGCTGAAAAACAAAGACCTGAAGCTGTTGGACATAATAAGGCTGAAGGAGGGTGACTTGTAGTTAGTTTTCTGAAGATGCCCCTTCTTAAAAACATTGTCCTAAGTAAAGAATGATAAGTAGAAAGCATTTCCATGCTGATTTGCAAGTGAATTTTTAATGCGTTTTATAGATGTCTGGTGTAGAATTCTGTTATCTGCTTAATTAATAAGTGTTTTTCATTCTTCTTTGAAAACAAAGGCATCTAGTGTCTTAAGTACCTGTTCCAATGTTCATAATCAAGATATTTTAATGTATAATATTTTCTTCTTATATAGAGCATCTGATGAAATTACAAATGGAAGAATTTTTAGAATTTCTGCAGGAGTCTTTAGCCAAGGATTTCTTCTATGAAGATGACTTTGTAATAGACCAGCTCCAAAATTCTATATCAGAATTGAAACGAGCAAAGCTGGATTTACCAGTAGCTGGTAAGAAACTTGTACATATGCAGATTTAGATATTTGTTCTTATATAGAGCATCTGATGAAATTACAAATGGAAGAATTTTTAGAATTTCTGCAGGAGTCTTTAGCCAAGGATTTCTTCTATGAAGATGACTTTGTAATAGACCAGCTCCAAAATTCTATATCAGAATTGAAACGAGCAAAGCTGGATTTACCAGTAGCTGGTAAGAAACTTGTACATATGCAGATTTAGATATTTGGAGCTGTTCACACATTGCCCATTTTTAAAGTGTTAATTCATGCTGTTAAAAATTTTGCAAATATTTATCTCTTCATCACTGCATAGGTTTTGTTTTTTTTTTTTTCCCAAAAAAATATTTTACAGTTTAAAATCAACACCCATCATTTAATGAGTTTGTTCTTTTTTTGGTGTTTTGTTTACTGGTTGTAAGCTAATGGCAAAGCACTTTAAAACATCCCATGTTCTGATAATTTTATTAACTTGGATTTATAAAGTCTTTAAGATAGAAGATTAATTATCAAGGTTGCAAATTATTTGAAGCAATGGTGTTGTCTGAGAATCCAGACTGTTTTGTAGCTTGATTAGCTATGGAACAAACTTCAGGTCAGATAGTTTCTTCTGTTAGCCAAGTCCAGATTTTTAATTGTTTGCAGGTGATAGACCTTCTGGGTGTTTAATTGAATTATTTTCTTTGTTTCTTCTCAGCCTTTTGTGTTTGTGCTTTTTGGTTGCAGTGGAGATGGTTGTTTCGTGGGGCACTGCTTACGAAATGTGTATAGGATCTCTTCTTCCTGTGTTAAGATTCTATTATCTTTTCTATCCCTACCTCCACAATCTTTAATTGGAATTTTTCTTGTGATTATTCAGAGTCCTTTTTCTTTATTCTTGCTAATCGTAGAATAGTATTTGAAAAAGAAGATATGTTTTTAAAAATTTTAAAAATATGGCAAAATTACCTTAAAATAATTTTATTAAGTTGCTATGGTTAGCTTTCAGAAGTTAAGAAATGTCAGAATAAAGGTTGCCTATGTAGGATTGTCGTGATAATTTGTTCCTGAAGCTCTTTCATTAATGAACTTCATTTTTCTGTTTCTGTAGACCTTATTTATTGCATGCGGTATTGCGCTGTTTCAGGACCACTCATCACAAATAGATAACTGTTTCATCTGGTTCTTCAGCAGATCTGTGCCTCTGGAGTACAAACACTTTCTGTACGTTTGTTGCCCATCATCTTGGCTTCTTGTCAGAGTTTCCCATTTCTCTTGCTCCCTATTCCTGTGTTTTGCCCTCTTTCTGACTTTCTATAACATGTCTCCAGCATGCTTTCTCCCACCCACAATAGGTCTAAGTCTAGTTCCTGCTCGTCTGTCCGTCTGCTCAGTCGTCTTGGTCCTTCTCATCTACAGACTGTGTTCTGTGAGTCTGCAGTTCTCCATGTTACTGCGTGCACTGCTGCTTCCCCTTTCGAATCACAGCCTTCTCTCCATCCTTTTTCCACAAGCTAGGTTTCAGTCTTGACTTGTTCTTCAGAGCAAGTTGCTCTTTTCAGCATTACTCTTCAGCTGTGTGCTTTGTCAGACATCTTGTCGCAGCTGATAGTTGGTCATGATGACTAGATGTGAGCAAACACATCAATGAGCAACTTTGTCTTTTAGCATCAATTCCACTCCATCATGTTAAAGGAAGATAGATCATGGGAGTGCTTTCCATTAAATTTTAAATACAGAGTTCTCCCTGATTATGTTTGAACAGTGAGGGGGTTATCCCAAAAAACTTTAATTGTTTGGAGATGGGTAGATTTTTCATGGATGCGGTAAAGTAAATTTCAGCAGTGAGAAGTTTCTAGTTTCTACTTGAAACGGTGGTAGCTGAAGAGTTCAAAAAGATTTTTGTAGTTTGCTACATGATAGAGTTAATGTATCTTCCAGCCTAGAAAATCACATGCATGTAACTCGTGTTGAGAGTTTCTGCAGAAAATACAGAATTTACTGGAAATTTTCTTGATGGGAAAAAAAACGAAGGCAGAAAGTCTGTTCCTAACTTATTTATGTTTTAAGGCTTTTCTTTTGTGAGAATGTAAAATGCCTTCAAGTGAAATTTTGTTTGAGAATACTCTGGATTTTGACAGAAAATTAAAGGAGGCTTTAGGTGACATAAGAGCCATCTACCTTGCAATGCAGTAACAGAAAGTGTGAGACAGAAGGACTCTTCTTGTGGAAACCAACAGCAAAGGCTAGTGAATGCATCTTCTTGCCGAGACAGTTTGGCAATGGTATGAAAGTTGTTTGGTTTCATACTTTGTACACTTAAGTGTAACTTCTGATATGACTAGCTGACAGGATGGTAATTGTTTTGAGCCATATTGGTTCTTTTCTTTTGGATAACTAAAGCAACATCAATGACACTAAAATGCCTTTCCCCCCCTCCCCCCAACATGAATGAGGGAGGTTTAATATTAAAATAGGAAAAGCAAAGCTAAAGTTAAGTGT
This sequence comes from Aptenodytes forsteri, assembly GCF_000699145.1. Classification (NCBI taxonomy): domain Eukaryota; kingdom Metazoa; phylum Chordata; class Aves; order Sphenisciformes; family Spheniscidae; genus Aptenodytes; species Aptenodytes forsteri. Next base: position 960,982 of record NW_008796041.1, on the reverse strand, counting down.
ATTTTGGTGCTGGATGAGGAACTGAGCGTTTTTCTTTTTAATTTCAAAGTAGCCTGGGAAAGCCTCTCTGTGTGGTATATATTTTGCCAGGGGTAAATGGGAACATTACTTAACCTTTCACAAAATAAATATAAAATGCCTTCACCCTAATCCTTGGGAGTCTAGCTGATTTGTCTGCTGTTATCTGTAGTTGAGTGAGGCTGCCTCATTTGTTCTTCATATGAATTTCACAAGCCTTTGATTTTTTTTTTTTTCCTTTTCCCACTTTGATGTTCATTTTGGTTTTACTAATCACTGTCTTCAGGCAATAATATTTTTCTACAGGTTCTCAGCATTCTCTAGACATTCAGCTTTGTTCACGTGCCTGTCTGACTCTACTATCTTTACTACCTTCAGTCTCTTTTTAGTATTTTTCTTCTAATTTCATGTAAAACTTCTGGAACCATTATATGTCATGCAGATATACACAGAAAAAATACCAGACTGTTCATTTAAGTATCCACTGTAGCTTGAGAAAATAGTGTTTATTTTAGTTTTCTCAGCTGAAATCAAAGCGCTACTTCCTATCTTGTGCTTTTTTTTTTTTCATTGAGCAACAATTACACCTTTAAGAACTAAAGTAAAAAAGCATGTTAGGGAAAAAAAAAAATCTCCGTCTTACAGTTGCATCAGTATCAGTCATCCAGGAATAGCAGTGAGCTAATTAGGCTCAGTGGAATTTTCCATCTGGCATCCTTTGTTAGGCTGTATAGATTTTCCTGCCCTAGTAGAGTAAGCTCCAGTAGGATATTAAAAGAGGTAATAACTTTTTCGTTACTTTAAAGTGGATGTCTGCTTATGTCTGATGTAGCTTTCTCTGGCTTGCTTTCTCCATGGCTTCTCCCGTTGAATTAAGGAACTCATTGTTTCCTTCAGAGCAGAGAGGAAGGAAGGGACTTCGTTTAACACTTTCTCACTGATAAAACCCTTAAAATTCTCAGCCACAGCATGAGAATGGACGTTAAGGGGATCATGATAATTTTGGATGTCAGTGAAATGCTTTTGCCAATACTAGGGCTATTTTGCATAAAGCAGACCATGGATTTTCATTCCTCTTTGTGGCAATTTCTAGTCTAACTGCTGGCCAGTACTTAGCAACTACAACCTTCAGAGGATGGCTTGCAACTTAACTGCTGTTCTCAAAACCCAAGGTAGGCATCCCTGTTCCAGTGACTATGGAGACAGTAAACTGTATGGGTAAGCATGCTTGTTACTGGCAAGCCGCTTGGTTATCAAGCCCTCAGAGAGGCAGGCTGTGACAGCTATATGGTAGAAACGGCCCTTTAAGGTACTTCTCCTCTGACATAACCTCAAGCAAATTTAGTAGAAAAGGGAATTGGTATTTTCTGGGTCGCCTGGAATGTTATGGAGGGCGTCCACACCACGGCAGGTTCTTGAACAGCACACTCATCTAAGTCTGTATGACTCCTGTTTACATCTTCTCAAGGAGCCAGATCTGATGCAGAGCGGACAATCTCTTCCTTAATTCAAGGATGATGTCTAGAGCATAGTGAAAGGAGTTTTCTTGGTATACACCACTGATTTCCAAAATTTCTTGATGCAGATTCTTTGCTTGGCTGTTATTTAAAACAGCAGCAAAATTCTTTAAATGCTCACAAGATAGGGATAGAATTTCCAGCTTTGCTATAAGTTATTCTTGTAGGGCTACATAAATAATACAATTCTTAATAAACAATATTTATATATTAATAAATATATTTTTTTATCGTGTCTGACTTTAATAAACAAACATGTTTACCAGTGAAAGTTTCATATTCTACTTAAAAATATGTGGCTCAAAATAGTTTACTAATCTACTGCTTCATAAACAAGACAGTCAGGCCCACCTTCAAGGCTGAAGGCTCTCAGGTCTGTTCTTGAGACAATTTCTCACCTGCATTTTGATATAAGGTGTCCTGAAAAGGGAGGGCAGAGGGATCCTGGCTTGGATTTTTTTTGTGACTGAAAGCTTAATAGACCTTACAGCAACTGAGAAGGACTTAAATCAGAGATAAAGGTCTTGTACCTTAATTTTAAAGCAGTATTGGCAAATTTGGAATCTGCTCTTGTCCTTGTGATCATCTTAACTGTATTTGTGCGCATTAACACCAGCTTTAAACTCCGACTCAGTTCTTCTAGTTCTCCCAGTCTTTTCTGTATACTGGGAAAACTAGCTGAGTTTGAATCTTGCATTTGCCATAATTTTTAAATGTTTATCTGCTATTTATCTTTAAAGGTATTCTTTTATTAAATTTATTGTCACTATCTTTTATTCAAATATCTGTCTATTTTAAATACTCATCAGTGACAGTGCAAGAGTATATACTAGGTTGATAATCTATTAAATAATGTCTACTTTCTGCTGTTAATGCGCCTTTTGACAGGCAAAACAATAGAAATATGTAAGTCAGCTTGACTTTCCTGTTTCTGATGGTGTCTCTCTGTTGGTTGTGTTTTGTTTCAGAGAAATTTTGGATTTTTCACTTGTTCTTGAAGAATACACAAGTAGCTATTTCACACAATGCACTTCATATTTTAATAAACTAAACTAATTTTTCTGCCTTGTTTCTTGTGTGATACAACTACTTTACAATATTATGAAGGAAATTAATATATGGAATCAATACTAATATAATTAGTACATTATTTTCAGCAGTTCTAGGCATTGGCTTTGCATCTTCTAAAAATCTTTGCTGTTTAAAACTTGCATGCTTTTTAAAAATATGATCCAGAAAATTATGTTGGTCACTGTTCATATTCCTATTTTAAACTGACTTTTCAAGAAAGTATATTTTCTGGAAGAAATGTGGAATTAGGGATGTAAAGCGAAGTGGTTAATTTTAGAAATTTTTTTTTACAAAGGCAGCATACGGATGTACCGCTGGCCACCTGTATCTTCTGGTTGATGACCAAACTTGTTAACATCTCTATTGTTTATCTGTTTATCTAGATGTTTATAAAATAAGTTTTCCATACTGCCAGTACTACAAAAGTGACATAGCAGCAGAAAGGCAAACAGTGTATTTTGTTCTACCTTCAAGTTGTCAGGCAAGATTTCATTTTAGTAACTCCTTTGCCGATGATGGCATATAAAGGAGGAGGAGCAGAGGTTGACTTTCAGACAGCAGCTTGAGCTTCTAGTGCAGGCACTTAAATTTCTTTAAAATTCTCTTGGACTTGTAAACTGAAGAAGTAAGATGGGACATCACCGATGGAGGATAAACACAAAATATCAAGATGTAATTTTAAGAGTTGTTTTTATGACCATTACCATCCTCGAAAACTGTGTTAGAACAGTCAAAGTGCATGTATTCTGGTGCTGAAATTAAGGACTAGACTGTTATTCACTGGAGAGAGCACTTAAAGCACTTTACTCCAATTATATGTCTGCTGTTCAATGCATGAGGCTGTTAGTGCCTCCTGAAGCAATTATCTGTAAAAGTCTTGTAGTTGAGATCGACTTCCACTGGGTGGTGACCAAGACTTGTTAGAGCAGGAAGAAGTCAGCAGACTAAAACTTTCTTTAATGTGACTTGAATTTCTTATCTTTTGGGGAACAGTCAGATCTCCTCATGTTTGCTTTGCTTCTTTTCATGTCAGGTAATATGTTTACCAGCAGCAAACAAGCACCTGATTGTTCTTGTTTTGCTTCAGTTGTCTCCCTCTACTTCCATTTCTCTCCTTCCTCACCCATTTTTCACCCTATTTTCTTTGTTGTTTGCTTATTTTATGGTATACTGCATACAAGCCAACTAAATCGCTACCTTTCTTTTAAAGGAAAAAATAGAAAATCCTATAGTCCCAGCTCTGTAAATTCTGATATAAGCTATTATGTTTGTCTTTGGGAAAAGCCAGTAACTAAACTCTGTCTAGGAACCTGTTCTGTTGAAGGAAGAGGGGGAGAGGAGGATGAGAGTTACCCAGTTCTGCATCTCATGCAAGTACTGGCAACCTGGGAAAAAAATCTGATTGCCCTGTTTGCTTCAGAAGACAAAGGCATATTCGATGACTGTAGTGGTCGCTGCCAAAACAATCTCAGCTGAACTGGACAGATTTGTCTTAACTTCTAGTTTTAAAATGCTTTTAAACCTTGTGTGTAAACATCATAGATTGTATAGAAAAGCACTTGTCCCAGAAATACTTCTTGTAGAATTCAAATGTTTCTCCATTCCTCAGTCAGACAGGTATGTCCAGAAAGTGAATTAACTCAGACTTTGGATCAACGGTACAAACAGATATTCAATTGAATGTCCTTGAAAACATCCAAATAAAATTTCTGCGTGCTTAGGTCTGAGTAGTTTGAACAGTGAGTTTAGTTGAAGTAGTAAAGATGATGGTTGAGAGCTGCGTGTGAGGCTTTAGGCAGATTTGGAGTGGAAAATTGGTAGACGAAAGATATACGGTTTCTAAGAAGAATTGGTGCTTTCGCATGCTTCTCTGGCGAGCTCTTTGTTTACCTCTTAACGGTAGAGATGTTTGTTGTGACTTGGTTTCATTTGCCTTTGCATTGTAGTTTCTTTTCCTCAGCTTTTTGCTTTTATTACCTTTTTTCATTCTTTCTTGCCAGCACGCAGCATCATGGTTATCTTGCTATTCTTGCTGATAGTGGACTGCTTAAAGCATTCACGGACATAGTTTGCATGCTATTTTGTGCATTGGAGGAATGCCTCATTGTATTAATGTGCATGGTGATAGATTCGGTTATCCACTACTTGTTCAATTTTGTGGGTTTTTTTGAACTTCAGGAGTTTTTATTTGTTTTCAAAGTATTTGGTAGTTCCACTAGAAGTGACAGCTCTCTGTGTGTGTGTGTATGTATGTATGATCTGTATACTTAAATTAGAATTAAATATCTGTTTTGCAGTTTAAAACAAATTGGTTTTCCTTTAGAAGGTGACCAGTTTGCAGGATATCTTTGTGCTGCAGCATCATAGATCCTTATACAACTCTTTTCCTTCTTTTCAAAGTATTTGGTAGTTCCACTAGAAGTGACAGCTCTCTGTGTGTGTGTGTATGTATGTATGATCTGTATACTTAAATTAGAATTAAATATCTGTTTTGCAGTTTAAAACAAATTGGTTTTCCTTTAGAAGGTGACCAGTTTGCAGGATATCTTTGTGCTGCAGCATCATAGATCCTTATACAACTCTTTTCCTTCCAATGTTTTTTATGGCAGGAGGTGATGAGAGCTTAAGCATTTTTGAACCAGAACAAGGCCTGTGCTTCGCAGCTTTGATTACTTTGATTACTGAATTGAGTACCTCTAGCAATGTGGCCTTTCTTAAAGTTTCACATGCAGATGTGGTTGATTAAGCAAGCTGTGTCAGTTGTTTCTGTCTGAGGTCAAGTTAAACCAAGTTCTGTGGAAGCCCTGTGGCTAAGATTTAAAGCTGTATTTCTTCTTTTCCCCACTGACCCTCCTGCCACACGTACTCATTGTTCCATATTTTTGTTTTCCCTGGAAGAGTGCACTAAGCTCCGGTATTACCAGCCTATAAACATGGTATCATGCTGTTAGAATGGAGAGGTTTTCTTCTAAACGAACTATTGTCTTGGAACGCTTTGCTTGTTACTCAGTACATTAATTAATGTCGAGTTTTAACAGTTTCACAACAGACATGGTAAGACTTCTCTGATACTCATTTTACAGCTGTAATTCGTGTTATAGGATATATCATCTAGACAGTGCAGCCCACATATGCCTAGTTGTAGTGTGTTCTTTTACCCTGAAATGTGAACGAAAGATGACAGAAAGTAGTCTTCAAAGCAGCCTAGATAGAATTCAGTAAAAATGTCTGCAGTATTCTCACTTGGGTTTTATTAGAGCTTAATGGTAATTAAGAAACCTTAAGTGTGTGAAATTAAAAAACAAAAAACTCACACAAAACCCACCTTTATTGTACAACCAAGTATATTTCAAAGGATCTCGTATTGCTCTGTATGCATTTCTTAGAGTAAAAGCTGGAAGAAAGGAAATCAGTTCATGCTTTTAACTTCTTTGTACAAATGAAGGAAGCATTGCAGCTACTAGAGGAACTTGTCTTCAGTTTTTTGTATATATAGCTTGAATAGTTTAATTTCAAGCATGGAAGAAAATAAATCATTTTTCTAAAACATTCATTGCATACAAGGACAGAAATTAAATAATTTACAGCTGTTGAGGAGCCATTTTCTTATGCTATCCCATAACTACTATGGATCACCTGGAGGTTATAAATGGATTAGCAGCATATAAAGACTAGTTCTATATGATTTAGATTACAAGTTTTTGATATGTACTTTGAGTATTGTTTCTTAATTCAGACTTCATGCTATTTTAACATTCAAAATTAGTGAGACTGAAAGCACTGTAATGTATAGATCCAGTATCAGGAATATTTATTATGGGCAAAATTAACTTTTATTTAGAAGGCAAGAGCTTCAACTTTGCCTGACACTGTGTTTGGGGATGCAAATGGAATTAAGTGGTACAAATGCCTTTTGCCAAACTGAAGCAAGTTCAGAAAGTGAACTCCTGTTCATAAAGAACAGTTTTGAAGAGGCTGGTGCAGCAGACAGTATATTGCAGAGCTGTTAAATCATCTGTTTACAGCATCCATGCAACTCATTCCTCTGTCCCCTCATCTGTTCTTCCAATGGTGTGCTGCTGGGGAGCACGGGTCTACAGACCCATGCTCCAGATTTTAGCCTGATTTGTGAATAGTGGGGCCCTGCAGGGAGAGAGAACAAAGCACGAGGCTTGTAATTCCAAGAGCCACTCACTGGAGCCTAATGCTGAGGCGCTACCCCACCGTGTAACCTGCTGTACTGTCTTGCAACCATTTGTGTAGGTGTTCTCCATCACAGAGTATAGCGTGCCAGGTATATAATCCTGTAAGATGATTTAACATGTGGAATCTCCCCTTTGGGCACAAGTAACTGGGGAGAGGGCTCAGCACGAGTATCTTCCTTTTGCCAACTTGTAGCAAGGTAGACAGTGAGTACCTTCAGTGTAAGAGCATAGACTTGTGTATCTAAATAACTGTATGGTCATAATTGAGCAGAGGATAACTAGGGGAAAGTAAGAGTGGAGGGTTTTTCTACAGAAAGCCTGGGTAGGCTGTTTATTATATGTAAATGGAGGTTTCTGAAGTTATGTATTTCTAAAGGAAAGGGTAGGTTTCCATATGACCTTTGGCTTCATATGAAGACTTTGAGAATCAAGAAAAGGCTAGTTTAATTGTTTGGCAAAACCAGACTGTTTTTGTTAAGTACTTTTTATTTAGTTATCTTGTCACGACACATGGCGTCATTGTATTCTTCTCTGCTGTCCTCCTGCTATGTCCTAGCTGGCACAAACTGTAAGTTTTCTTTTAGTTTATATAGCAACTGATCTGTGATGGTAGTTTGTTATGCTGTTATAATAAATAATACTGACCTTGGCTGCTGGCTTTCCTCTGTGTATCTCTATCATGAACCAGTCATCAAAGATTGAACTTGTACTATTGACTGTAAAAATGAACATAGCTCACTTCTAACCACAGCACTCGTGTCAGGGATAGAGGCATTTGTGTGTATTCGCTCCTGTGAACCCATATAGATACATAAAAGGAATTTTAATTACAAATAGCTAGAAAGGGTGAGGTGCTAGCTGTATGATCTTTGATGATGGAGGAAGATTCTACAGTTCTTGTCTTAGGAAGAAGCAGGAATTAAACAAAATTATTTTACTAACAGCCATTTTATATAATTTATTTTGCATAACATCTAAGCAAGGGTAGCCATTTCTTTTTTTTTTTCTCCTTACAACAGAGCTTTTGCTTAATAAATAGATACAGTGCAGGATTTGTTTGGTAATGCTGACTTTAAAAGTTTGTTTATTTTTTTTGAAATACTGAACATCAAATAAATTAAATTTAGATTAATGAATTTAATGAGAAGTATGCGACCTTTTCTGCTTATAATGGGAAAGTAATGTATTACACCATTAAATAAGTTAAATGCAAGTGGATATGGTAAAAGACTTTGAGAATATGAAGGGCGTTGACTGCTAAGGAGAAAGACTGCAGTGGAAAATTTGATGTAAATTGTTCTATGAGCAGCATCAAACAGTGAAGCACTTCTTTATTCTTTCTGTAGTGGCAATGTGGATTGTTCTGGGTCCCCACATAACTGATGTTTACCACTGGCTGTTGTGATGTGTTGAGCTCCAGTCTTTCCATTCATATCCTAGTTCTGTAAATGATGTCCTTGTGTTTGGCAAAACTTGTCCATTGAACACTGAATTGAAATCATGACGTAGCCAATATCAGTATTAGCTACTTCAATTGTTCTATAACTGATAGAAAACTGAACCGAAAAAAATACGGTTCTGTATAGAGTCTTTTAGTTATACTGTAGCTTTTTAATACTGAGGAAGAAATTTCTAGGCAGGGGTTGAGGGGGAACAAGGACTTAACTGTGCAGATGTTAATGAGGAGCTCCACCCAAAAAAAGAAGTGAGAGAAAGTTCAAAGACGTCTGGTAGGAAGCTTGTGCATGTGAGTAAGGAGCTGATAGTATAGCTTACCAGAGGTGAACATTAAAAGATGAATGAATGGAAGACAATAGATAGGGGGAGGGATATTGGGAGGGATTTTTAAAGTGGGTCAAGTAGTTTACTTAATGTGACAGGGACAGCGTGAGGAGGGTTACATACAGAGTAGGTACTGTAACCGAAATGTCATCTAGGAAAAGGATTTTTTTTGTAGCAGTGTCATGAATGAGCAAAAGCTTGGCAAGATTGCATCAGCTGTAGAAAGGAAGACTAGAGTAACTGGTTGATATGAGAGCCTAAACAAAATCTTTGTTCAATGTCAGTATACAGAAAAACCTTTGAGGTGTTTAGCAGAATGGTGATCCAGAGAGAGGCCCAGGGTACGAATAGAGTTCATAGCTATTTTTGCTTGCATGACCAACAGATCAAAGACAACTCCTGTACAAAGGTGAATTTATGTTATTACTGTTCTTGTTTTAGGTAAAGATGATGAATTTCCAAAGAAGCCATTGGGGCAGATTCCATCAGGACCTCAGCCTGCTGTGCTTAACTCCGCTCCAGTGCCTAATGGGCAGAACAGCACTGGTACACAAACAACAAGAAGGACAGAGAGGAGACCATCCCCAGGAGAAGAACCAGAAAGTTCACCAAATAACCGAAAAAGAATTAATTCACTGGAAAAGAAACCTTCCTTAAAACAGCAGAAGACTCGACCAATAGAGACACAAAGTAGTATGCCTAAGAACGAGGTAGATACCAGAAAAAAGCCTCAGCCAACAGAGCAAGACAATTCGAGACAGTATAATAATGCAGCTGCTAATCAAAATTCTAATGCTACTTCAAATACAAGACGGGAATTTGTACCTAAGTGGAATAAACCATCTGATATCAAAATAATTGAAAAGACTATGAAACTCACTGCAGAGGTGAAAGGAAGGCCAATAAACCATTCAGTTTCGGGCCCACCACCAAGTCCTGGAGAAACGCAGCCTTTGAATGTAAAGCAAAAGATGAGGGTTTTGGATGCTGATGAAGGTAAGCGAGGGTCTAATGCTTCTCAGTATGACAACGTTCCAGTAGTTGATAATGAGAATGAGAATCTTGTTGAAGAGATGCTTGAGAGGGCTCATACACAGAGCCCTAGGCACATCACGTATTCTAATAGTCCAAGAAAGCAAACTGAAAAAATACCAACTCCACTAAAAATACCCAATAATTACACCTTCACTTCACAACCCAGATCTCCAAAATACTCATCACAATCTGATGGACCACCTCATGGACTGAATGTAAAACAGCCACTGCCATGTTATAGTAATCCACCTACTTACCATGGAAATTCTCCCAAGCATGTTTCCAGTATAGGCAATACAAGTTCTGTACCTCTACATTACCATGGGAATCGAACCAGCCCTTCTGGTAGGCCATATGGTTCTTTTATTTCAGTAGATTATTCTCCGGATAAACTACAAATGAATTCCTATCCTGCCAGTCGCCAAAATCCTCTTCCACCAACCCCTGGTCAGATAGAAGTAGCCCCTGTCGATGCTTATACCAGCAACTCAAGGTCCCCCACAGGTGTCAAATTCATAATCCCTCCAGTGGATTATTTACCAGAAGATAGAAAGTGGCCAGATGCGGCGTATATTTACAGAGATGAACCCTACAGGCAGCCCTGGAGCCAAGACGTTAACAAAGGCCACTTGGATAATTTCCAGAAATATCAGCATTTTCAGTCAACGCCTTTTCAAGACCATAGTCTTCCTGCTGTTTCTGTGGATAGTCCAATAAGATACAGGACTTCACCAGCCTTTGAAGAGCGTGGTTCACCACAATACCAATATTCAAGCCCATCAGCTCAAGCCCAACACTATCGAAATAGAAATGATGGATTGTCTATGCATGAATCTGTGCTTCTCTGAGAATCTGTCTATACTTAGTAAAATGGCAAGAACCAAAACCTGTTAAACATTACTGTGTTTAGTAGTAGTCCACCTCAGTTCTTCTGTGAAACGCGGACAGTTCGCGTGCCTCTCAAAAATAACAACGCTATTTTAAAGATGTTTCAGACTTTCATTGAAGGCTAGTTGAGTTCCTAGACTTGCATTGAAGCTATTGAAAGTGATCTGATGCACATAGACATAGCAATAAGATCATATACACAATATGGTTAATACTGTCACTGTTCCTTACGTTTAAATAACTTGTGTTATGATCTTTCTGCCTAAAACCTGTAACACATTTACAAGTTTTATTTTAACTGACATTGTTAATGCACTGTATAGACGTGTGTGCGCGCGCGTGTGAGTGTGCACTTATAATACACAAATGCATATGGGGAAAGAGCTAAAGAGTTTAAATGTAAATGCATTTAACTTTGGGCAAAGCTTGTGAAGTACTTTTATTTCATATTAATTTTTCTTTGTAATTTATTTGAGAAGCCATTCATTTTGAATGGGAATTTCTGTCATTTTTATACAGCTGCCTCAGCATCCCAGTATCTGTTCTGGGCAGGAGAGATGCTTTGGGATTATTAATTTAATCTTATGTGAGAGTTAATTTCCTCTCCTTTGACTACTGTTTGTCATTTTCCTCAGCAAGAAGGAGCAGGCAGGCAAAAGCAGAAAGCCAAAAATGTCTCTCTAATCTGGCTAAGAAATGGTGCTTAAAATTCAGGGCAGTCTCTAGTGTTTTGGGTGCATCAAAAGTGGGGAGTTTTTATCTTCACACCCAAATCTACCTTCAGAATGTTGTCCTATATGCAAAATATTGGAGCACAGTGAGAGTAATGCCAGATACAGAAATGGTGCTGCACCCTTCACTTTTTGCCATGCTGTGCTGTCAAACTAAACAAATTGGTTGCAGGGCCAAATCTCACGGGTATCGGAGAATGACCAGCTCCTTGACACTCTTGTGAAGTACACGCAGGAGTCTGAGATTTGGTCGAGGCTTGACATTCCCTGAGCTGTGTGAGTATGCAGTGTCCCTTCTCTTAAGCTCTGTCATGTCAATTACATTTTGTTTTGCCCTTTTTTACCCCAAAGAGCTGGTAGGTTCATGTCTGTGATTGGGCATGTGCTGCTGTGCTATCAGGCTGCTGAGAGACTGTGTGGTGTTTTACACGAAAATGATCCTGACTGTTAATAGGAAGCTTAGACTCCTGGTAATGTAAGTATTTTTAATTAGTGTTTGCAGCCTTTTCTACTTCGTGTTTTCCTTTCCTTGACTGTGAATTGGGGGTGAAAAAAAAAATGCAGGTGAAGTGGCACGTGTAGGATACAGTCCTGCGAGCTGCTGGGTGCTGCGTAGTAAGTGCTGAATGCACTGACCTCTCATTGTAACCAATGGGAGTTGAGGCGGATAAGGATCTCGCCAGAAGAGGTCCTTGGAGTGCTTAACAGAGAGATTTTTCTAATACGTAAGTACCAAACATTGGTATCAACACCAGATTTGGGTGGTTGGAAGGTTGTGCTATTATCTTTTGTTTTGTAAGATTTGTTAACTGAAAATGTAGAAATGGATATTTTTTTTTTTTCCTTTAAAGAATGAGCTTTAGTGCCTATAATTGCTGCAGGTTGGCTCTGTAAGTTTTAAGGTACAGAAGTAAAACAATTTTTACAAATGGAGGTAACATTTGCTTAGTATATTTCAAAAACTTTTTGTGTATATAATGTGTCTGATGTAATTTTTAATGAACTGGGTAATTTTGTATTTTAAAAATTGCAAACCGCAGCAAAGTAACAGTAGCAATACACTACACTGAAACTCTAAACTAAAATTGTGAAGATAAATATGACTTGGGCTTACCTTAGTTCTGATTGCTTACAGCAGCTTAGAAATGTATGTATATAATATTGTGGCTAAGTGTAATAATCTCAGTGTTTAACGATGGTTCTGTAATTCATAACAAAGCTGTACAATTTATTTGTGCAAGCAACACAAGGCTCCAAAATATGTATCAGCAATACTGTATACTGTAGATTTTTATATATAAAATATATACACACTATTTTCTTATGTCATCTGCAACAGTTTTATAACTGTGTATCCTATTTTTCTGTGACTGTATTTTTAACATGTTAAAATAATAATAATTAAGCTTATGTTGCTTTGTCTTTATTTTTAATTATCTGATTAGCTCAAAACTGGATTTTTGGTCTTCTCAGCACAAACAAATGCTTTTCGTAAGTGAAGTGTGCGTGTATATATATTTGATGTATGTCCTATTTAATTTGTACTTGTTTATTTTTAGACTAAGCAATATGGATACAATCTACATAGTGCTTTTGCATTATTATAGAAGCAGCAAGATTATTGATTATAGTTTACTACGCTGCTAAACCTTAACCTATGATTTGTGAAAGCTAGGAGTATAAACTGTGATCATAATGTTCTGGTTTTGTTCTAATAATCTCACCCAATACCAATTCAAGAGAGGAGAATTATTGGCATGAGGGACTTGCAAAGTTGCATTGATCAAAGTGCAAAATAATAGTTTGACTGTGGCTGCCGTATTCAAGATTCAAGAGAGGAGAATTATTGGCATGAGGGACTTGCAAAGTTGCATTGATCAAAATAATAGTTTGACTGTAGGCTGCCCTGTGTCTGTCACATGTTTAGAGGACAGTATAGAGCTTTTTTTTTTTAAAAAAAAAGCCTTGTGTAATCTGTTTGTAGGGCAAAATACACTTTTATCTTCATTTAACTGGACAAACCAAACTAAAGGTACCGCCAGGTTCAGATCTGTCATTCATACCAGTAACAAAAAACCCCTTGATGCAGAGTAAAGTGCGATACAGCTGTGCCGGTATCTTGCTGGTAGAGGGAATCATCTCAGCGTAATGGATTAGATATCCTCATGAGAGCTTTTCTGTCACTGTTTTCTTTGGTCTGCAAACAGTCAAGCAGTAAGTATCAACATAAAATACTTGAGACCTTTTCTTCCCATGGTTTCATAGTTTTCCAAAATTTGCCTGCTTTGAGCTGAATGAACTGTAGGGGTTTTGCCCAAGTTAGTTGTCATGGCTCTCCTTGTGGTTAGTGAGACAAGTTCAAGGTAGGGTTTTGGAGAGTGATTAATGCCACACTCTCTTCACTAACACAGAACAACACAGAAGACTAAGTAAGGATAGATGTCTAACTTCTGTATGGCAATAATTAAGTGAAATTAAACTAATTAATTAATTAAACTTCAGGGAGACCTTATTGCAGCCCATCAGTACTTAAAGGGGGCTTATAAAAATGATAGACTAGATATAAGGAAGACATTTTTTACGCTGAGGGTGGTGAAACACTGGCACAGGTTGCCCAGAGAGGTGGTGGATGCCCCATCCCTGGAGACATTCAAGGTCAGGTTGGACAGGGCTCTGAGCAACCTGATCTAGTTGAAGATGTCCCTGCCCACGGCAGCGGGGGTGGACTAGATGACCTTTAGAGGGCCCTTCCAACCCAAACTATTCTATGATTCTATGATTCTAATTAGAATTTAAGAAGAAGAGCAAATCCCTCTAGTGGTATGCTGTGGTCTTCTGTGGTTGCTTTTCCTTTCACCCTGATGCCATACTAGATTAAATCTAAAGACTTCAGTGTTGGACTGAAGCATTTCAGTCTTCTGCAGTACAAATTGTGGCCATGGAAAAAAGACAGGAAGGATTGCGGTATCACTGGGTACTCCTAACCTTTTTGATGAGTGGGATGTGATTACATGATCAAATTGCTTATCTCTATAATCAAGCCATGTTATGCTCTACAAGTGAAGATAGAAGCCATCCTTGCTCCTTCCTCATCTGACCTGGGGAAGATTCTTTTGACATCAGATTTGGTGATGAGTTTGAATCTAAGCATCCGCTCACTCGGGCATCTAAGGAGGAGAATCCGACCTCAGGAAAATGATCTTACCCTTTTCCTCTCCCCAGATCCAGCTGTGGCCTGTCTGTAGTGCTTCAGGGAAGGCGACACAAGAAAGAGAAAACCCATTTAGCCAGAAGTCTATTAAGGAGAGTATTCCCTCCTAATCCCTGCTGATGGCTACCTAAAGCTTTAAAGCATGATATTGCTTGCAGTTGTTTGAGAATGATCGGACCAATGTAGGCAATCCTGTTTTTCCCAGGGCCACAAAGGACGGTCCTTCACACATGTAAATGTCGGTTACCTTCATAATACCTGACAGCAGGTTTAATCCCTTACTGTAAAAGTAACTGCTATATCCTCACTACCAATGAAAGTTTCAAGACAAATAGTAGGGGATTTTTAGAAATCTTGGAAGTTGCAGAGGAGAAATATCTTGTTGTTAGTCAAAGATACACCTTTGTAATAAACCACTCAGTAATTCCAAAATTGGATGCAAAGAGTAAACAACATTGAAATGTCAAAAGACAGAACAGCCTTCCAGTGTGGGGAAGCAAATCCAAAGCTTCCCTGAGGTACATACACATTTTCCAGGGAGATTTCTCTCAAGAATCCTATCCTGAATTTCACATCATCCTCAATATGACTTTGAAATGGACTTGCAAATTACAGACTTTTTTTTTTAATCTCCCCCTTGGGTGGCATTATAGTGCATGCACAAAGAGGAATACTATTTAAAATATGCCGTCAAACGCCCACCATTTCATTTCCATCAGAGTACATTCTGCTTTCAATACTTCAGTGAGAGGAAAATATAATCTTTTTTTGTAGTCCTTTAAATACTGCATTTTTGTAAAGCTCTGTAAACGTAGCACAGTTTAACAGTTACTTAACCAAGTATAGTTTAGGCTCCTCTTTAGATGGCATAAAGCTACTGCATAGTTTGCTGCAGGTTTTTGTTGTTGTTGGTTTTTTATTTCTTTTGGGGAATATTAAGATAATCCAAATGCTTTTAACAGCAGAGTTGCAATGAGGAGATGACTAGGCCAGCAATTGAAATTGGAAATATAATTGCAGTTGTTTCAGGATAGCCTTTAAGTGGTTGCCAAATCTGGTGAGCTGGGGAAAAACATTGTTTTCTGGCTTCTATGTGCCGAGAGGACTTCTTACTGCAACAGGGAACGCGTAGGTCCCTCTCCTGAGTGATTTGATTCTCTCTGCTAATGCTGACTGCCTCTCTTTGTGCTTATGGAGTTAATATGTTAGTAGAAAATCAATGGTGCTTTTAGAAGATCCAAAACCACATGTTCTGAATAATCTGAAAATGAACATAATCTTGTTCTGGCTTTTCTTTCTTCCTCTTTTTTTTTTTTTGGTAGTGTTTATTTTACTGATGATTTTATTGTCAGCCTTGTCAAGGTGAGCTGTGCTTGATTCTTCTGTCTCCTTACTTACTCTGATAATGTGCCAACTCGTGATTTTCAGAGGTTTTGTGATGTCTTTTTGCTGCTGTTTCTGCTGTTCATTGGGAACATGATAAAGCAGTTAATATCAGAGGTTACTGTTTGCCTCTTCAGCTTTTCCTCTCTCCAGGCTGTGCAAATTAAAAAAAAAAAAAAAAAAAGAAAAAAAGAAAAAAATAATTTATGTTCTCAATATTATAGTTGGTCAGAAATTCTCCAGAAAGGTGTTTTTTCTGACAGAAAGCAATTTAATTTAGCAATTGGTGAAGGATGCTGTAGTCTGGAGGCACTTGTACAGTCTCTGCAATCCAAAGTTAGAGGTTGCTTCTGCTCGGTGTCAAGCAACAAAAGCTGTATTACACGCAGGGCCAATCAAGCATTTTTTGCGAAATGCTGTATTGTGCCACAGAAACGTGCCAGCTCAGACTGGCAGTAGGTCAGATGTAGCTCTGACATGCTTGAATTGGTTAGGTAAATATCCCCTCATTTCCTGATAATATGTTGCTTTTGTCAGATTTTCTGCTCAAAATGAGATGAGGCAGAGAATTGAAGCCTGTGCTTTGAATGAAGACGCCTGTGCTCCTGTCCTGACTTAGGAGACCTAGAGCTGATTTCTGGTTCAAACCACGCACTTTGAGCGTTGCATTTGCAAGTTCAACAGTATCTTCTAGAATCATTTGCAGTATTGTCCCTTAGGAAAAAACAGTTCTCTCTTGGTTTTTTTTATAACAAAGAGCTCTGTTAGATTATTTTGTCTGATCTGTGCCTTGTTTTTAAGCTTACCTGTTCCCAGACTTTTTCCCCAAAGATAACTCAGTTGACAGGGTGGGCTGCGTGTCACTGAGAGTGACACCAAAGGTAGTAAGTGATCTCCAGTACTACCATCAGGTAGGTTGGATGGTATTTTCAGGCAGGTTGGCACTCAGCTATCAAAACTGGGTTTTTGCAAGTGTAAGTGGAAAAGTGGGAAGTGGAAAAGCTTTACTGGCTGAAGACTCTGCTTGAACCCAGCAGTAATGTGGGTTTTTTATACTACAACTCACAAAGTTTAAAAGCAAAAGGGCTGGATTTTCAAAGGTGGTGATGCTTAGCTGCCTTAATGTTTGGGAATGGAGTTGGGATTCTTGTATATAGCCTGTTTCTAGTAAACCCTGAGCTTTCTTCCTCTGAATGTTGAGCAATACCTTGGCTGAAGCGCATCATGGAGAACCCATACTCTCAGAAAAGGAGGAGTTGAGTCCATTCTGCAAGTCGACAGGTTTCAAATTACTGGACACGTGCTCTGTAAAGGTAACCTAGAACAAACTGGGTGTCACTGTATTTTTTTAAAGTGGTTTTAAAACAGTCCTCTTGGCCTCAGTCTTCCTTAGAGGCAACTCATCAATCAACCTTTCACTCTCTAAAGAAAGTGACTGTGTTAGAAGATCTTTATTTGATGTCAACTAATGCTGTGGGCATCGGACATCCTTCATTTGTTCAAACTTTGTGTCTGTAACTGCTGATATCCTTCACAGCTCTGTCCCCTTCTGTTCCCCAGGTTTTACTGTGTCAGATTGTTTCCCTCACAGTTATTTCAGTTCCAGTAGAGATGTCCACCTGTTTGCTACTCCAGTGAATAAGTTTCCTTTCCAATTCTTACGTCACCTTGTCATGGGCTACCTGCTCCGTATCAATTCACTGCATTCTCCAGTCCATCTCAAAGTCTGTCTTCAAGTTGCAGCGCTGTCACTTTGCTTTGAAGAAATCACTGAAAAAGGATAATGTACATGATTTGGAGACTATAAAACAGAAAATGGCACATATGACTATAAAAGCCAATCACAAACACTTTAGAAAGGCCTATCTGGTGCTTGTGCTGTGCTTTACAGTATGCAGCACCTGTATCATGAAAAGTGATATAGGTGCTTATATTACATATTATCTAGTTAATTGGAAGGACTGGGACAATAAGTGGCTTGCTGAGTTTTTTCCCTCAGCGATACCTTGCTTGAGTGGGAGGTTATGTCCATGATTTGAGATCTTTATGCTGGCCAACACGAAGGAGCAAGCCAGTCTTTGTCGGGTGGCTGAGCGCAGCGCTCTTTGTAAATATTTAATCACATATAGTGAGTAAAGAAAGAATGGTCTCTCATAGCCATAGAATTAGTACGCTTACAGCTATAGAAAGTCATTTGTAGCTGCTGGAGTTCATCCATTGTGCAGAGCTATTCCTCAACCTTTTTGATGCTATAAATTGTAATTTTGCTATGTAACGTGTAAAAAATGTAGCATTAACCTCAGGTGTTCTCTGTGCTGTGCCAATTGCGCGGCTAGGTTGTCAGCATACGTCCTGCCTGCAGCCGTTGTTTTACTGATGTGCTCAATTTCTGTTCAGCACGCCTAGTCTCGCAGTGAAAGAAATAAGCCCCTTGTCTCCTCTAAGTATTCATGGCTCCTCCTGGGTGCTGGTTGTGGAGGTTTTTTTGTTTATTTGTTTTGTGACAAAGCTTAAGGACATACTCAATTTTCATAACATCTTCTCCTTGTCCTCCCTGCTCTGTCCAAATAATGCCAAACACTAACGGAGAGGGGAAGATCATAAATTCTCCTTGGCTTAAACATCTGCAGACTCGACCTGCTGGAAGTTGTGCAGCTCTATCTGCTCCCCACAGAGAAAAGTTCTGATGGCAAAACTTCGGGCAAGGAAGAAAATAGTTTTGCTCTTTAAATGCCATTATAAAAAAAAGCATGATTTCAGTGAATGGGTGGGATGTCACGCTGTGCACACATTTATCATTGTAAATGTTATGTCTGAAAGGCTTTGAAATGCTTTCAGAACTTGTGATTTTTGCGCACATAAGCAGATCACTTTTATTATAACCCTCTTGTTATACTCGATAGGGTTGGTCAGGTGGTGTTTTTCCCTGTTGATTTAAGTGGTTTCTTACAGAGGCCTTCAAGTCCCAGCGTAACATTTCATGCAACCCTGATAATTACTTTATTATTAACTCTAAGGATAGACTCCCTTGTCTACCTCCCCTTTAGAAGTGAATCATGTTCTGATATTCAGAATGACCCTAAGCTGAGATCTCAAATTTCCTTTCCAGCTGGACTAATGGGGCTTGTAGGAGGGAAGCCAAACTTCCACGACTTCTAATTATCATCAGATTGGATTAATAAAGGAAAATTACTTTACCCATCCAAAGATGGAGAGTTAGCTATACCTTTGAAAAGACTTGTCAGCTACTAACAAGGTAGTTGAACTGGACTTGCTTATTTTTTAAGTTACCTCTGTATATCATCCTCTGAGTACCGTACACAGAAGGATCCATCCTTGTGTGCACCATTTGCTGGAGGGGGTTCAGCAAAATCTTAGTTGACAAGTTGGCCACCTCGGTAGATGTCTCCAGAGGTAAACCAAAGACTGTGTTTCCATCTACGAGCCTAAGCCACAAGCTGTGGAGGTCATTGGGGGTCTATAAGTAATTTTAAAGGGTTTTATATTCAGAATAAGGAAGGTGAACTGCCTGAACTCACGTCTTGCAATTCTTTTCTCTTTAAGCAATACAGTAGCAGTCAATTGCCGTGGGGTTGGAATTGTTTCCAGCCATAAAGCAAACACTCAACGTTTATGCAGTGCTGAAAGAGCACTCTCCATGATGGTACTCCTGTGAGGGAAGTTGGGTCTAATTATTTTAAATGGCTGAAACAGGTCAAAGAGCTTGTGTCCAACTTTTCAAGTGACTTAGCACCCACTCTTCTTCATAGAATTCGAGGAGCCAATGTCCAAATTGCTTACGAAGGCAAGGAAGAAATCCTATCTTTATATCCTTGGCATTTAACAGATGCTCAGTTTTACTGTTAGCCCAGAGCTGAGCCACTTTATAAAACCTTCCCAGCCTGCATCTTCTGACACTTCCTTTCTAGTGTTGTTTATAAGACAACCCTGCAGCCCTTTTATTTTTAACTCTATGTGTTAATGATGGGAACTTTTAGGGAGAAATTCCATCTCTGCTTTTTTGCCTTTGCTGGGAAAAAATAATAAATGCTTGTCAGCCTAACAAGATGCAAGGTGTCTCCCATGCTTTGCAACTTTTAATTCCTCGGGTATATTTGTAACTGTACTTTGTTCTGCTGAACAGAATTTCTCAAATATTTTTTATCCAATCATTTTGTGATAAGTCTCGTCTGACCTTTTGGACTTACTTTTGGCTTGAGGCATTGTTTTTCGGTCACTAGCTGCTTTGTTTCTCTACCAACTAGGAACTGAATTAGACCTAGAGGATGCTGTTGGTGCTTTGAGGTGGGTATACCTGAACCTCCCACTACAGCGAGCTTACAAAAGAAAATGAGAATGGCTTTTTGAATTCAAAAAGCTTTATTAGAATGTCAGCTAGAATACTTAATTATCTTAATTTGCTCTTCATCGCTTTGAATTCTTTCTTAAATATTTAAGCGCTCTCTGCCCTTGCCCATTAAATCTCTTCCTGTGCAGGTCTTTTCCTCCAGGACTTAAGTCAACCCAGCCGTGTTTTTCTGGGTTATTGCAAGCTCTGAGCAGCCCCCTCTCATCCAGAGAGTTGTTGCCATGGGATGTCTACTCCCTGCCCCTCTCAGCAGTTTTTTAGTCTCTCTGCAACCCTGCCTAGTCTTTCCTTGCCAAGTTTTCGCGCTCAGCCCCTTCTGCTACCAGCCCACCCTCCACTTGTGAAGCTGTCTTCTGTGTAAGCTCGGTCACAGGCAGCACAGGGACAGTCGTCCTCTGTTGCACTGCGTCCTGCCCGCCCTGATCACTGTCATCTTAACCATGCCAACTGCGAAACCACCAGCCACAGATGCACAGCAAAGGTTGGTACAAATTTGGATGGCTCTTCTTGCCTGAAGTCTTCCCAAGCTTTCCTACTTCCTAGCTTGTGCTTGCATGGGGCTGGAGAGGTCTTTCTGACCTGGAGAGGAAAGCCTTCCACGGCAGAAGTTCGGTCCCCCAAGACTAAATACAGAGTGCATGAGTCCACTGAGCTCAACAGAGCGAGTATATTTATGTATGGGAGAATTTTTCATAAGCAAAGTGAAATACCCATCAGTCTTTGCATGTTTGGTGCCCGAGATTAAAAACATTGGGGAGGTCTTCATACCTGTTAGTAATGCATTTCATGCAGTGTTGGCACTGCACAAACAACTCTTCCTGTGTCTGATTTCCATTTTTCTTTTAAATTACATTTCTTTAATCTTTAATTTCATTCAGGGTTGTTTGGGGTTTTTTTTGCATACACAGATGCGGGATGATGCTTTTATGTCTGTTCAGAAGTACTGAACTAAGTGTTGGTTCTCTGAGTTTCTGTGCATGATACTAAATATTTTTGTCTCCAAGATAGATGAACCTGTCGCTCTGTAACATGTTTATCAATTCACCCTGAAAAACATTTTTTTATTTTTTTATGGGAGTTTTTTTTCTGTAAAGATGTTGTTTAAAAGCATGTATTTGAAATGAAATTTTTATTGTAACTGCTCCAAGAGGTTCAAAAACCTCATAGCCTTGACATCTGAAGTCTTCCAGAACAAGCTAAGTGGAGTGGGCTCTGTGTTTGAAGTGCCAGTACAATGCAAAGATGTAGCAGAAGGGAAATGAATTGTATTAATTCTAAGAAACTTATATTTCTGAAAGTTCTTTACAGCTTTGGTTCAGAGGTCTCAGATATAAAGGAGCATTGAAATCAAGGGCGAAGATGCCAACAAAGGCTTGTGGAAGATGGAGGACCCAGACCTCCTATGAAAGTGAGACTTCTTCACTCAGGCTTCTTTCAGAGAAATAACAATAATAATAATAAAAGCACTCAGCAACATCTCTGAAGTCTCTGGTCTCTGAGACTAAAAGGATTTTTTTTCATTGGCAATTAAACATGGTCACGGACAGTTGTCACACGAGGTACAGTCTGTGTTTGTGACTTTGGTTGCCTAGTAAGGTCATCACTTGCCACTAGACAGGCAGGATCTGGCTGTGTGTACCTGTTATATATGCATACATAGAAATTATTGACCTGCCTTGCCTATGAGTTTTTTCTCAGCAGTATTTGATGTGATTCTTATGGATAATGAAAACTTTCAAGAACATATCTATTATTTGGCTGTAAAATGGGAACAAATCAAGGGAACTTGGACATCTTCCAGTTCTCTGCTTCTAGTTGACTCGTCTTAAAACTTACAGCTGTTGTAGTGCTTAAATGTTGTCTCAAAGAATAAATTTCCAGAGTAGAGAGCAGATTTACCACTAACTTCCAAAGAGCCGCTCCCCGCGTGCAGGTAAGTATACGGTGGCTTATTCCTTCTTCAAAACAGAAGAACAGAAAAGTGGTATCTTTATGCTGTGGAGTTAATGAGTTTATTGTTCTTAGTTCTGTGGTTTGCAAAATTGAGGATACGCATGTGCTTTTCATACCGGTGTGTTTTAGAAGAGAGTAAACTGTTAATATGCCTCGGGAGTGCCCATGCAGAGCTCCTTGGGAGCAGCTCTGTGCAGACTACCAGGCTGCTTTCGATGTAGATGAGCCCTTACTTGTCCTTGACCTTGGACTTTTGCCATCCTATATCTGCAAACTACTTTGTTTGGAACTGTAATTAATGGCTGTTAGACTGGTGAGTTTGTGCTACGTATCACAGGTCTTTAGTATTTTTTTAATTATTTTTTTTAATCCCAAACTCAAAATCTTTGGCTCAATAAGTGTGTTAATATGAAGTACTCATGAAACTAAACTCTTGTCCCCAGTTGAACTGAGACCCCTATGGCAGAAGAAAAATCACATTGCTTTGGCTTCTAATTCTTTGTTGATAAAATCCCAAAGGCACCCTTCCTGGTTCCCAGAAGGATTTCCTTGTGTTTGGTTATGTTTGAATCGATTTACTTGTATTGTGATGAACTAACCCCAAAACCAGTTTATTTTGTAAAGCTAAGTTCTGATCATTTGCTAACATCCTATCTATTTGTGATCTACAGAGATTTTTATATGAACATCTAGAACATTGATAAAATATTAAATAATATTGAGCCAAGAGTTAGTCCCTGGGGGAATCTGCTGGAAAAAGCCCCACCGATTCATCTCTCCCACTAATGCGATTACATAAAGTTGCCTTTTTATATCAGTGTTTACAATTTTAACATTAACATCTACCAATAAAGCTGTACCTGACACTTGGGATTTCTTTGTTTCAAGTTGCCTTCTTTATTATGCTTAATTCTTGAAGTTTATAAAGTTTTCATTGAATTCTGGAGTCTCCATTATTACTTGTCTATATTTTCAACCTGATTGAAACTCTTTGCCGTTTCCTGCTCTGCTTTTTAGCATTTTTCTTTATTGAAATACTTGTTCCTTTTAACTAGATGGATTTTTTGCAGAGCATAACTTTTTACGTGCCTGGGTTTTGTTGGTTTTTTTTTTTTTTTTACTGTCAGGTGGAAGACCTTGAACGACTTACTGCTTATGTATCTCCTGCTCCAAATGTAATGTTCCCAGTTAGGTATGCCAACAATTCCCTTATGCTTTGAAAAATTTGCCCTTAAAAATTCCCAATAAGCTTGTGTCGACTGTGTGTCCGGCTACACACAGTGAATTGCACCAAGTCACAACTGTCAGCACCGAGGCCAATGCTAGTTCCTTGATAAATTATTTACTCCTGGGAATTTAATCTGATCAAACTGTCCCTTGATTCTGCATGCCATGAAACTTATTCCCCCGCCCCCAAAACTCTAAATTTTGTCAGGTAGCCACAGGCTATGTCCAGCAATGCTTGCTCGTGATATATTAGCTTTCCTTTCTCTACATTATAGACCAATTTTTAAAGAATAATTTGCCCTGTTGTCTCACGACACTTCGCTGTGTGTTACAGATGCCAGTCTTTTACTGCTTATAATGTTGAGTATTCAAACGCCTGGGAGTCCGAGTCTGAATGTCTCGGAGGACCTAGCCATAGGGTGGACACTTGCCCATGAGAAGCTGAATTAAAACTTGATAATGATTTTGAGAGGCAAACAGTATTAAAAAAATTTACTACCTACCCAGGATTGTGAACCTGGGTAGAAGATGAATTCTGGCTGGTAAGTAGTGCTAGGAAGCCTTATATATGAGACATTAGAAAAAAATAGCTCTTTCTTTACCTATTACAGGTGTAAATATTTTTAAAACAGTAGGTGGATGTGTGGCTCAGCTAGCATTTATCTGAAACATTTTGCATAATAATTGCTGGGCTTATTTACATCCTCCTCCAGAGCTGTGAAACCTCTCGTAGACAATGGTGTTTGAAGCAAGCACGCATGAAAGCACTCTGTGTTTCTGTACCAGGGGTGATGGCGTGTGTGAGGACCTTTAAGCCTAATCAATGTTTCAATGCAAACTACAGCCATCAGTGCGTTGTCCAGCTGTGTCTCTAGGCCCTCTACAGCATTCATTCCTCTAGGTGAGCACGGCTGAGAGCACTTATTCACCACTTTTTGCTGCTGCGGTTACCCGTACGCAGTTCCAGTCCTGTGCTTGGATGTAGGCACTTGTTCTTTCTTCTTCGGCTGCTTCTGGGAACAATCCCCTCAGCATTGCCACCGAGTGGGTTGTGAGTGTTTGACCTTTCCGCATTGTCACAAAAACGCCCGGCATTACATTTTGGGTTTTTCCCTTTCTCTAAACCCCTTTCTGTAAAAGGTTTCATTATATTTGCTAAGCAGAGCTGTCTCAGCTTGCCATTTTAATGCACAGGCAGAGTTAACAATATTGGTACCGGGAAGCTTTTCCTATCCTCCTCATATTGCTGAAGGATTTATTATCTCTTACAGTCAATACTTCATAGACTTGTATTATGAATGTTTGTTGTTTAGAATTTGTCACCGAGGAAGGGCTAATTCCAGACGTGGCACTGTAGATTTGCTATGTCGTGCAAAGCATAAGTTATTTTTCATAATTATTAATATTGCTTTGGTGACAGCCCAAAGGCGAGTTTTATCTGCTCATCTCCAAATGACCCTGTGAAGATGAGCAAGATTTGTAATGAGTTTGGCCGGTAGCTGCTTAACCACTTTAAGTCATTTCAGAGCCCAGCCAAGGGATTTACGTTTCCGTAAACAGATCCCACCTTCAGAAAGCATCTGAGCATGAGGGATCTGGAAGAACTGGATGTCCCTGCTGGCGTGTCCAGAGTTTCCAGCCCTGTTGCCAGTACAGGAATCGGTACAGCCTGGCTGAGAACAGGGAAAACGCCCCAGGTGGTGATATACAATAAGGACGCAAAACATTCCCTTTCTTTCAGATCACCTCTCTCTCCTGCTAGCATTGGGTGATACATTAGAAATAGTTTGTGGGTTTTGATAACAACAACAAAGCTTTTGGCCAGAAGTTTTCCTGAAATAATTTTGTTGGATATATTTGGTGGATGCAAAAAAAAAAATTTCTATGGCCACTAGAACAAACACTAAAATCTTTTTCTTTTTTTTTTTTTTTCTTTTTTCTTTAAATGGACTTTTTATTTTCTTTTGGTCAGAGTTACTGGGAGAGATTGTTTTTTTTTGGGGGGGTGAGGGAAACTCAGAGGATTTTAATTTTTATCCCTAACCTTAAATATTATTGAGTTTAACAAAGCCTTCTAAATGGGGATTACAAAATATGGAATAGGATTTGCAGACCTGCAGCTGAGCAACCTTCACCTTTGCTGATGGGAACAACTGTGGTTTGCTCCCACTTCTGAATGACCTCTGAAAGGTAAATATTTCCACGGGGCAGTCCAAAAAAAGGAATTTTTTTTTGAGACAGCTTGTCTAGATGTTCCTTTAAGAAGACCGGGTGATAATTTAGCCACTGGAAAATGAAACCATTAGGAATCGATAGCAACCACCTTTGGAGAGCAGACTGTGTTGTATTGACTTGACCTCCTTACGTCACCTTTTCACCACCTCTGAAAGGTAAATATTTCCACGGGGCAGTCCAAAAAAAGGAATTTTTTTTTGAGACAGCTTGTCTAGATGTTCCTTTAAGAAGACCGGGTGATAATTTAGCCACTGGAAAATGAAACCATTAGGAATCGATAGCAACCACCTTTGGAGAGCAGACTGTGTTGTATTGACTTGACCTCCTTATGTCACCTTTTCACTCCTTTGGAAGTACCTGGTAGACAGCCCACCCGGAGGTCCTGGAGAGGGGAGCAGATGGCGAATGTGTGGCATTTACGGCATGGGAGGAAAAGCAGGTGTTGCTTCAGGTCTTATGGTGGGAAACATACCTGTAAGAACATTTTCCAGGCATCCCAGGGATGCCAGATATCCTGTATAAAGTTAATCAGAGGTTGAAGAATACCATGTGGTTGAGGAAAAATTGCTTGATTTGGAGATTATGAAACATTTAATGCTTCATACTACCCCTAGGTCCTGGCACTTGCTGTCTTGGAGGAGAAAGTCCCGGGAAGAATAAGCTTTAATACTGCCAAGGTAAGGGAAGATGCGTGGGCAGTTGCTTTGGGATCCATCCCCAGGGACAAGCTGCACGGTTAGGTTAGGTAGCAATGCAAGTCCTCTCCTGTGCCAGCAGAATGATGGAGATCCCCAGGAGTCTATGGCTGGTTCTGGCCTTCTGGCAGGGAGAAATAGAAACATTTGTAGTACGTCTGCTTACGCATGCAGCAAAACCGACGTGGCTCAGCGGAGCTGTGTTATGTACCACGAGCTGCTCGTAACGCACGCTGCTCAGAGAAAGCATCTTCTCAGCAAGTGTAACAGCACTGTCACTCCCTTAAGGAGCTAGGTGAAAGCAAAAGCAGGTAGGACTTAAAAACATCTGCCCAATAGGTAGAAGGAGGAATCTTGGGCTGGATGTGATGGACAGCCCATGAAATGGGGAAGCTGTAATTCCCCTGACCCACTTGGTATGGTTTTTCAGAACTTTGGGAATATTTTCCTTTGGAGACATTCACCCTAACGTTTATATTTGTTATCATCTCACGTGTTCTTGCTTATAATTATTCATGGTAAGTCAAGGATGACTCCATTGTCACCCCTGGGTGCGTGGTCGCACCCCTCTGGAGATGGCCCCGCTGTTGAAGGCAGTTTTGCAGCTCTCGGGGAGCTCAGCATGCTCCCTTATAACAACCCACTGGAGGCCCAGGTGCTTTCTGTTCTCGCCCGTGTCACTGGGAATTTGAGGAGATGGTTTATTTTCCCTGGTGAAATAGATTGACTGTGTTTGACATGTAAATTGTCATCCAGAATTAACCTGCCAGCGAGATAACGGGAGAGGGACAGAGCAGCTTTCTCTTCCAGCTATATGTCTAGAAATTTTTCCCCTGGATTTTCCTCCGGGGACCTCAGTTTCTTCTCTGTACCCTTTTCCCTCTCCAAGCTGGACCAAAAGAGCAGCAGTCCCTATATGAACATTCAATTAGTCCCATATTTAAATCTTGCCACTGTGACCTAGTGAATTATGCAAGGGGCCGGATACCAGAAATCTATTGAGCTCTAATTCCCAGCCCTGGCATCGGCTCTCTGCATATTGCTATAGGCAAGTTATTTCGGAACGTTCTTTCTCTCTCCATTTCTTGCCTATAAATCGCGCATGCTAACGTTAGGTGACGCAGCAACATCACAGATGTAGTGAGATATTTGGGTAGAAATGGGAAGAATTACAGCAGCATATCCTGCTTTAACACTGTGTGCTGGGATCTTTGAATAAGATGTTTGTTTAAAAATGCATCTGTAGCAAAACATTTACCAAACTTACAGAATGATTCAGGCTTTGTCTAACTTTTATTGAAGATAGAAGGTCTAGGGAAAATAGTTCAAATTATCGTATGAAAGACAGTTTAAGATGAAGAGAAGGTTACAAGAGAGTAAAATACGCAGTAATTTTCTATCCCGAAATGCTAGTGTGAAATTATTGCTTACATGCAGTCCAGCGCGGTGGCAATTTAGAACCACAGGGGTCCTTATCTCCCATGGCTCTTGCAGCAATCATTGCGTACGTCGTCGTCAAGAACAGAGCGAATCCAGTCTGAGAGACTGCATCAACAAGAAGGGTGCTATCGCATGCAGGGCCTTATGATTTTTGTTAGGTTTCTTTTTCACCTTGTAAGAACTGTTTTTAAGAATGGCTTTGTAAAAACCCAGCACCAAGTCTACAGTGCTCTTTAGCGACGAATTTGTAACGCAGAGCAAATGTAAGTTTGATGGAGGAAAAAGTAAGCATTGTAACAGTTTACAAGCCTTTCAGGTTGCTTTCTTAGAAACGTTAGTCGAGTACTTTGTCTCCTATTGCTATCTCTTGCTACCAACCTGGTGCTTCCCATCACACCACACTTATAAGTTAATCATTACACTTTGGCGTTATTATCCACTAATGGATGAACATGAGCGATTTGTGGCGGAAACTTTTATTTTCATTTTTATTTTATTTTATTTTAAAACTACAGGAAGAACATGAGCGATTTGTGGCGGAAACTTTTATTTTCATTTTTATTTTATTTTATTTTAAAGACTACAGGAAAAATCTAGTTGGAGTCGGTTAAAATGTCATCCGAGACAGAGTTCTGTTAAGCTGTTCTCCAGCATGGTATTTTCATGGTGCAACATTTGTACAGCGTGGGAGAGCCACAATGTGAGCTCATGAAAGGCAAAGTCTTTAAGCTGCTTAGGTGGCTGCATAAAGCATCCTGAAAAAAGGACAGGGCAAGGAGGGAAGAATAAATTACGTGGTTTAAATATCCTTAATTTTAATTAAAGATGGTAGCACTGAAACTGGAAATGCATTTAGCCTGATAGCTTTCCTCTAATGAAGCATCCTTGGTGTGGCTTCTGGGGGTCTGAGTTTGCTTCCTGCGTTGCTGAAACCTCTCCGTGTCGCAAGGGGCTTGGCTGAAATCGACAGTTTATTATTGCCTTTAACAACTTTTGGCCTCTTAATGCTACCTTGGCGAAGTCAAGCTGTTTGTACATCCTTTCCCTCCAGCCCTTAGTGGAAACTTCACTTTATGGGAACGTAAAATCGTTCGCCGTGAGGTGATTCATTGGGTAGGATATACAATGCTCTCTTTAGTCTCTGGATGTTTCAGCCAACTGATAAATAATCAAGAACCTTGAATGTTCCTTTCTGTCTGTCTTTCTCCTCGGAGCGCTTTGTTTGACTAGTGGTAATTTATTGGTGAGTGCATTAAAAGCCAATCACTGTAATGTCACGAACATGAATTACCACAGTACGGTCTGTCATTTGGTGGCTTTTTCAATGCCAGGCATCAGACTAATCCCAGGGTGGGGTGTGTTTGTGTTTTGTTCTTGTTTTTGTTTTGCTCCTCTGCATTTTTAAGTGTCCTAATTAAATATCGAGACTGAAAAATGAAAGTTTTAAAGCTTCTTCCACAATCCAAGTGCCATTCATGATGAGGGCTTTTTGAGTTGTTGTTGGGGAGTAGTTCCCTTTTTCTCTCCTCAACCTTATGAGCTTAAGTCCAAACTTTTCAACCTTGATACCTTTATTATTTTTATTTTATGATTGCCCAGGTGAAAGTGAATACAATGAATGTCTGTGGAGCCAGGTCCTTGAAGGATAGCTCTGCAAATTGGGATTTTCTCCTGGAAGGTCAGAGTCGCAGAGTCTCTGCCTAGGTTGGTCTCCCCTCCTTTTCCCTCCTGGCAATGACTGCGTGTCAAATGATTCCACTCTTGAACCGTGAACTCCAAGGCCTGTGCTCCCACTGCTGTTTGGCAGGAAGAAGTAGTGATTTTCTGTATGGAATTAAATAGCCTCCTCTCTTCCTCTGATTTTAAAAATAATTTTTAAAAGACTTTTACACCCCACATCTTTTGAAGTTAGCACTACGCCCTGCAAGGCTGGCAGCCTCTGAAAACAATTAGAAAGAGACCCTTGAAGGCAGGATCTTGACAATCTTGCAAGAGACGTAATTTTAATCTCATCGAATGTCTTGGCACGCTGGGTGAAAACAGGCTTTGTCCCTGGGATAAAAAATGATGGGTTTAAAGCCAAATTCTGTCTTGTGGTGATTATGGAACAGGCTAAAATGCAATGAAAGGCATGCCTAAATTGACTGTCTTAATCCGTGGTCTAATTGACTCTACAATGCTGGGGAGAGGAGAAATCCTCCATTTGAACATCATCTGCATGCATGTCCCGACCACCTGGCTTACATTTTTGCAGAAGCAAAGCTGGGGACCAGAGATTTCAATGGCTCACCTCTCTGGTAGCCTCTCCTTCCTCCTGCTTGACCTTGGCCAACTGCCCTTCCTGGCATCTGCAGATGTCCAGCACCTGCTCCTACCTCCACACACGCACACACAAACACACTCTTCACTGCCCGCTTGCTTCTAACATGCAGCCTCTCCTTTTTTGCAGGCAGATATCTTTAGGTAGGGTATCCCATCCTGCTGTCTCCCCATGGTCTATGCTACCTTATACCTCTGTACATACACACCTATGTGCTACTGCCTCTGTTGGCAACCTTTTAAAAAGCTCTTCAAGAACAGAAGAAAAAGAAAGCTCCAGAAATACAAGAGACAAACCTAAACAGGAAAAAACCCCAACACATTTCATCGCATCCTCCTTATCACTGGAGTATATGCATACTGTTGTACAGTCATTTTAACCTCTGCTTAATTTCTGCCACGCCTCATTCATTTGAGCTGGCCAGCCCCTAGAGAGGGGACGCTGGGACCTTACCAGCCCTGTGAAAAGCAGGAGGTTTCACACAGGGGTCACACTTTGTTTCGGAGGTGCACAGCAACGTGTGTTGCTGTTGGTTTTCATCAGAACGATTGGCCAAAAATGTAGAGTTTTGCAAAGCTGACTTGGGAGAGAAACCCCAGGAGATTGTTGGCTTTGATGGTACTGTATTTATTTACGCAATAAGTATAGAGAAGCTGTTCCTAGGTCCCCAGGAAGAATCAAACACAAGAAATTTCCCTGACTGAAGCTCCAGACCTCTTCTGTCAGCACCCCAACCTCATCTTGCTAGGTTTGCTGTCTGTCCCTTCAGCACCCTGACATTGGGACTGTATTAGCTGCCAGACTCAGGTTTTGTCTACCCTGTCCTGCAAAAGTACACGCCAAACACCCCAGAAAACCCCTCAATCTGCTGTCCTTCAACCCTGGCAAGACTGAAACATGCCTTGGTTTTGGGTGGGGATGCATGCCTTTGTGTTGGCTGCAGTTTTCTGTTTGGACTTCAGTAATGAGTGCATGCAAATCTGGGCAGTGTGGGGTGTTTGATGTGCTTTGTAAAACCATAAATCACTTAAAAAGGGGATGAGGGAGCTGTTTTCCTAGGGGAGGACTTGGCTGGCACTTCTGGGTGGTAGTCTCTGCTTGCAGTCTATCATTCAGCCTAAAGCCATTTCTCTGCTGCACAGTTCACTCTGTAGAAGAGGAGGTGAAGTGGGAAGCGTGAGCCAGGCAAGAGTACTGCTGGGCATTTGATCTGATACAAGCCAATGACTTAGATCTAGTCCAGATTTTGCATGTGTGGGTTGTTTTTTTTTTCGTTGTTGGTTTTGTTTGTTTGTTTGTTTGTTTTAAGATAAGCTCACACACAGATCTTTTTTGTTGAGATCTGTAGCAGTAACTACATGGGGATAAACACAATTCAGAGCTTTGCTGTTGTGGCTAGACCAACTTAATGTGGTCTGATACCTTGATTTAGGAGCTGGTTTTGCTTTGAAGCCACTTGGCAAGCAGCGGGTTAGTTTTCCTCATCTTTGTTGCATACATCCAGCAGTGCCAAAGACGAGGGTGCGGGTGAGGGAGAGATGTTGCACTGAGATAAGGAGAAGCTTTTAATTCATTTCGTATGTGACCTAAATTCAGGCCCTGTGGCCATCATGTCAGTCCCATGGTCTTGTCTGCTAGATTACTGACGTAAGTAATGGTGACACGTGTATATATCGAATGTCCTCTGTGGCTTCAGGAAGGACATCTCGGGGGGGGGAAGTTACTTGGAGATTTAATGATGCTCGTCATTCGTTCTGTTTTCCAAAGCCATGAACTCTGGTTTATCCTAGTACTGAGAGAGCATATGACAGTGCACGTCACAAAAATATAATGTATTTATCCTACGAGGGCAGCTTATGTTGTAGGAAATCAGATATCTCTTCTACTGCTGAGGCAGCAGATGTGCAGAATTGGTGTATGACCTACTGAAAATAATGCAAAATGCAGATGTGGTTCCTGTAAAAGAAACTGGAAAGCCTAAGTCCTTTGTGCAGGGTCACAGCTTTTATCAGTGGGCTGCACAATTTTGTTCTCTCTCTCTCTCGCCTCGGATTTCCTCCATGCTGAGGCAGTTTTGGGAGGGGAGGTGGTGCATCCTATCTCCCGCTCCGACAGAGGTGTCTGAGCTTCTAGGTCGTGAGAGAAAATCTGTGCAAAACATCCTCCCCTGTGCTTGATACCTAAGAAAAAGCTGAGACTGCTCAGGGAACTTAAGCACAGAAAGACCTAATTTGCAGATCCCAACAGGCATGTACATGGCATAGATGCTAACCCACACAGTCCTGCTGAGATGACAGCATTTCTGAGTGCAGTAGCAAAACTCCAGATAGCTGGGTAATTACAGTGGCAAAAATTATGTGTTTATGGCCCTTCAGGAGCCTCAGGTGATAAATGTTTTGCACTCCTACATTTGAGTGCCCAAACTCTGTCCAGGTCTCCTGCAGTTCCTCATGCCTTCAGTGGCACCTTGGGCATGGTATGTGCAGGCTGAATTAACTTCTCCGAAGTAATCCCAGTTTTCCTGTATCCTTTTCACAGGTCGGCCCAAGCTCAGTGTGATGGGACCGCTGTAAGCAGTGACTCAGCAGCACACCTGCCCTCAAGTATGTGGCTGAACATCTCATGCTGTGTGTTTCATCCCCAGCATTGCTCCTTCCTAAAATTAGAAGCAAATAAAAGTCATGCTTCATGGAAAATAAACCTTCATAATTTAGGTCTCCAGCACCACCTGGTCTTCCATCCTCTCCCTAACCTCTTACTGGATAACATTTCCCATGCTGATTGTATTAGTGTAGCACGGAGTGAAGTACAGTCAAAGGCTAATCTCTTTGTGATTAAATATTAGATTCTTCATTTCAAGAGGCTCTTACAAACAGCTTTGTGTCAGACTGATGGAAGATGGCAGGGATGGAAGAGAACTTGAGGGAAAAGTGCGTGTCTCTTCTTCCCAACAGTTTTATTCTCTTTTTCTTCATAGCTTTTACATTATGGCAAATGGTATAATTTAGGGTTGTAATTTCAAGAAAGATGTTCACGACTGAGAAGCCAGCTTGACCAAATCTTCCTCAGAAGGCAATTAATTGACTGTGTTTAGGACTGACAAGATACCTGAGATAGGTCACCAGCAACTCAGCCTTGGAGCAGACAGACAGGAAAAACTTGGATCTGCAGGATCTAAAAGGGAGTAAACATGCAACTGAATAATACCGATCCTGTGCTTCTTGTGCCATCTTTAAAAGTACATAAAATTACATGTTAAAAGGTACTTATTGCTATTTTTTGCAGGGTGAAGATCTAGGGCAAACACTGTTGCTCCTCAGGCAAAGCCAATCCTTTACTGCTTGTGCAGAAGGTGGTAACTTTCCAAGGGACTGGTCCTACACTACTGTACGGGCTATCGCAGGACCTGAAACCCAGGTCAGGCCCCAGTACTTCCCATTCCGATCTCAAGACAACTTTCTCCTGTTTCTTCTTTTAACCACTCTTAAAAATCTCTATGAATTCCTGTCCCTGCCCCTAAAAGAAAACTAATGGAACCAGATGTTAGCCACGTTTGCAGGCAAGGCAATAAGGATGGGGTCCAGAAGGGACAGTTAAAGTGAAATGTGACACTGAAGCAAGTAAAGTATAACATGACAACGCATAATACCTATCTCCAACCACCCCCCAATTCTGGGGGTTCTTATTTTGATTACATGTCTCCTTGCATTACTTGAGTCCTTGAGTCCTCTATACCTACTGTTTGCTGCTGTTCAGTCTCACCGATCATGCTTTTTTATGTTGAGTAAAAGCATGAAAAGCTAAATCTGAAGTCCTGGTTATTTTTGTTTATCATGGATAAACATGGAGGATTAAAGACAAAGGTAAATCCTTTGGGTTATCCAGTCTGGTAGCGGTTCTCAGAGCAAACCTAATGGGCAGTGACAAGATTAAGCTGCTCAAAGAAAGTAGTGGGATCTCCCTTTCCAAAAACATGGAGGTGTGTACCAGCGTGGTTCACGTCCCGCATCCTTAAGGGGTTCAGATCTTCCTCTGCCATCTCCTGGAAGAGGGGCTTGGTTTTGTTTGAGCTACTGTCTAGAAAATAATGTGGGATTTGGGATGTTCATGGGAATATTAAGCCAAACAGTCAGCATAGCAAAGCATCTTTGCTTTGTCACCTCACAGTTAAAGCTCTTGCTGGGAATTTGGGAGGTGAAGGAGGGAGTGACCAAAAAGCCGCCTTCTGTTGTTTGTGTGTAGGTTGTGTTTGTGTTTAATGTAGGTTTTTATATTGACATTCAGGAGAGAAGGAAGATTCTGTCCAAAGACCCTGAGGAGATGGAGCTGCTGCCCTGCAAGCCTGGGTGAGGAGCCTCCAAGAGAGGTGAGATTGCAGACATCCCCTCTGTGCAGCATCTTCTACGAGCTTGGCCTAACGTGACTTTCTGCTCTGTGTGTGTGTTTTTGGGGGGGTTCTATTTTCCATTCCCTCTCTGGAGTGCCCTGATCTCTCCCTGTCTGTTGGAGGCAAGGCAGCTTCTGGATTCACTCCCTGCAGTACAGAAGCCACAAAACAAAACACGATATCACCTAATTGTGAGAGCTGAAATTATTTATGGACCTGGCCTTTGGAGTCTGAGCCTCAAACTTCTTTAATTACCTTTGGGGATCTGTGCACTGGATACCATGGTGATGAGAATAATATTTGGAATTCAAGTCTTGTCTACTGTGCTTTAGCAGCTGGAATGGGCAAGCAGCTGACTATGACCATGACAGAAAACATGCCAAAAACCTGCATACGCACAGTTTGGAGTGTTGGCTTTTTAATCAGACATATAAAACTCTTGTTATCTTCCTTAAGCCCTGCTGGAAACAAAATTCGGAAGGAAAGCTCCTGTCCAAAATTCAATGACCCTGTGCAATCTGAATCTTTACCTATAAAGCTGCCTTTCTTTTCTGAAAGTCCTCACCAAAGGAGGAAAGGCTATAATGTATATTATTTTCTTGATACTGCTATCTGGGGCATTAACATACATCCACCAAGAAACAATAAAGAAAATGCAAATTTTCCCCACTACAGATCCATGCCAACATTGCTGGGATTAGGCTGAATCTGCCATTGTTTGATTCAGACTTTATAAAATAAGAGTTCTAGGGACAACTTAAAAGTTTAAGGTGATTTGTTTCTCAAAGGAAACCATCCAGGTTCATTAGCGGACCACAGCAATTGTCAGCACACTACTGTTACGGCAGCGCTGATGATCTCTGGGGACAGATGCTGCTTTTCAAACTCACCTCTAAGCACCCACCAAGGCACAGCTACACTCACTCACTGCAGACCACAGACTGGTGCTGCAATTGTTCCAAGAGGAACAAGAGGTCTGGGGACTCCTGAAGACATCTTATAGTCGGTCTGCTCTTAAAAAACAAAGGGACAGATTTCCCAAGGAGGGTGAAAGATTTCCAAAGGTAATGAAAGTGTTTATAAGTGATCAAGCTTCCAGCTGACGAATACCGAGCTGGGCAGGAAGAGGGCTGGAAGAAGTGGCTTCTAGTCCTACATTCATCATGCTTCCAGTATGACTTTGGGCAAGTTGCTTGTGCATTTGCTGTTTCCTTTGCTTCCCATGGCCCTCCTCGTTAATCCAGCAACACCGAAGCAGTGATGGTTTCTTTACTGCATTGAAGGTATGTGAATGGGTATGTGAATAGGAAATGCAGAGCTGATTTCCTCCACCTGATTTTTTAGCTGGCCAGATGCAAGACAGGTCTGGTACTGGTGCTGTATCATGGAATTAGTGCATAACTACCCAAGCTAATATATCCAACTCACAGGACTCTCCACAGGATGACGTAAGACTTGGGACCAGAGACAGTTCACATTCAGCCAGATCGTAACACAAGTCTATCAGCCCCAGCCACGTGGGATTCATCTGAGCAAATACACTGGTTGTCTAGTCTTGCTTTGGCACCACAGGGAAATTGGCACATGCAAGGCATGATTCATCTTGCCCTAAAGCCGATATCTAAAATAGGTCAGCTGAGCGTGCTGTAAAAGTGCCTGTTTCTCTTCACAGTTACAAAGGATGGGAGGCTCAGTAAGACACAGATGTCTCCAGCGTGGATGTTTCGAATTAGGCAAGACGAATCCTGTCTATACTGTATTTTTAAAAAATGCCTTGCGTGATGGATACTCAGGTCTCAAATTGGAAGTACGAGTCCAATTAAAAAGTACAGTGTCCTCAAGGGCCCTCGAAGAAATGCGTTCGTGCTGAGCTCAGGTCTGACCCAAAGCCCTGACGTATCTTTTCCTAGCATTTAGTGGCTGTAAGTTCCCAGACACTTCAGTGTTTGGTTCTCTCTATCGCTTTTGTTTAAATCTTTGAATTCAGTCAGTAATGCATATTTTTAGAGATTTCTGCCATAACTTTAAAATGGTTGGGATCAGGTAGCATACACATTTCCCCCTTCCTCCATGAAGACCTATAGGACTTGTAACAATGAAAATATGACTTTGCCCCAAATTGCTATTTTCTTCCTTTTATTTTTTTTCCTTTGTCTTTTATCAATCCATGACATTGTGATTGTGCCACGCTAAGAGGACCTGACGTATCTTTTCCTAGCATTTAGTGGCTGTAAGTTCCCAGACACTTCAGTGTTTGGTTCTCTCTATCGCTTTTGTTTAAATCTTTGAATTCAGTCAGTAATGCATATTTTTAGAGATTTCTGCCATAACTTTAAAATGGTTGGGATCAGGTAGCATACACATTTCCCCCTTCCTCCATGAAGACCTATAGGACTTGTAACAATGAAAATATGACTTTGCCCCAAATTGCTATTTTCTTCCTTTTATTTTTTTTCCTTTGTCTTTTATCAATCCATGACATTGTGATTGTGCCACAGCTAAGAGGAGAAGATTTTTTTGAGTAGTTTGGTACATCTTGAACTTAGATTTCTAACAAATTTACACTAACAGCTATGGAAACCAATATAACAAGCCAGGTCTTTTCTGTCTCTTTCTCTTTCTTACATTTGAAAAAATAAATCTGAACAGTGACATAAGTGAGTCTTGTATAATTACTCTTCATTTGTATTTCTAGACTTGTCAGTCTGGCAAGCATCATAGAGTGGGATTAAAAGCTTTCTCCTTCTCTCAATCAGACATTTCATTTCCTTCCGTGTTTTACAGTAAATATAATCAGTTCAGCAGGAGATGGTTTTGTTCTCTGCGGTGGTGTCTTCCTAGTCAAGGGAGCTCTTATGAGCAGCCCGGATAGGAAGTCAGTTGACACAAGCCCCCGACGCAGAGTGCCTTTGCAGCTGTAGGCAGAGCGCTTGGGGCTGGAGTCCCCGTGGGGCACCTGGAAATGCCTCTCCCCACCAGGAAACCCAAGGACCTCTACTCCTCATTTGCTGCTTGGGGTTTAGGGACTCCAGACGAGAGTCAGACTCAACCACCCTCCAGGTGGGAGCGGGATGATGCCATAAGTCAGTTGGGTGGTTGCTGGGCCAAGGGCAGACCATGCAGATCAACCTTAATTCCCTTTTTGTCCCAAACGTGGTGTCTCTGGGAAGCTCCTCCAACCAGGCACGGTCCACAGCCAGGGACACAGGGAGTCCTTCACCTTTTGCCCTGGGATTGGCCCCAGTTTGGTGGGAAGGGGAGGTGCTGGAGCATGGCAAGGCTTGGCTGTGGGATGGAGGGGGCCGTGCTTAGTGGGGGCTTGGACCGAGGGCCCGCTAGTGAGGGTTGTGAATGGTTTGGCACGCTGTAGAGGAGAGGAATAAAGGGATTTTTGATTAATGAAGAATGATACTTTGGACACTTAGCTCTAAGTTTAGACAGCAGCAGAGCAGGGAGTTTTAAATATCGCTTTCTGTGCGTTTAAGCACCTGAATTCCACTTACACTTCATTTAATTTGTCTTTGTCCTTTTTTTCACCCTGAGTTGCAGGCTCTGTGCCTCAATTTCCAACACAAACACAATACAAAATACAATAAAAAGAAACTGGAAGCACTCTGGTTAAGCCTTGATGACAGCTGGTATGTAAATGCAAAGACTTATCCTGTCTCTCAGTACAGAGCAACCCTTAGTGCTTCACTGTTTATAACTTTTTCATGGTCAGACCCACAGATACGCCAATACTTCGGTGCTTTCACCGATTGCTCTGTTTCCCAGTTCTGTATATGAATTCGAGAGAGATGTCAAGTTTCATGCAGTGTAAGTCCTTTGCCGATCCTTCATTAAACAAAAAGCAAACCCGCCCTTAAGCCCCAACTGTATTTTTCCCTTATCTTTCGCAACACGTTTAATAATTTATAAGGACAAATTGTAAATTTTTTTTAATTACTGACTTTGCAAAAGTTAACCTAAGAGTTGATATTTCTATTCTTTCCTGTTGTCACCACTAATAAATATTCTGTGGTGGGGCCTGAGCTGACAGTTGTGATGATGAGACGGGGTGGAACAGAAATACTTGATCTTCTGTGGCTGCACTGACAGCTGGCGTGGACTGGCATGGCTCCAGTGGAGATCTGGCCCCTGGTCCTGAATTCGTACAGGGAATCCGTCTGCGAAGGCAGAAGCCATTTTACAGCCTGCATTTACCCTTAGCCTGACGGGTTTTAATAGCTGATATCAGGGTGCTGTTGCATCCTACAAGGTATTGAAGAGACTTATAATTCAGAGCAGCCTGCTGCATAAAGCTCTTGATTTAAGTGGAAAACAGAGAAAACGGACAGGAGAGGATGCAATGCACAGAAAAGTGAACTGGTTTTCAAAGCAGGTGAGGTTTTTAGTGTTGTGCTGCGGGTATTCGAAGGAGAAAAGCTAGCAGTTAAAGTGGGGACCTCGGGAGCATTCGTCTCCTGAAAAGCAAGGAGAAGCTGCTGAGCCAGCCCGGCAGTGACGGTGGCAGGGACGGTGGCAGTGAGCGTCCTGCCCAGCGAGGCGTGCAAGCTGTTACACAGCCCCACACCAGCCAAGAGCAGAGCAAGCCCAGGCACCAGCCCGGGAGCCAAGCGGCGATCCAGCTGCCGCTTTCGGGGAGGGGAGAACGGTCTCGGCGACTTCGCCGAGCTTGGCACTCGAGCCCGAGAGCCTGGCCAACCATGCCCCTCGAGTGCGCGTGGCAGTAGGCAGCGCTTCTGAAGCAGATAGATAAAGAGGTTGTATGGGGACCACTTTCCACACAGCAATTAACAGGAAGAGACGGCACCGAGCGAATATTTCAATTGCATATACAGGAGGTGCCAATATGTTTTGCCTTTCTGTGATTGTGTTCTGGAGGCGCCAGCAGGGCTGTTACAGTGAAGGGTCTGTTCGGTTGGCATTTCTGCTGTCAACCCAATTTTTGAAAGGGGTTATAATTCGGCCATTTTTAATTAACGAGGGGATAAAACTTGGCACACGGGTTCTCAAGGGCTGTTTGTTGCTGGTTTAATTTTTTTTTTTTTTAATCCAGTCTGTTAGGCTCACCTCAAATAATATTCTTTGTTTCCACTTGCTGGGGTTGACTTTAAATGTTTCTATGCATATGTGTGTGCCTGTATCTATGTATAAGAGAAATGAGATTTATCAAGGTGAAGAACTGCATCAGAGTAGGTGAACACGTTGCTGAAAGATCCCACGTTCCCAAGGCCACCGTAACTCATACCAACTATGTGCTGAAACAGGGTATGCAGAAGCAGTTGCAAATTTTTTGCTGAATCTCAGAGCAGAATTTTGTCCACTTGGGACATGCAGAAAGTTTTTTCCAGACTTAGACATCATTCTTATACGCAATATTTTGATAAATAAATATTAGTAGCTCACAGCTTCAAAAAGAACCAGGCAGCTTGCTAGTAAGTCACTACTAGAATATATAAAACCATGTAAATAACATGACACTGTAGTTACCTATCATAGACTACATTATTCTAAACTCCAAAAGTTATAGGGCCATAAACCTCTCAGTATTCCTTATGCAGTCTTCCCTTATACAAGTTTCCATTTTTTTTGTCTCTGCACCATGTTTAAAAGTGAGCTTTCAAAAGAGCACGTACAATTTGTAACAGGTATTTACACTGACTTACAGAATTATGGCGCCGGAAGGAATGAAAGAGTACCAGCTACGCCAGTAGCACTCTTGAGAGCTGCTTTTTTCTTGGCTTGTTTTAAAAATCTGTTTAAAACCTGCTTTTAATGATGTAGAGTCCACCTTGTCAGAAAATTTTATTCCAGTTCTCTACTATCCCAACCCACTGGAAAGTTTTTCCTCATATCTAAACTGAATCTCCCTCTTCTTAACTTAATCCCATTAATTCTTGTCCTATATGCCCCGGACGTGGAAAACAGATTGTCCCTTGCCTTTTTGCAGCATGCTTTTCATGTGCCAGGAGGCTGTTGCCTTGTCTCTTGGTAGTTCTTGCTACTTTGGGCTTTCCAGCTTTCCCAACACACTGTATTTTCAAGGCCTCTGAAAATTTGTCTATCTATCTTTTAAAAAAATGTGTCTTACTAACTGTTCCAGCCTTCCTGGGAGTGCTGAAGATTTTGGGTGTTGTTTCAGCAGAGTCCTTGCCACTGCCCCTTTGAGCTCAGCAATATTGCACCTCTCAGGGCCTCTGCTCTTTCACGGATGTTTTCTTAAGCATCGTCTACAGATGACCATGATACATAGAGTACGCAACTTGCACTCACCAGGAAGAATGACAGCATCTCTGCTTTTGTACAAGTGCTTCATAACCCTGTTGGCAAACACCCGACTGGAAGGATCTGCAAATGGCTGTATTTGAACCCTTGAGCTGGTGACTGGTGGGTCCTCAGTTGCTCACGAGACCAGAGCTCTGTGGTGAGCAGAGGGATAACAGTGAAGTGTAAATCCCTCAGGCTCTATATTGCACCAGCAAAAAGCCTGCCTGCCATGCGAACCACTTGTGCAGTTGACAGGGCCTGTTCTTCACAACAGAGGCATCCTTTGGTCTCACCAAAGTCACGTCCTGGATCAGCAAGTCTACAGCTTTGTCCCAGCTTTGGCCGCAGTCTCTGTGCAGCTTCAGGAATCGCTGAGCTGATTTGGTAATCGCCATGAACTATTTCCATCTGTCTGTGATGCCTGTCAGTTTGCTGGCCAGTGGCCATCCCAACTGATGTCTGTCTTCATCCTATGGCTGCTCTCCCATCTTTGGGGATGGGCAAAATGGAAATCTGCAGTACAAAGCAGATGGGTAACAAAGGATGACTTGTCCTTTCAGTTCTAGCACTCAGGGTGGGATTCAGCCTGAAGTGACACCTACATTAGGTCTCCTTGTGTATGCTTAAGTCTTTAAGCTCCCGTTATTTTCAGTGGAGACGAAGTCAATCTAGAGAGCAGTACAGCAGACCAGACAGTCAGGGCTTGATTTGTTTGACCAAATGCAGGTGTCAGTCTAGAAGACCAGAGGTCTTCCTTAGGTCCCATGTCATATCTGCCAGCCCCATTCCCCAAGCTCAGCTTTCAGCGGAGCTGACTTGCTTTGTGGGCTCTGCTGGCTCTGATGGGAGCCCAGGCACCACAATCCCACAATGTTATTTAAATCCGGGGCCTCAGAGCTGAGCTCTGACATCGACCCACCACCTCATTTATTTTTCAGATAAAATGCTCCAAATGTGTGGGGCTTGGAGAATGATTTTATTAAATCCACAGTGAATTTAGGTACAACATAGCTGCTACAGAGATTTCCAGTGATTTTTATAGCCCTGCTCTCCCTGCAGCCCCTCTACCTTGACATGCAACCAGGCGTGTTTCCAGACTCAGCTTTCGGCCAGCCGTTGGGCTGCAGGACAAGGGAAAAGCCATAGAGGCAGGGGAAGAAATCTGTATTTTGCTCAAGTCCCTGCACCGTCCCTGGCCACGCTGCAGACAGCGCTGTTTGAGGGCTCAGTTTAACAGATTGCCTCCAAAGTGAGAAAGGGGTTTTGTGTGAGCAATGAAGTCACCACAGCGACTACCATTGCTTTTGGCAATACATACTCCCTCTGGACTCATTTCACTCAATTCAGATGGGACACAACACCCAGAAGCCCAGAGGACCGATATCAGCTGCCTTCTGCTCTCTGGATGGAAAAACTCCTTGGGGGGGGGGGTGTGGTTTGGTTCCTCTCTCCTGGTGGCAATTGGGTGGGAGGCGAAGGGCAAGACCATGTTGCTCCCCTTCCTGGGAGGGCTGAGGGCTATTCCTGATTT
This sequence comes from Aptenodytes forsteri, assembly GCF_000699145.1. NCBI lineage: Eukaryota > Metazoa > Chordata > Aves > Sphenisciformes > Spheniscidae > Aptenodytes > Aptenodytes forsteri. The sequence goes on along the minus strand of NW_008796041.1, from coordinate 918,714 downwards.
TTGGGATTTGCGGAAGGGTATTTTCGCAGGAAGCGTGGCAGTTTGCATGGGCTGGGGGTTGTTTGTCTCCTACGAATTGCTTTGCCCCGCAGGGGTGAGGACGCTGTTTGAAGGGATGCAGCGATCACTGCTCCCCAGTGGGATGGGTTTGTCATCTGTGGTAGTGCTGCTCCTGGGGTACGTAAGTTTGTCAGTTGATATTTTTCTGCAATTTCCTTGACAGGAGCAGTGAGTGACACACATTCCCTCAGGAGATATTTCCATGTTTTTACTATTCTTCAGGCTTCTGTGACATTTCCGAAGTCCAGTTGTTGGAGTCTCAGGTTTGAGCATCTACACTGCCCTGGACCATGTCCCAGCAGGGATAATTTGGCCCTTCCACCTTCAGCAGTGAATGCATTGACTTCTGCAGCTCATGGTATGCACAGTTTGGGCGTGGGTTTCTCATGTAAAATCTTAACACCCATGGTGGAAACCTCCGTTGTTGGGTGCTCAGTGGCACCAGGTCCAGCATAATTTTTCATTCCTGTAAATCCCAACAATGACTTAAAAATGAAGATGAAAAAGAAAACCAAAACTGCTTTGGCTTTTTTTTTAGGTAGAGAAACATACAGGACTGAAATTTTCAAGCTTTCAGTGATACATAAAATACATGCATACATCTCCAGGAATGCCAGCTATTAGGAAAAGCAGCACTTACTATGAGTTTCTCGGTAAAATCATGGCAGTTAACAACACTGAGCAGCAAACACAAGCTACATAAAGCCAGCTGCTTTTCTGACTGTGTTAACACTGCCTGCACTTCTCTGGCCTGAATATTGATGTGTCTTTTCAAAATCTCTGGTCGGCTGTGAAAATTTAGACAAAGCAACTCTTGCTGTCCCTGGACTTTAGAGGTCTCTGATGACCCTTGCTGATAGTGAGGGCTGTTGATGGACAGACCATGGAGTCACCTCCATCTTCATCACAGTGAAAAGAGAGAAGCCACCTTTTTTTTTTCCCCCCCAGCCTGAAGGTGCATCTACACCAACGGTTTGATTTTCTGGTTGCCCCTGGGCCATCTGTACTGTGTGCATGGGTGTAGGTTCATTCCCCAGCTTTCAACCAGCTTGTTCTCCCCAGTGTGCAACCCTGAGGGTAGTTTGCTCCAGGGACCTCTTCTCTTGACTCCAGCAAGGTTGGTCCCTCTGCCCTCACATCCCTCTATACCCCACCCCGAGGTAGGCACCGCATGTTTTCAGTGAACTGGGATGGGGTTAAATTAAGATCTTTCTATTTCTGGCCAAAGGAAGAGGGACTGATGTCAGGTACCTGAGATCCGTCACCAACCACTATGGAAAAAAGGAAACCTATCCTATCTGTTGTTGTTGTTGTTGTTGTTGTTATTATTATTATACTGGTGCCCTCTGATATATATCCACTGATGCCCTCTCACTATGTTGTTAAAGTCAGCGTTTTCCCTGTGCACAGCATTCTTCAACCTGGGAAAGATAAAGAATTTTTGATAAAGATATGCTGATAATGTTGCTAATTAGTTTCTCATCTTTAAAAATATGGCTACAAGCAACTGGAGCAGTCTCTTTGTTGCAGGACATTGTAGGATGAAATGTATAGATGCTTGATTTCCTCTGCAGGGATCTCACAATATGCTAATTTGTCCTTGCAGCAGGCTTCATTTTTTTAGGTCTCTGCCACTCTATTTTGCAAATCCATTATGTCAAAATATGATCAGTCATATGTGCACAAGATACCACTCTTGTGGTATACTACACCAACACATATAGATACGTGTGTGCGTGTGCATGTTCGCACACATATATATAAAAAAAAAATCCACAGATATGTGTGTATGCATATATTTATATACACACATTGATATTTTATATTCTTTAATGAAATTAAATGTTAATGTTAATTTTTTATAATTATCTATAATATGTGCATACACATACATATGAAATTTGATATCTGTTTAGGAACTCGGCATGTGAATGACTAATGGAACTCATAGGGCTTAGCTCTTCTAGGGAACATTTCACTCTCATTTCACTTAAAATATATAGTTTATAGTCTCTATTCAACACATACAGTTTGCAAGCTTAAGTTGTATGCTTGCCTATGCATTTTCCTAACACTTCCATCTGAACTCTCGTTATAATTTACTTTCAATAACTATCATCTGTCATTTTTAAAAGTTGCATAATAATGTGGTTAGTTCATATGAAAAATGATGTTTGCTCTAAATTTAGCTACGATTGTGACATTGCTGTTAATGTTTTTGTAAGCTTGACACTCACAAGGTGAAAAGACAGGTGGTAAGTTTATTTTTTAAACTTCCCTTTCAACCACCTCCTCCCCAATTAAAAAAAAAAAAAAAAAGTCACGTAAAAAATTTTCAACATATTCACATTCAGTTCCAGCAAAATTTCACTGAGGCAAAGGAGGAAGGCTGAGTTTTTTACCCCTTCTGATTGAAAAAATTGTAGGTTTCAGGTGCTGAGAATGAAAAATATTCCTTACCCAATGAAAACCATCAGCTGAAATACTACGCTCATGCCCTCTCCTCCGCCAGCACCACCTTCTGCATGGAGCACAAAAAGGCACCAAAGAACGTCTTTCTCCATTTTCAGGGTTCCTTAAAGAGGAAAAAAATAGGAAAGGACGGACAATTCTTGGAGTTTGGGGGAGAATGGTAGTAACTGGCCCCTTGCCTCAAGACGTGGGATCAACGTAAGCTGATCCACAGCAGTGCCGGGGCACAGCCAGCTCCATCCTCCCAGCTCCCGGAGATGCCCCAGCTCCTTCTCTGTGCTGGGCCTGTAAATTACTGTCCAATATCAGTTTTTTCCCTCTCTCCTTTTCTGGGTGCTGTTACTGTTGGAGCAAAGCACCAAAAGGGGCTCATGGAGTTGCAGCTTTGTGTGGCTGAGAAATGGGAATGACTTGTCCCGAGCAGCGTCCTGTGGCTCACAGAGCTGCAAGGAGCTAGAAGCTAAATGTCCCAAACATGGAGTTTTGTGGCAAAAATTGTATTCCTCTTGAAATGGCTGAACCAGGTGGTTTCCTTCTCCATCTTTTTGAATTTTGAAAACAATACTTGGACGAAAAGTAGTTTCTAGTGATTGAAAACCTGTTTTTAGAGCATTTTCAAGAACACATTTTGGAAAAGCAGCCATGACATTTTTCATTAAAAAAAAACCCCAACAACTAATTTGGCAACTTTTTAAAAATCCAGTTCATTGCAAGTCTCCTTTCCCTGTGCTGCTTTTGCCTTGGTTACTCTCCTGATGAACCAGCTGTGGCAGAAGGAAAAGTTTTGCGTATCTTTTCCTTCTTGTTATCCAAAAAACTTATAAAATGGTTGTGAATCACACTGAAAATGATTCTCAGTTTTCAGTAATTGGGCCAAACCAAACAATAATTCTAAACAACGTTCTTTTAGGTCTGTCCTGAGCAAGAACAAACAAGCTTTCCTAACTAGACCAGTTCAGTCCCTGTTCAAAAATAGTTCGAGATCGCATGGAAGCTTTTTTGTCATCCCAATGGTATTGCTTCTATTGGGAGTCTTAAAATTTCTTATGACAGTGGAAAATTAGGAAATCTAAGAAAAGGAAACATTAAACTCTTGTGAGCTTTGGGGGAGGCTCTTTTGCTTCCTTTTTTTTTTTTCTTGTCTGATTCCAAGCTATTTACTGGATTCTACTCAAAACTGCAAAGTGTTGTTTTACCTGTTGCTGCTCTTTTCAGGATCAAACTGCCCCCCCCCCCCCTCCCCCACATTTCGTGTC